>NC_089226.1:25533037-25857871 GCF_963924675.1 Phocoena phocoena
CAGTGTTGAGAAACAGCAGAGAGGCTCTGGGGCCCGGGGCACCGTTCCCTGTGAGGCCCTGGGGCTCCTTCCAGTCTCCGTGGAGCCTCAGCAACTCCCAGTCACTTCCCCAAGTGGGGAGCCGCCAACTGAGCATCTGGACCCGGGACCCACTGATCGTTCAGCCTTCCTGACGTCACCCCTTTGTCCTAAGAGCGATGCTCTCACCGGCTGCACCGGGGAGCATGGGGACAGTTTACTGAACTGTGCAGCCGTCACTAGTGCCGTGCTTTGGACAACTTCCGTCACCCCAAAAATGTCCCTCACGCCCTTAACTATCACTCCGTCCCCTCGCCAGCCCCTGACAACCAGGAACCGACTCTCTATGTGGATCTACTAGTTCTGGATGTTTCTCTCAGTGGGGTCACATCTTCTGTGTCTGTCTTTGTCTGACTTCGCTCTCGTAGTGTAGTGGTCTCAGGGTGCATTCCCGTGGCAGCGACGGTCAGGGCTTCACCCTGTTCCTTCGCTTAGTGATGTAAAGAAGACAAGAGAAAAGAAAGGAAAGTTGCATGCAATTGTGGTTTCAGCTGGTGATGAGAAACAGAGGGGAGGCTCCAGGTCCGTGGGCACCATGAACTGTGAGGCCCTGGGACTGCTGCTAGTCTCCGTGGAGGCTCAGCAGGTCCAAGGGACTTCTCCATGTTGGGGGCACCAGCTCAGTGTCTGGACCCAGGACCCACAGCTCCTTCAGTCTTCCTGCAGTCAGCCCTTCATCCTGAGAGCGATGCTCTCAAAGCCTGCAACGGGGAGCTCGGGGACAGTTTACTGAGTTGTGCAGCCGTCACTAGTGCCGTGCTGTGGACCACTTCCGTCACCCCAAAAATGTCCCTCACGCCCTTAGCTATCAGTCCGTCCTCTCACCAGCCCCTGACAACCAGGAATCCACTCTCTGACTATGTGGATCTACCTGTTCTGGACGTTTCTCCTCAGTGGTGCCACACCCTGTGTGTCCGTCTGTGTCTGACTTCTCTCGCTGAGCATCGTGTTCTCAGGGTGCATCCACGTGGCAGCGAGTGTCAGGGCTTCACCCTTTGCGTGCACAGGGACTGAGAAAATAAAATAGAAAAGCAAGGAACGTTGCATGCAGGTCTGGCGACAGCCGAGGATGAGAACCAGAGGGAAGGCCATGGGAACGGGGGCGTCGTGAACTGTAAAGCCCTGGGGCTGCAGCCGGTCTCCGTGGAGGTTCAGCAACTCCCAGTGACTTCCCCAAGTGGGGGGGACACAACTGAGCGTCTGGGCCCAGGAACCACTGTTCGTTCACTCTTCCTGCGATCAGCCATTCGTCCTGAGAGAGACGCTCTCACAGGCTGCAACAGGGAGCATGTGCACAGTTTGCTGAGTTGTGCAGCCGTCCCTACTGGCGTGCTTTGGACCACTTTCATCCCCCCGAAATTGTCCCTCACGCCAATACGTATCACTCCGTCCCCTTGGCCGCCTGTGACAACAAGGAACCCGCTCTCTGACTCTGTGGATTTACATGTTCTGGACGTTTCTCTTCAGTGGTGCCACCCCCTGTGTGTCCTTCTGTGTCTGATTTCTCTCACTGAGCATTGTGTTCTCAGGGTGCATCCTCGTGGCAGCAAGTGTCAGGGTGTCACGCCTTTGCGTGCTGAGGCACTGAGAGAATAGAAAAGAAAAGAAAGGAATATTGCATGCAACTCTGTTGACAGCCGGTGAAAAGAAGCACGGGGAAATCTCTGGGGCACGGGTCGCCGTGCTCTGTGAGGCCCTGGGGCTGCTGCCAGTCTCGGTGGAGGCTCAGCAACTCCCAGTCACTTCCCCAAGTGGGGGGCCGCCAACTGAGCATCTGGCCCCAGGACCCACAGCTCGTTCAGTCTTCCTGCGTTCAGCCCTTCGTCCTCAGAGCGATGCTCTCACAGGCTGCACCGGGGAGCATGGGGACAGCTGACTGAGCTGTGCAGCCGTCACTACTGCCGTGCTTTGGACCACTTCCATCACGCCAAAAATCTTGCTCACGCACTTACTATCACTCCGTCCCCTCGCCAGCCCCTGACCGCCAGGAACCCACTCTCTGACTCTGTGGATCTACCTGTTCTGAACGTTTCTCCTCAGTGGTGTCACACTCTGTGTGTCCTTCTGTATCTCGCTTCTCTCACTGAGCATCCTGTTCTCAGGATGCATCCACGTGGCAGCGAGTGTCAGGGCTTCACCATTTGCCTGCACAGGGACTAAGAAAAGGAAAAAGAAAAGCAAGGAACATTGCATGCAAGTCTGGTGACAGGCGTTGAGGAAAACCAGAGGGAAGCCTCTGGCACCGGGGCGTCGTGCCCTGTGAGGCCCTGGGGCTGCTGCGAGTCTCCGTGGAGGCTCAGTAATTCACAGTCACTTGCCCAAGTGGGGGGCCGCCAATTGAGCGTCTGGGCCCATGACCCACTGCTCGTTCAGTCTTCTTGCAGTCAGCCCTTCGCTCTGAGAGCCATGTTCTCACAGGTTACATCGGGCCGCATGCGGACAGTTTACTGAGCTGTGCAGTCGTCCCTACTGCCGTGCTTTGGACCACTTCCATCACCCACTAAATGTCCCTCACGCACTTAGCTATCACTCCGTCCCCTCGCTAGCCCCTAACCACCAGGAACCCACTCTCTGACTATGTGGATCTACCTGTTCTGGACGTTTCTCCTCAGTGGTGTCACACCCTGTGTGTCCTTCTGTATCTGGCTTCTCTCACTGCGCATCGTGTTCTCAGGATGCATCCACGTGGCAGCGAGTGTCAGGGCTTCACCCCGCTGCGTCGCCTAGTGATGTAAAGAAGACAAGAGAAGAGAAAGGAAAGTTGCTTGCAAGTCTGGTGACAGCTGCTGATGAGGTTCAGAGGGGTGGCTCTGGGGCCGTGGGCACCATGAACTGTGAGGCCCTGGGGCTGCTGCCACTCTCCGTGGAGGCTCAGCAAGTCCAAAGGACTTCCCCATGTTGGGGGCAGCAGCTCAGTGTCTGGACCCAGGACCCACTGCTCGTTCAGTCTTCCTGCAGTCAGCCCTTCATCCTGAGAGCGGTGCATTCAAAGGCTGCAACGGGGAACATGGGGACAGTTTACTGAGTTGTGCAGCCGTCATTACTGCCGTGCTGTGGACCACTTCCGTCACCTCAAAAATGTCCCTCACGCCCTTAGCTATCAATCCGTCCTCTCGCTAGACCCTGACAACCAGGAATCCACTCTCTGAATATGTGGATCTACCTGTTCTGGACGATTCTCCTCAGTGATATCACACACTGTGTGTCTTTCGGTGTCTGACGCCTCTCGCTGAGCATCGTGTTCTCAGGATGCATCCACGTGGCAGCGAGTGTCAGGGCTTCACCCTTTGCCTGCACAGGGACTGAGAAAAGGAAAAAGAAAAGCAAGGAACATTGCATGCAAGTCTGGTGACAGCCGGTGATGAGAACCAGAGGGAAGGCCATGGGAACATGGGCGCAGTGACCTGTAAACCCTGGGGCTGCAGCCGGTCTCCGTGGAGGTTCAGAAACTCCCAGTGACTTCCCCAAGTGGGGGGCCCCCAACTGAGCGTCTTTGGCCAGGAACCACTGCTCGTTCACTCTTCCTGCAGTCAGCCCTTTGTCCTGAGAGCGATGTTCTCAGAGGCTACCATGGGGAGAACGGGGACAGTTTACTGAGCTGTGCAGTGGTCCCTACTGGCGTGCTTTGGACCACTTCCATCACGCCAAAAATGTCCCTCACGCCCTTACCTATCACTCCGTCCCATCGGCAGACCCTGACAACCAGGAACCCGCTCTCTGAAACTGTGGATCTACCTGTTCTGGACGTTTCTCCTCAGTGGTGCCACACCCTGTGTGTGTCATTCTGTGTCTGACTTCTCTCGCTGAGCATCGTGTTCTCAGGGTGCATCCACGTGGCAGCGAGTGTCAGGGCTTCACCCCTTTGTGTGCTGAGGCGCTGAGAAAAGATAAAACAAAAGAAAGGAAAAGTGCATGCAACTCTGGCGACAACCGGTGACAAGAGCCAGAGGGAAGTGTCTGGGGCAGGTTTCGCCGTGCCCTGTGAGGCCCTGGGGCTGCTGCCAGTCTCTGTGGAGGCTCAGCAACTCCCAGTCACTTCCCCAAGTGGGGGGCCGCCAACTGAGCGTGTGGGCCCAAGACCCACTGCTCATTCATTCTTCTTGCAGTCAGCCCTTCGTCCTGAGAGGGATGCTATCACAGGCTGCACCGGGGATCATGGGGACAGCTTACTGAGCTGCGCAGCCGTCACTACTGCCATGCTTTGGACCACTTCCGTCACCCCCAAAATGTCCCTCACACGCTCAGCTATCACTCCGTGCTGTCACCAGCTCCTAACAACCAGGAATCCACTCTCTGACTATGTGGATCTACCTCTTCTGGAGGATTCTCCTCAGTGGTGACACACACTGGGTGTCCTTCTGTGTCCGACTTCTCTCGCTGAGCACCGTGTTCTCAGGCTGCATCCACATGACAGCGAGTGTCAGTGCTTCACCCCTTTGCATGGCTTACTGACGTAAAGAAGAGATGAAGAAAAGAACGTTGCATGTAAGTCTGCTGACAGCCAGTGTTGAGAAACAGCAGAGAGGCTCTGGGGCCCGGGGCACCGTTCCCTGTGAGGCCCTGGGGCTCCTTCCAGTCTCCGTGGAGCCTCAGCAACTCCCAGTCACTTCCCCAAGTGGGGAGCCGCCAACTGAGCATCTGGACCCGGGACCCACTGATCGTTCAGCCTTCCTGACGTCACCCCTTTGTCCTAAGAGCGATGCTCTCACCGGCTGCACCGGGGAGCATGGGGACAGTTTACTGAACTGTGCAGCCGTCACTAGTGCCGTGCTTTGGACAACTTCCGTCACCCCAAAAATGTCCCTCACGCCCTTAACTATCACTCCGTCCCCTCGCCAGCCCCTGACAACCAGGAACCGACTCTCTGACTATGTGGATCTACTAGTTCTGGATGTTTCTCTCAGTGGGGTCACATCTTCTGTGTCTGTCTTTGTCTGACTTCGCTCTCGTAGTGTAGTGGTCTCAGGGTGCATTCCCGTGGCAGCGACGGTCAGGGCTTCACCCTGTTCCTTCGCTTAGTGATGTAAAGAAGACAAGAGAAAAGAAAGGAAAGTTGCATGCAATTGTGGTTTCAGCTGGTGATGAGAAACAGAGGGGAGGCTCCAGGTCCGTGGGCACCATGAACTGTGAGGCCCTGGGACTGCTGCTAGTCTCCGTGGAGGCTCAGCAGGTCCAAGGGACTTCTCCATGTTGGGGGCACCAGCTCAGTGTCTGGACCCAGGACCCACAGCTCCTTCAGTCTTCCTGCAGTCAGCCCTTCATCCTGAGAGCGATGCTCTCAAAGCCTGCAACGGGGAGCTCGGGGACAGTTTACTGAGTTGTGCAGCCGTCACTAGTGCCGTGCTGTGGACCACTTCCGTCACCCCAAAAATGTCCCTCACGCCCTTAGCTATCAGTCCGTCCTCTCACCAGCCCCTGACAACCAGGAATCCACTCTCTGACTATGTGGATCTACCTGTTCTGGACGTTACTCCGCGGTGTTGTAACAGCCTGTGTGTCCTTCTGTATCTGGCTTCTCTCACTGAGCCCTGTGATCTCAGGACGCAGCCACGTGGCAGCGTCAGGGCTTCACGCCGCTGCGTCGCCTAGTGATGTAAAGAAGACAAGAGAAGAGAAAGGAAAGTTGCTTGCAAGTCTGGTTACAGCCGCTGATGAGGTTCAGCGGGGAGGCTCTGGGGCCGAGGGGAACCATGAACAGTGAGGCCCTAGGGCTGCTGCCACTCTCCGTGGAGGCTCAGCAAGACCAAAGTACTTCTCCACGTTGGGGGCAGCAGCTCAGTGTCTGGACCCAGGACCCACTGCTCGTTCAGTCTTCCTGCAGTCAGCACTTCATCCTGAGAGCGATGCTTTCAAAGGCTGCAACGGGGTACACGGGGAAAGTTTACTGAGTTGTGCAGCCGTCATTACTGCCGTGCTGTGGACCACTTCCGTCACCTCAAAAATGTCCCTCACGCCCTTAGCTATCAATCCGTCCTCTCACTAGACCCTGACAACCAGGAATCCACTCTCTGAATATGTGGATCTACCTGTCCTGGACGATTCTCCTCAGTCATATCACACACTGTGTGTCTTTCGGTGTCTGACGCCTCTCGCTGAGCATCGTGTTCTCAGGATGCATCCAAGTGGCAGCGAGTGTCAGGGCTTCACCCTTTACCTGCACAGAGACTGAGAAAAGGAGAAAGAAAAGCAAGGAACACTGCATGCAAATCTGGAGATAGGCGTTGAGGAAAACCAGAGGGAAGCCTCTGGCACCGGGGCGTCGTGCCCTGTGAGGCCCTGGGGCTGCTGCGAGTCTCCGTGGAGGCTCAGTAACTCACAGTCACTTCCCCAAGTGGGGCGCCGGCAATTGAGGATCTGGGACCATGACCCACTGCTCGTTCAGTCTTCTTGCAGTCAGCCCTTCGCTCTGACAGCCATGTTCTCACAGGTCACGTCGGGCAGCATGGGGACAGTTTACTGAGCTGTGCAGTCGTCCCCCTGCCGTGCTTCGGATAACTTCCATCACCCACTGAATGTCCCTAACGCACTTAGCTATCACTCCGTCCCCTCGCTAGCCCCTATCCACCAGGAACCACTCTCTGACTATGTGGATCTACCTGTTCTGGACGTTTCTCCGCAGTGGTGTCACACCTTTTGTGTCCTTCTGTTTGTGGCTTCTCTTACTGAGCATCGTGTTCTCAGGATGCAACCACGTGGCAGCAAGTGTCAGGGCTTCACCCCGCTGCGTCACCTAGTGATGTAAAGAAGACAAGAGAAGAGAAAGGAAACTTGCTTGCAAATCTGGTTACAGCCGCTGATGAGGTTCAGAGGGGAGGCTCTGGGGCCGTGGGCTCCATGAACTGTGAGGCCCTGGGGCTGCTGCCACTCTCCGTGGAGGCTCAGCAAGACCAAAGTACTTCTCCACGTTGGGGGCAGCAGCTCAGTGTCTGGACCCAGGACCCACTGCTCGTTCAGTCTTCCTGCAGTCAGCACTTCATCCTGAGAGCGATGCTTTCAAAGGCTGCAACGGGGAACACGGGGACAGTTTACTGAGTTGTGCAGCCGTCATTACTGCCGTGCTGTGGACCACTTCCGTCACCTCAAAAATGTACCTCACGCCCTTAGCTATCAATGCGTCCTCTCGCTAGAGCCTGACAACCAGGAATCCACTCTCTGAATATGTGGATCTACCTGTTCTGGACGATTCTCCTCAGTCATATCACACACTGTGTGTCTTTCGGTGTCTGACGCCTCTCGCTGAGCATCGTGTTCTCAGGATGCATCCAAGTGGCAGCGAGTGTCAGGGCTTCACCCTTTACCTGCACAGGGACTGAGAAAAGGAGAAAGAAAAGCAAGGAACACTACATGCAAGTCTGGAGACAGGCGTTGAGGAAAACTAGCGGGAAGCCTCTGGCAACGGAGCGTTGTGCCCTGTGAGGCCCTGGGGCTGCTGCGAGTCTCCGTGGAGGCTCCGTAACTCACAGTCACTTCCCCAAGGTGGGCGCCGGCAATTGAGGATCTGGGACCATGACCCACTGCTCGTTCAGTCTTCTTGCAGTCAGCCCTTCGCTCTGACAGCCATGTTCTCACAGGTCACGTCGGGCAGCATGGGGAGAGTTTACTGAGCTGTGCAGTCGTCCCCACTGCCGTGCTTCGGAAATCTTCCATCACCCACTAAATGTCCCTAACGCACTTAGCTATCACTCCGTCACCTCGCTAGCCCCTACCCACCAGGAACCCACTCTCTGACTATGTGCATCTACCTGTTCTGGACGTTACTCCGCGGTGGTGTAACACCCTGTGTGTCCTTCTGTATCTGGCTTCTCTCACTGAGCACTGTGATCTCAGGACGCAGCCACGTGGCAGCGTCAGGGCTTCACGCCGCTGCGTCGCCTAGTGATGTAAAGAAGACAAGAGAAGAGAAATGAAAGTTGCTTGCAAGTCTGGTTACAGCCGCTGATGAGGTTCAGCGGGGAGGCTCTGGGGCCGAGGGGAACCATGAACAGTGAGGCCCTGGGGCTGCTGCCACTCTCCGTGGAGGCGCAGCAAGTCCAAAAGAATTCTCCACGTTGGGGGCAGCAGCTCAGTGTCTGGACACAGAACCCACTGCTCGTTCAGTCTTCCTGCAGTCAGCACTTCATCCTGAGAGCGATGCTTTCAAAGGCTGCAACGGGGAACACGGGGACAGTTTACTGAGTTGTGCAGCCGTCATTACTGCCGTGCTGTGGACCACTTCCGACACCTCAAAAATGTCCCTCACGCCCTTAGCTATCAATCCGTCCTCTCGCTAGACCCTGACAACCAGGAATCCACTCTCTGAATATGTGGATTTACCTGTTCTGGACGATTCTCCTCAGTGATATCACACACTGTGTGTCTTTCGGTGTCTGACGCCTCTCGCTGAGCATCGTGTTCTCAGGATGCATCCACGTGGCAGCGAGTGTCAGGGCTTCACCCTTTACCTGCACAGAGACTGAGAAAAGGAGAAAGAAAAGCAAGGAATACTGCATGCAAGTCTGGAGATAGGCGTTGAGGAAAACCAGAGGGAAGCCTCTGGCACCGGGGCGTCGTGCCCTGTGAGGCCCTGGGGCTGCTGCGAGTCTCCGTGGAGGCTCAGTAACTCACAGTCACTTCCCCAAGTGGGGCGCCGGCAATTGAGGATCTGGGCCCATGACCCACTGCTCGTTCAGTCTTCTTGCAGTCAGCCCTTCGCTCTGACAGCCATGTTCTCACAGGTCACGTCGGGCAGCATGGGGACAGTTTACTGAGCTGTGCAGTCGTCCCCCTGCCGTGCTTCGGATAACTTCCATCACCCACTGAATGTCCTTAACGCACTTAGCTATCACTCCGTCCCCTCGCTAGCCCCTATCCACCAGGAACACACTCTCCGACTATGTGGATCTACCTGTTCTGGACGATTCTCCTCAGTCATATCACACACTGTGTGTCTTTCGGTGTCTGACGCCTCTCGCTGAGCATCGTGTTCTCAGGATGCATCCAAGTGGCAGCGAGTGTCAGGGTTTCACCCTTTACCTGCACAGGGACTGAGAAAAGGAGAAAGAAAAGCAAGGAACAGTGCATGCAAGTCTGGAGACAGGCGTTGAGAAAAACCAGAGGGAAGCCTCTGGCACCGTGGCGTCGTGCCCTGTGAAGCCCTGGGGCTGCTGCGAGTCTCCGTTGAGGCTCAGTAATTCACAGTCACTTCCCCAAGTGGGGCGCCGGCAATTGAGGATCTGGGCCCATGACCCACTGCTCGTTCAGTCTTCTTGCAGTCAGCCCTTCGCTCTGACAGCCATGTTCTCACAGGTCACGTCGGGCAGCATGGGGACAGTTTACTGAGCTGTGCAGTCGTCCCCCTGCCGTGCTTCGGATAACTTCCATCACCCACTGAATGTCCCTATCGCACTTAGCTATCACTCCGTCCCCTCGCTATCCCCTATCCACCAGGAACCCACTCTCTGACTATGTGGATCTACCTGTTCTGGACGTTTCTCCGCAGTGGTGTCACACCTTTGTGTCCTTCTGTTTGTGGCTTCTCTTACTGAGCATCGTGTTCTCAGGATGCAACCACGTGGCATCGAGTGTCAGGGCTTCACGCCGCGGCGTCACCTAGTGATGTAAAGAAGACAAGAGAAGAGAAAGGAAACTTGCTTGCAAATCTGGTTACAGCCGCTGATGAGGTTCAGAGGGGAGGCTCTGGGGCCGTGGGCTCCATGAACTGTGAGGCCCTGGGGCTGCTGCCACTCTCCGTGGAGGCTCAGCAAGACCAAAGTACTTCTCCACGTTGGGGGCAGCAGCTCAGTGTCTGGACCCAGGACCCACTGCTCGTTCAGTCTTCCTGCAGTCAGCACTTCATCCTGAGAGCGATACTTTCAAAGGCTGCAACGGGGAACACGGGGACAGTTTACTGAGTTGTGCAGCCGTCATAACTGCCGTGCTGTGGACCACTTCCGTCACCTCAAAAATGTCCCTCACGCCCTTAGCTATCAATCCGTCCTCTCGCTAGACCCTGACAACCAGGAATCCACTCTCTGAATATGTGGATCTACCTGTTCTGGACGATTCTCCTCAGTGATATCACACACTGTGTGTCTTTCGGTGTCTGACGCCTCTCGCTGAGCATCGTGTTCTCAGGATGCATCCAAGTGGCAGCGAGTGTCAGGGCTTCACCCTTTACCTGCACAGGGACTGAGAAAAGGAGAAAGAAAAGCAAGGAACACTGCATGCAAGTCTGGAGACAGGCGTTGAGGAAAACCAGCGGGAAGCCTCTGGCAACGGAGCGTCGTGCCCTGTGAGGCCCTGGGGCTGCTGCGAGTCTCCGTGGAGGCTCAGTAACTCACAGTCACTTCCCCAAGGTGGGCGCCGGCAATTGAGGATCTGGGCCCATGACCCACTGCTCGTTCAGTCTTCTTGCAGTCAGCCCTTCGCTCTGACAGCCATGTTCTCACAGGTCACGTCGGGCAGCATGGGGACAGTTTACTGAGCTGTGCAGTCGTCCCCACTGCCGTGCTTCGGAAGTCTTCCATCACCCACTAAATGTCCCTAACGCACTTAGTTATCACTCCGTCACCTCGCTAGCCCCTACCCAACAGGAACCCACTTTCTGACTAAGTGCATCTACCTGTTCAGGACGTTAATCCGCAGTGGTGTAACACTCTGTGTGTCCTTCTGTATCTGGCTTCTCTCACTGAGCACTGTGATCTCAGGACGCAGCCACGTGGCAGCGTCAGGGCTTCACGCCGCTGCGTCGCCTAGTGATGTAAAGAAGACAAGAGAAGAGAAATGAAAGTTGCTTGCAAGTCTGGTTACAGCCGCTGATGAGGTTCAGCGGGGAGGCTCTGGGGCCGAGGGGAACCATTAACAGTGAGGCCCTGGGGCTGGTGCCACCCTCCGTGGAGGCGCAGCATGTCCAAACGACTTCTCCACGTTGGGGGCAGCAGCTCAGTGTCTGGACCCAGGACCCACTGCTCGTTCCGTCTTCCTGCAGTCAGCACTTCATCCTGAGAGCGATGCTTTCAAAGGCTGCAACGGGGAACACGGGGACAGTTTACTGAGTTGTGCAGCCGTCATTACTGCCGTGCTGTGGACCACTTCCGACACCTCAAAAATGTCCCTCACGCCCTTAGCTATCAATCCGTCCTCTCGCTAGACCCTGACAACCAGGAATCCACTCTCTGAATATGTGGATTTACCTGTTCTGGACGATTCTCCTCAGTGATATCACACACTGTGTGTCTTTCGGTGTCTGACGCCTCTCGCTGAGCATCGTGTTCTCAGGATGCATCCACGTGGCAGCGAGTGTCAGGGCTTCACCCTTTACCTGCACAGAGACTGAGAAAAGGAGAAAGAAAAGCAAGGAACACTGCATGCAAGTCTGGAGATAGGCGTTGAGGAAAACCAGAGGGAAGCCTCTGGCACCGGGGCGCCGTGCCCTGTGAGGCCCTGGGGCTGCTGCGAGTCTCCGTGGAGGCTCAGTAACTCACAGTCACTTCCCCAAGTGGGGCGCCGGCAATTGAGGATCTGGGCCCATGACCCACTGCTCGTTCAGTCTTCTTGCAGTCAGCCCTTCGCTCTGACAGCAGTGTTCTCACAGGTCACGTCGGGCAGCATGGGGACAGTTTACTGAGCTGTGCAGTCGTCCCCCTGCCGTGCTTCGGATAACTTCCATCACCCACTGAATGTCCCTAACGCATTTAGCTATCACTCCGTCCCCTCGCTAGCCCCTATCCACCAAGAACCCACTCTCTATGTGGATCTACCTGTTCTGGACGATTCTGCTCAGTCATATCACACACTGTGTGTCTTTCGGTGTCTGACGCCTCTCGCTGAGCATCGTGTTCTCAGGATGCATCCAAGTGGCAGCGAGTGTCAGGGCTTCACCCTTTACCTGCACAGGGACTGAGAAAAGGAGAAAGAAAAGCAAGGAACACTGCATGCAAGTCTGGAGACAGGCGTTGAGGAAAACCAGCGGGAAGCCTCTGGCACCGGGGCGTCGTGCCCTGTGAGGCCCTGGGGCTGCTGCGAGTCTCCGTGGAGGCTCAGTAACTCACAGTCACTTCCCCAAGTGGGGCGCCGGCAATTGAGGATCTGGGCCCATGACCCACTGCTCGTTCAGTCTTCTTGCAGTCAGCCCTTCGGTCTGACAGCCATGTTCTCATAGGTCACGTCGGGCAGCATGGGGACAGTTTACTGAGCTGTGCAGTCGTCCCCACTGCCGTGCTTCGGAAGTCTTCCATCACCCACTAAATGTCCCTAACGCACTTAGCTATGACTCCGTCTCCTCGCTAGCCCCTACCCACCAGGAACCCACTCTCTGACTATGTGGATCTACCTGTTCTGGACGTTACTCCGCAGTGGTGTAACACCCTGTGTGTCCTTCTGTATCTGGCTTCTCTCACTGAGCACTGTGATCTCAGGACGCAGCCACGTGGCAGCGTCAGGGCTTCACGCCGCTGCGTCGCCTAGTGATGTAAAGAAGACAAGAGAAGAGAAATGAAAGTTGCTTGCAAGTCTGGTTACAGCCGCTGATGAGGTTCAGCGCGGAGGCTCTGGGGCCGAGGGGAACCATGAACAGTGAGGCCCTGGGGCTGCTGCCACTCTCCGTGGAGGCGCAGCAAGTCCAAACGACTTCTCCACGTTGGGGGCAACAGCTCAGTGTCTGGACCCAGGACCCACTGCTCGTTCAGTCTGCCTGCAGTCAGCACTTCATCCTGAGAGCGATGCTTTCAAAGGCTGCAACGGGGAACACGGGGACAGTTTACTGAGTTGTGCAGCCGTCATTACTGCCGTGCTGTGGACCACTTCCGTCACCTCAAAAATGTCCCTCACGCCCTTAGCTATCAATCCGTCCTCTCGCTACACCCTGACAACCAGGAATCCACACTCTGAATATGTGGATCTACCTGTTCTGGACGATTCTCCTCAGTCATATCACACACTGTGTGTCTTTCGGTGTCTGACGCCTCTCGCTGAGCATCGTGTTCTCAGGATGCATCCAAGTGGCAGCGAGTGTCAGGGCTTCACCCTTTACCTGCACAGAGACTGAGAAAAGGAGAAAGAAAAGCAAGGAACACTGCATGCAAGTCTGGAGATCGGCGTTGAGGAAAACCAAAGGGAAGCCTCTGGCACCGGGGCGTCGTGCCCTGTGAGGCCCTGGGGCCGCTGCGAGTCTCCGTGGAGGCTCAGTAACTCACAGTCACTTCCCCAAGTGGGGCGCCGGCAATTGAGGATCTGGGCCCATGACCCTCTGCTCGTTCAGTCTTCTTGCACTCAGCCCTTCGCTCTGACAGCCATGTTCTCACCGGTCACATCGGGCAGCATGGGGACAGTTTACTGAGTTGTGCAGTCGTCCCCCTGCCGTGCTTCGGATAACTTCCATCACCCACTGAATGTCCCTAACACACTTAGCTATCACTCCGTCCCCTAGCTAGCCCCTATCCACCAGGAACACACTCTCTGACTATGTGGATCTACCTGTTCTGGACGTTTCTCCGCAGTGGTGTCACACCCTGTGTGTCCTTCTGTTTGTGGCTTCTCTTACTGAGCATCGTGTTCTCAGGATGCAACCACGTGGCATCGAGTGTCAGGGTTTCACGCCGCGGCGTCACCTAGTGATGTAAAGAAGACAAGAGAAGAGAAAGGAAACTTGCTTGCAAATCTTTTTACAGCCGCTGATGAGGTTCAGAGAGGAGGCTCTGGGGCCGTGGGCTCCATGAACTGTGAGGCCCTGGGGCTGCGGCCACTCTCCGTGGAGGCTCAGCAAGACCAAATTGCTTCTCCACGTTGGGGGCAGCAGCTCAGTGTCTGGACCCAGGACCCACTGCTCGTTCAGTCTTCCTGCAGTCAGCACTTCATCCTGAGAGCGATGCTTTCAAAGGCTGCAACGGGGAACACGGGGACAGTTTACTGAGTTGTGCAGCCGTCATTACTGCCATGCTGTGGACCACTTCCGTCACCTCAAAAATGTCCCTCACGCCGTTAGCTATCAATCCGTCCTCTCGCTAGACCCTGACAACCAGGAATCCACTCTCTGAATATGTGGATCTACCTCTTCTGGACGATTCTCCTCAGTCATATCACACACTGTGTGTCTTTCGGTGTCTGACGCCTCTCGCTGAGCATCGTGTTCTCAGGATGCATCCAAGTGGCAGCGAGTGTCAGGGCTTCACCCTTTACCTGCACAGGGACTGAGAAAAGGAGAAAGAAAAGCAAGGAACACTGCATGCAAGTCTGGAGACAGGCGTTGAGGAAAACCAGCGGGAAGCCTCTGGCAACGGAGCGTCGTGCCCTGTGAGGCCCTGGGGCTGCTGCGAGTCTCCGTGGAGGCTCAGTAACTCACAGTCACCTCCCCAAGTGGGGCGCCGGCAATTGAGGATCTGGGCCCATGACCCACTGCTCGTTCAGTCTTCTTGCACTCAGCCCTTCGCTCTGACAGCCATGTTCTCACAGGTCACGTCGGGCAGCATGGGGACAGTTTACTGAGCTGTGCAGTCGTCCCCACTGCCGTGCTTCGGAAATCTTCCATCACCCACTAAATGTCCCTAACGCACTTCGCTATCACTCCGTCACCTCGCTAGCCCCTACCCACCAGGAACCCACTCTCTGACTATGTGGATCTACCTGTTCTGGACATTACTCCGCAGTGGTGTAACACCCTGTGTGTCCTTCTGTATCTGGCTTCTCTCACTGAGCACTGTGATCTCAGGACGCAGCCACGTGGCATCGTCAGGGCTTCACCCCGCTGCGTCGCCTAGTGATGTATAGAAGATAAGAGAAGAGAAATGAAAGTTGCTTGCAAGTCTGGTTACAGCCGCTGATGAGGTTCAGCGGGGAGGCTCTGGGGCCGAGGGGAACCATGAACAGTGAGGCCCTGGGGCTGCTGCCACTCTCCGTGGAGGCGCAGCAAGTCCAAACGACTTCTCCACGTTGGGGGCAGCAGCTCAGTGTCTGGACCCAGGACCCACTGCTCGTTCAGTCTGCCTGCAGTCAGCACTTCATCCTGAGAGCGATGCTTTCAAAGGCTGCAACGGGGAACACGGGGACAGTTTACTGAGTTGTGCAGCCGTCATTACTGCCGTGCTGTGGACCACTTCCGTCACCTCAAAAATGTCCCTCACGCCCTAAGATATCAATCCGTCCTCTCGCTAGACCCTTACAACCAGGAATCCACACTCTGAATATGTGGATTTACCTGTTCTGGACGATTCTCCTCAGTGATATCACACACTGTGTGTCTTTCGGTCTCTGACGCCTCTCGCTGAGCATCGTGTTCTCAGGATGCAACCAAGTGGCAGCGAGTGTCAGGGCTTCACCCTTTACCTGCACAGAGACTGAGAAAAGGAGAAAGAAAAGCAAGGAATACTGCATGCAAGTCTGGAGAACGGCGTTGAGGAAAACCAGAGGGAAGCATCTGGCACCGGGGCGTCGTGCCCTGTGAGGCCCTGGGGCCGCTGCGAGTCTCCGTGGAGGCTCAGTAACTCACAGTCACTTCCCCAAGTGGGGCGCCGGCAATTGAGGATCTGGGCCCATGACCCACTGCTCGATCAGTCTTCTTGCAGTCAGCCCTTCGCTCTGACAGCCATGTTCTCACCGGTCACGTCGGGCAGCATGGGGACAGTTTACTGAGCTGTGCAGTCGTCCCCCTGCCGTGCTTCGGATAACTTCCATCACCCACTGAATGTCACTAACGCACTTAGCTATCACTCCGTCCCCGCGCTAGCCCCTATCCACCAGGAACACACTCTCTGACTATGTGGATCTACCTGTTCTGGACGTTTCTCCGCAGTGGTGTCACACCCTGTGTGTCCTTCTGTTTGTGGCTTCTCTTACTGAGCATCGTGTTCTCAGGATGCAACCACGTGGCATCGAGTGTCAGGGCTTCACGCCGCGGCGTCACCTAGTGATGTAAAGAAGACAAGAGAAGAGAAAGGAAACTTGCTTGCAAATCTTGTTACAGCCGCTGATTAGGTTCAGAGGGGAGGCTCTGGGGCCGTGAGCTCCATGAACTGTGAGGCCCTGGGGCTGCTCCCACTCTCCGTGGAGGCTCAGGAAGACCAAAGTACTTCTCCACGTTGGGGGTCGCAGCTCAGTGTCTGGACCCAGGACCCACTGCTTGTTCAGTCTTCCTGCAGTCAGCACTTCATCCTGAGAGCGATGCTTTCAAAGGCTGCAACGGGGAACACGGGGACAGTTTACTGAGTTGTGCAGCCGTCATTACTGCTATGCTGTGGACCACTTCCGTCACCTCAAAAATGTCCCTCAGGCCCTTAGCTATCAATCCGTCCTCTCGCTAGGCCCTGACAACCAGGAATCCACTCTCTGAATATGTGGATCTACCTGTTCTGGACGATTCTCCTCAGTCATATCACACACTGTGTGTCTTTCGGTGTCTGACGCCTCTCGCTGAGCATCGTGTTCTCAGGATGCATCCAAGTGGCAGCGAGTGTCAGGGCTTCACCCTTTACCTGCACAGGGACTGAGAAAAGGAGAAAGAAAAGCAAGGAACACTGCATGCAAGTCTGGAGACAGGAGTTGAGGAAAACCAGAGGGAAGCCTCTGGCACCGGAGCGTCGTGCCCTGTGAGGCCCTGGGGCTGCTGCGAGTCTCCGTGGAGGCTCAGTAACTCACAGTCACTTCCCCAAGTGGGGCGCCGGCAATTGAGGATCTGGGCCCATGACCCATTGCTCGTTCAGTCTTCTTGCAGTCAGCCCTTCGCTCTGACAGCCATGTTCTCATAGGTCACGTCAGGCAGCATGGGGACAGTTTACTGAGCTGTGCAGTCGTCCCCACTGCCGTGGTTCGGAAATCTTCCATCACCCACTAAATGTCCCTAACGCACTTCGCTATCACTCCGTCACCTCGCTAGCCCCTACCCACCAGGAACCCACTCTCTGACTATGTGGATCTACCTGTTCTGGACGTTACTCCGCAGTGGTGTAACACCCTGTGTGTCCTTCTGTATCTGGCTTCTCTCACTGAGCACTGTGATCTCAGGACGCAACCACGTGGCAGCGTCAGGGCTTCACGCCGCTGCGTCGCCTAGTGATGTAAAGAAGACAAGAGAAGAGAAATGAAAGTTGCTTGTAAGTCTGGTTACAGCCGCTGATGAGGTTCAGCGGGGAGGCTCTGGGGCCGAGGGGAACCATGAACAGTGAGGCCCTGGGGCTGCTGCCACTCTCCGTGGAGGCGCAGCAAGTCCAAACGACTTCTCCACGTTGGGGGCAGCAGCTCAGTGTCTGGACCCAGGACCCACTGCTCGTTCAGTCTGCCTGCAGTCAGCACTTCATCCTGAGAGCGATGCTTTCAAAGGCTGCAACGGGGAACACGGGGACAGTTTACTGAGTTGTGCAGCCGTCATTACTGCCGTGCTGTGGACCACTTCCGTCACCTCAAAAATGTCCCTCACGCCCTTAGCTATCAATCCGTCCTCTCGCTAGAGCCTGACAACCAGGAATCCACACTCTGAATATGTGGATCTACCTGTTCTGGACGATTCTCCTCAGTGATATCACACACTGTGTGTCTTTCGGTGTCTGACGCCTCTCGCTGAGCATCGTGTTCTCAGGATGCATCCAAGTGGCAGCGAGTGTCAGGGCTTCACCCTTTACCTGCACAGAGACTGAGAAAAGGAGAAAGAAAAGCAAGGAACACTGCATGCAAGTCTGGAGATCGGCGTTGAGGAAAACCAGAGGGAAGCCTCTGGCACCGGGGCGTCGTGCCCTGTGAGGCCCTGGGGCTGCTGCGAGTCTCCGTGGAGGCTCAGTAACTCACAGTCACTTCCCCAAGTGGGGCGCCGGCAATTGAGGATCTGGGCCCATGACCCACTGCTCGTTCAGTCTTCTTGCAGTCAGCCCTTCGCTCTGACAGCCATGTTCTCACCGGTCACGTCGGGCAGCATGGGGACAGTTTACTGAGCTGTGCAGTCGTCCCCCTGCCGTGCTTCGGATAACTTCCATCACCCACTGAATGTCCCTAACGCACTTAGCTATCACTCCGTCCCCTCGCTAGCCCCTATCCACCAGGAACACACTCTCTGACTATGTGGATCTACCTGTTCCGGACGTTTCTCCGCAGTGGTGTCACACCCTGTGTGTCCTTCTGTTTGTGGCTTCTCTTACTGAGCATCGTGTTCTCAGGATGCAACCACGTGGCATCGAGTGTCAGGGCTTCACGCCGCGGCGTCACCTAGTGATGTAAAGAAGACAAGAGAAGAGAAAGGAAACTTGCTTGCAAATCTTGTAACAGCCGCTGATGAGGTTCAGAGAGGAGGCTCTGGGGCCGTGGGCTCCATGAACTGTGAGGCCCTGGGGCTGCTGCCACTCTCCGTGGAGGCTCAGCAAGACCAAAGTACTTCTCCACGTTGGGGGCAGCAGCTCAGTGTCTGGACCCAGGACCCACTGCTCGTTCAGTCTTCCTGCAGTCAGCACTTCATCCTGAGAGCGATGCTTTCAAAGGCTGCAACGGGGAACACGGGGACAGTTTACTGAGTTGTGCAGCCGTCATTACTGCCATGCTGTGGACCACTTCCGTCACCTCAAAAATGTCCCTCACGCCCTTAGCTATCAATCCGTCCTCTCGCTAGACCCTGACAACCAGGAATCCACTCTCTGAATATGTGGATCTACCTGTTCTGGACGATTCTCCTCAGTCATATCACACACTGTGTGTCTTTCGGTGTCTGACGCCTCTCGCTGAGCATCGTGTTCTCAGGATGCATCCAAGTGGCAGCGAGTGTCAGGGCTTCACCCTTTACCTGCACAGGGACTGAGAAAAGGAGAAAGAAAAGCAAGGAACACTGCATGCAAGTCTGGAGACAGGAGTTGAGGAAAACCAGAGGGAAGCCTCTGGCACCGGAGCGTCGTGCCCTGTGAGGCCCTGGGGCTGCTGCGAGTCTCCGTGGAGGCTCAGTAACTCACAGTCACTTCCCCAAGTGGGGCGCCGGCAATTGAGGATCTGGGCCCATGACCCATTGCTCGTTCAGTCTTCTTGCAGTCAGCCCTTCGCTCTGACAGCCATGTTCTCATAGGTCACGTCAGGCAGCATGGGGACAGTTTACTGAGCTGTGCAGTCGTCCCCACTGCCGTGGTTCGGAAATCTTCCATCACCCACTAAATGTCCCTAACGCACTTCGCTATCACTCCGTCACCTCGCTAGCCCCTACCCACCAGGAACCCACTCTCTGACTATGTGGATCTACCTGTTCTGGACGTTACTCCGCAGTGGTGTAACACCCTGTGTGTCCTTCTGTATCTGGCTTCTCTCACTGAGCACTGTGATCTCAGGACGCAACCACGTGGCAGCGTCAGGGCTTCACGCCGCTGCGTCGCCTAGTGATGTAAAGAAGACAAGAGAAGAGAAATGAAAGTTGCTTGCAAGTCTGGTTACAGCCGCTGATGAGGTTCAGCGCGGAGGCTCTGGGGCCGAGGGGAACCATGAACAGTGAGGCCCTGGGGCTGCTGCCACTCTCCGTGGAGGCGCAGCAAGTCCAAACGACTTCTCCACGTTGGGGGCAGCAGCTCAGTGTCTGGACCCAGGACCCACTGCTCGTTCAGTCTGCCTGCAGTCAGCACTTCATCCTGAGAGCGATGCTTTCAAAGGCTGCAACGGGGAACACGGGGACAGTTTACTGAGTTGTGCAGCCGTCATTACTGCCGTGCTGTGGACCACTTCCGTCACCTCAAAAATGTCCCTCACGCCCTTAGCTATCAATCCGTCCTCTCGCTAGAGCCTGACAACCAGGAATCCACACTCTGAATATGTGGATCTACCTGTTCTGGACGATTCTCCTCAGTGATATCACACACTGTGTGTCTTTCGGTGTCTGACGCCTCTCGCTGAGCATCGTGTTCTCAGGATGCATCCAAGTGGCAGCGAGTGTCAGGGCTTCACCCTTTACCTGCACAGAGACTGAGAAAAGGAGAAAGAAAAGCAAGGAACACTGCATGCAAGTCTGGAGATCGGCGTTGAGGAAAACCAGAGGGAAGCCTCTGGCACCGGGGCGTCGTGCCCTGTGAGGCCCTGGGGCTGCTGCGAGTCTCCGTGGAGGCTCAGTAACTCACAGTCACTTCCCCAAGTGGGGCGCCGGCAATTGAGGATCTGGGCCCATGACCCACTGCTCGTTCAGTCTTCTTGCAGTCAGCCCTTCGCTCTGACAGCCATGTTCTCACCGGTCACGTCGGGCAGCATGGGGACAGTTTACTGAGCTGTGCAGTCGTCCCCCTGCCGTGCTTCGGATAACTTCCATCACCCACTGAATGTCCCTAACGCACTTAGCTATCACTCCGTCCCCTCGCTAGCCCCTATCCACCAGGAACACACTCTCTGACTATGTGGATCTACCTGTTCCGGACGTTTCTCCGCAGTGGTGTCACACCCTGTGTGTCCTTCTGTTTGTGGCTTCTCTTACTGAGCATCGTGTTCTCAGGATGCAACCACGTGGCATCGAGTGTCAGGGCTTCACGCCGCGGCGTCACCTAGTGATGTAAAGAAGACAAGAGAAGAGAAAGGAAACTTGCTTGCAAATCTTGTAACAGCCGCTGATGAGGTTCAGAGAGGAGGCTCTGGGGCCGTGGGCTCCATGAACTGTGAGGCCCTGGGGCTGCTGCCACTCTCCGTGGAGGCTCAGCAAGACCAAAGTACTTCTCCACGTTGGGGGCAGCAGCTCAGTGTCTGGACCCAGGACCCACTGCTCGTTCAGTCTTCCTGCAGTCAGCACTTCATCCTGAGAGCGATGCTTTCAAAGGCTGCAACGGGGAACACGGGGACAGTTTACTGAGTTGTGCAGCCGTCATTACTGCCATGCTGTGGACCACTTCCGTCACCTCAAAAATGTCCCTCACGCCCTTAGCTATCAATCCGTCCTCTCGCTAGACCCTGACAACCAGGAATCCACTCTCTGAATATGTGGATCTACCTGTTCTGGACGATTCTCCTCAGTCATATCACACACTGTGTGTCTTTCGGTGTCTGACGCCTCTCGCTGAGCATCGTGTTCTCAGGATGCATCCAAGTGGCAGCGAGTGTCAGGGCTTCACCCTTTACCTGCACAGGGACTGAGAAAAGGAGAAAGAAAAGCAAGGAACACTGCATGCAAGTCTGGAGACAGGAGTTGAGGAAAACCAGAGGGAAGCCTCTGGCACCGGAGCGTCGTGCCCTGTGAGGCCCTGGGGCTGCTGCGAGTCTCCGTGGAGGCTCAGTAACTCACAGTCACTTCCCCAAGTGGGGCACCGGCAATTGAGGATCTGGGCCCATGACCCATTGCTCGTTCAGTCTTCTTGCAGTCAGCCCTTCGCTCTGACAGCCATGTTCTCATAGGTCACGTCAGGCAGCATGGGGACAGTTTACTGAGCTGTGCAGTCGTCCCCACTGCCGTGGTTCGGAAATCTTCCATCACCCACTAAATGTCCCTAACGCACTTCGCTATCACTCCGTCACCTCGCTAGCCCCTACCCACCAGGAACCCACTCTCTGACTATGTGGATCTACCTGTTCTGGACGTTACTCCGCAGTGGTGTAACACCCTGTGTGTCCTTCTGTATCTGGCTTCTCTCACTGAGCACTGTGATCTCAGGACGCAACCACGTGGCAGCGTCAGGGCTTCACGCCGCTGCGTCGCCTAGTGATGTAAAGAAGACAAGAGAAGAGAAATGAAAGTTGCTTGCAAGTCTGGTTACAGCCGCTGATGAGGTTCAGCGCGGAGGCTCTGGGGCCGAGGGGAACCATGAACAGTGAGGCCCTGGGGCTGCTGCCACTCTCCGTGGAGGCGCAGCAAGTCCAAACGACTTCTCCACGTTGGGGGCAGCAGCTCAGTGTCTGGACCCAGGACCCACTGCTCGTTCAGTCTGCCTGCAGTCAGCACTTCATCCTGAGAGCGATGCTTTCAAAGGCTGCAACGGGGAACACGGGGACAGTTTACTGAGTTGTGCAGCCGTCATTACTGCCGTGCTGTGGACCACTTCCGTCACCTCAAAAATGTCCCTCACGCCCTTAGCTATCAATCCGTCCTCTCGCTAGAGCCTGACAACCAGGAATCCACACTCTGAATATGTGGATCTACCTGTTCTGGACGATTCTCCTCAGTGATATCACACACTGTGTGTCTTTCGGTGTCTGACGCCTCTCGCTGAGCATCGTGTTCTCAGGATGCATCCAAGTGGCAGCGAGTGTCAGGGCTTCACCCTTTACCTGCACAGAGACTGAGAAAAGGAGAAAGAAAAGCAAGGAACACTGCATGCAAGTCTGGAGATCGGCGTTGAGGAAAACCAGAGGGAAGCCTCTGGCACCGGGGCGTCGTGCCCTGTGAGGCCCTGGGGCTGCTGCGAGTCTCCGTGGAGGCTCAGTAACTCACAGTCACTTCCCCAAGTGGGGCGCCGGCAATTGAGGATCTGGGCCCATGACCCACTGCTCGTTCAGTCTTCTTGCAGTCAGCCCTTCGCTCTGACAGCCATGTTCTCACCGGTCACGTCGGGCAGCATGGGGACAGTTTACTGAGCTGTGCAGTCGTCCCCCTGCCGTGCTTCGGATAACTTCCATCACCCACTGAATGTCCCTAACGCACTTAGCTATCACTCCGTCCCCTCGCTAGCCCCTATCCACCAGGAACACACTCTCTGACTATGTGGATCTACCTGTTCCGGACGTTTCTCCGCAGTGGTGTCACACCCTGTGTGTCCTTCTGTTTGTGGCTTCTCTTACTGAGCATCGTGTTCTCAGGATGCAACCACGTGGCATCGAGTGTCAGGGCTTCACGCCGCGGCGTCACCTAGTGATGTAAAGAAGACAAGAGAAGAGAAAGGAAACTTGCTTGCAAATCTTGTAACAGCCGCTGATGAGGTTCAGAGAGGAGGCTCTGGGGCCGTGGGCTCCATGAACTGTGAGGCCCTGGGGCTGCTGCCACTCTCCGTGGAGGCTCAGCAAGACCAAAGTACTTCTCCACGTTGGGGGCAGCAGCTCAGTGTCTGGACCCAGGACCCACTGCTCGTTCAGTCTTCCTGCAGTCAGCACTTCATCCTGAGAGCGATGCTTTCAAAGGCTGCAACGGGGAACACGGGGACAGTTTACTGAGTTGTGCAGCCGTCATTACTGCCATGCTGTGGACCACTTCCGTCACCTCAAAAATGTCCCTCACGCCCTTAGCTATCAATCCGTCCTCTCGCTAGACCCTGACAACCAGGAATCCACTCTCTGAATATGTGGATCTACCTGTTCTGGACGATTCTCCTCAGTCATATCACACACTGTGTGTCTTTCGGTGTCTGACGCCTCTCGCTGAGCATCGTGTTCTCAGGATGCATCCAAGTGGCAGCGAGTGTCAGGGCTTCACCCTTTACCTGCACAGGGACTGAGAAAAGGAGAAAGAAAAGCAAGGAACACTGCATGCAAGTCTGGAGACAGGCGTTGAGGAAAACCAGCGGGAAGCCTCTGGCACCGGAGCGTCGTGCCCTGTGAGGCCCTGGGGCTGCTGCGAGGCTCCGTGGAGGCTCAGTAACTCACAGTCACTTCCCCAAGTGGGGCGCCGGCAATTGAGGATCTGGGCCCATGACCCACTGCTCGTTCAGTCTTCTTGCAGTCAGCCCTTCGCTCTGACAGCCATGTTCTCATAGGTCACGTCGGGCAGCATGGGGACAGTTTACTGAGCTGTGCAGTCGTCCCCCTGCCGTGCTTCGGATAACTTCCATCACCCACTGAATGTCCCTAACGCACTTAGCTATCACTCCGTCCCCTCGCTAGCCCCTATCCACCAGGAACCCACTCTCTGACTATGTGGATCTACCTGTTCTGGACGTTTCTCCGCAGTGGTGTAACACCCTGTGTGTCCTTCTGTATCTGGCTTCTCTCACTGAGCACTGTGATCTCAGGACGCAGCAATGTGGCATCGTCAGGGCTTCACCCCGCTGCGTCGCCTATTCATGTAAAGAAGACAAGAGAAGAGAAAGGAAAATTGCTTGCAAGTCTGGTTACAGCCGCTGATGAGGTTCAGCGGGGAGGCTCTGGGGCCGAGGGGAACCATGAACAGTGAGGCCCTGGAGCTGCTGCCACTCTCCGTGGAGGCGCAGCAAGTCCAAACGACTTCTCCACGTTGGGGGCAGCAGCTCAGTGTCTGGACCCAGGACCCACTGCTCGTTCAGTTTCCCTGCAGTCAGCACTTAATCCTGAGAGCGATGCTTTCAAAGGCTGCAACGGGGAACACGGGGACAGTTTACTGAGTTGTGCAGCCGTCATTACTGCCGTGCTGTGGACCACTTCCGTCACCTCAAAAATGTCCCTCATGCCCTTAGCTATCAATCCGTCCTCTCGCTAGACCCTTACAACCAGGAATCCACACTCTGAATATGTGGATCTACCTGTTCTGGACGATTCTCCTCAGTGATATCACACACTGTGTGTCTTTCGGTGTCTGACGCCTCTCGCTGAGCATCGTGTTCTCAGGATGCATCCAAGTGGCAGCGAGTGTCAGGGCTTCACCCTTTACCTGCACAGAGACTGAGAAAAGGAGAAAGAAAAGCAAGGAACACTGCATGCAAGTCTGGAGATCGGCGTTGAGGAAAACCAGAGGGAAGCCTCTGGCACCGGGGCGTCGTGCCCTGTGAGGCCCTGGGGCTGCTGCGAGTCTCCGTGGAGGCTCAGTAACTCACAGTCACTTCCCCAAGTGGGGCGCCGGCAATTGAGGATCTGGGCCCATGACCCACTGCTCGTTCAGTCTTCTTGCAGTCAGCCCTTCACTCTGACAGCCATGTTCTCACCGGTCACGTCGGGCAGCATGGGGACAGTTTACTGAGCTGTGCAGTCGTCCCCCTGCCGTGCTTCGGATAACTTCCATCACCCACTGAATGTCCCTAACGCACTTAGCTATCACTCCGTCCCCTCGCTAGCCCCTATCCACCAGGAACACACTCTCTGACTATGTGGATCTACCTGTTCTGGACGATTCTCCTCAGTCATATCACACACTGTGTGTCTTTCGGTGTCTGACGCCTCTCGCTGAGCATCGTGTTCTCAGGATGCATCCAAGTGGCAGCGAGTGTCAGGGCTTCACCCTTTACCTGCACAGGGACTGAGAAAAGGAGAAAGAAAAGCAAGGAACACTGCATGCAAGTCTGGAGACAGGCGTTGAGAGTGTCGGGAGCCGCATAAGAAGTGCCTTTGAGTCTCAGCACGGACGAGACCCATAGTGCCTAGCAAAGCTGGTACTGTCAGGTACAAAAATGGAGAAGCAAAGCTCTCCCCTGCGTGGTTCCCCTTGGTCTCCCCTGCTTTTGCCTAAGGTAATTTTTGCAGGATTGCTATTAGTGTTAGGAATTATTCCCAGTGCCGACGGAGGGTTTAGGGAAAAACCCCAACTTAGGGTAAAACCAAAAAAGACTCCGGCTCCCCCAATGACTACACCCGAAATCCCCACTCCCAGGCCAGGACATTGGGTGCAGGGAAACACAACAGGAGCATATGTGTGGCAAGAGCTTACGTTAGAAGAAAAGCTAGATGAACTATGGCCCCCCTGGGGATTAATAGATATGCTGGGAAATATTTGGGTAAGGTGGCGAGGAGGATTTATGCTACGTTGGGTGTATTCAAAGCTGGATGAAGTAGGCTACATGGCAAGCTTATACAAGTTACATTGCTCTTTGTACAGAAATGCTTATAAAGGACAAATTATATATTGTAAGTTTTTTGCAAAGGAATTTGCTAATAGGTTTAAGGTAGAATGTCCACCCCCAAAGCCTCCCAAATAATTATAAGGAAAAATGTGCGATGTCTGAAGGATAACGGTGAACGTGTAAAGCCTGTGGGAGAGAATTTTTATTACTGTATGGGTTTGTAATTGTTAAGAGAAGAATGTGCTTAAGTTTTGGGTTTGTATTTGTTAAGAGAAGAATGTGCTTAAGTTTACACCTTGATTAATGGCCTGATTGAGTAGAATGTGCAAATACAAGAACATCTGCTTTTAAGAAAGGTGAAGAAACCGCAAACAGAATTCCAGACCTAGATGTGACCAAGATATACCTAACCACAGGGGACGAAAGAGACCACAGGAGATAAGAAGATTACCTGATCATAAAACCTGCCTAACCTGCTGATATAATCTTTTGATGTAAATGACCTTTGGTTTTACTGTTGTGTACCTTTATTTTGTGGCTTTGGTATGAGAACTAGAATGTTAAGATTGAAAGTGAGATTGCCTCACAGTATAAAAAGCTTCGGAATTGTAACAATAAATTGGCAGATCCTCGCATCCTCTGAGGTGTCTTGCGTTCTGTCCACGCCGACTCCGTCTCCCCTTTGGGTGAAACCTGTCCGGCTGGGGCTGGTCCCCGGCACCAGAGGGAAGCCTCTGGCTCCGTGGCGTCGTGCCCTGTGAGGCCCTGGGGCTGCTGCGAGTCTCCGTGGAGGCTCAGTAACTCACAGTCACTTCCCCAAGTGGGGCGCCGGCAATTGAGGATCTGGGCCCATGACCCACTGCTCGTTCAGTCTTCCTGTAGTCAGCCCTTCGCTCTGACAGCCATGTTGTCACAGGTCACGTCGGGCAGCATGGGGACAGTTTACTTAGCTGTGCAGTCGTCCCCACTGCCGTGCTTCGGAAATCTTCCATCACCCACTAAATGTCCCTAACGCACTTTGCTATCACTCCGTCACCTCGCTAGACCCTACCCACCAGGAACCCACTCTCTGACTACGGGGATCTACCTGTTCTGGAGATTTCTCCGCAGTGGTGTCACACCCTGTGTGTCCTTCTGTATCTGGCTTCTCTCACTGAGCACTGTGATCTCAGAACGCAACCACGTGGCAGCGTCAGGGTTCACGCCGCGGCGTCGGCTAGGGATGTAAAGAAGACAAGAGAAGAGAAAGGAAAGTTGCTTGCAAGTCTGGTTACAGCCGCTGATGAGGTTCAGCGGGGAGGCTCTGGGGCCGAGGGGAACCATGATCAGTGAGGCCCTGGGGCTGCTGCCACTCTCCGTGGAGGCGCAGCATGTCCAAACGACTTCTCCACGTTGGGGGCAGCAGCTCAGTGTCTGGACCCAGGACCCACTGCTCGTTCAGTCTTCCTGCAGTCAGCCCTTAATCCTGAGAGCGATGCTTTCAAAGGCTGCAACGGGGAACACGGGGACAGTTTACTGAGTTGTGCAGCCGTCATTACTGCCGTGCTGTGGACCACTTCCGTCACCTCAAAAATGTCCCTCACGCCCTTAGCTATCAATCCGTCCTCTCGCTAGAGCCTGACAACCAGGAATCCACACTCTGAATATGTGGATCTACCTGTTCTGGACGATTCTCCTCAGTGATATCACACACTCTGTGTCTTTCGGTGTCTGACGCCTCTCGCTGAGCATCGTGTTCTCAGGATGCATCCACGTGGCAGCGAGTGTCAGGGCTTCACCCTTTACCTGCACAGAGACTGAGAAAAGGAGAAAGAAAAGCAAGGAACACTGCATGCAAGTCTGGAGATAGGCGTTGAGGAAAACCAGAGGGAAGCCTCTGGCACCGGGGTGTCGTGCCCTGTGAGGCCCTGGGGCTGCTGCGAGTCTCCGTGGAGGCTCAGTAACTCACAGTCACTTCCCCAAGTTGGGCGCCGGAATTGAGGATCTGGGCCCATGACCCACTGCTCGTTCAGTCTTCTTGCAGTCAGCCCTTCGCTCTGACAGCCATGTTCTCACAGGTCACGTCAGGCAGCATGGGGACAGTTTACTGAGCTGTGCAGTCGTCCCCCTGCCGTGCTTCGGATAACTTCCATCACCCACTGAATGTCCCTAACTCACTTAGCTATCACTCCGTCCCCTCGCTAGCCCCTATCCACCAGGAACCCACTCTCTGACTATGTGTATCTACCTGTTCTGGACGTTTCTCTGCAGCGGTGTAACACCCTGTGTGTCCTTCTGTATTTGGCTTCTCTTACTGAGCATCGTGTTCTCAGGATGCAACCACGTGGCAGCGAGTGTCAGGGCTTCACCCCGCTGCGTCACCTAGTGATGTAAAGAAGACAAGAGAAGAGAAAGGAAAGTTGCTTGCAAGTCTGGTTACAGCCGTTGATGAGGTTCAGCGGGGAGGCTCTGGGGCCGTGGGCACCATGAACTGTGAGGCCCTGGGGCTGCTGCCACTCTCCGTGGAGGCTCAGCAAGACCAAAGTACTTCTCCACGTTGGGGGCAGCAGCTCAGTGTCCGGACCCAGGAACTACTGCTAGATCAGTCTTCCTGCAGTCAGCCCTTCATCCTGAGAGCGATGCTTTCAAAGGCTGCAACGGGGAACACGGGGATTGTTTACTGAGTTGTGCAGCCGTCATTACTGCCGTGCTGTGGACCACTTCCGTCACCTCAATAATGTCCCTCACGCCCTTAGCTATCAATCCGTCCTCTCGCAAGAGCCTGACAACCAGGAGTCCACTCTCTGAGTATGTGGATCTACCTGTTCTGGACGATTCTCCTCAGTCATATCTCACACTGTGTATCTTTCGGTGTCTGACGCCTCTCGCTGAGCATCGTGTTCTCAGGATGCATCCAAGTGGCAGCGAGTGTCAGGGCTTCACCCTTTACCTGCACAGAGACTGAGAAAAGGAGAAGAAAAGCAAGGAACACTGCATGCAAGTCTGGAGATAGGCGTTGAGGAAAACCAGAGGGAAGCCTCTGGCACCGGGGCGTCGTGCCCTGTGAGGCCCTGGGGCTGCTGCGAGTCTCCGTGGAGGCTCAGTAACTCACAGTCACTTCCCCAAGTTGGGCGCCGGCAATTGAGGATCTGGGCCCATGACCCACTGCTCGTTCAGTCTTCTTGCAGTCAGCCCTTCGCTCTGACAGCCATGTTCTCAAAGGTCACGTCGAGCAGCATGGGGACAGTTTACTGAGCTGTGCAGTCGTCCCCCTGCCGTGCTTCGGATAACTTCCATCACCCACTGAATGTCCCTAACTCACTTAGCTATCACTCCGTCCCCTCGCTAGCCCCTATCCACCAGGAACCCACTCTCTGACTATGTGGATCTACCTGTTCTGGACGTTTCTCTGCAGCGGTGTAACACCCTGTGTGTCCTTCTGTATGTGGCTTCTCTTACTGAGCATCGTGTTCTCAGGATGCAACCACGTGGCAGCGAGTGTCAGGGCTTCACCCCGCTGCGTCACCTAGTGATGTAAAGAAGACAAGAGAAGAGAAAGGAAAGTTGCTTGCAAGTCTGGTTACAGTCGTTGATGAGGTTCTGAGGGGAGGCTCTGGGGCCGTGGGCACCATGAACTGTGAGGCCCTGGGGCTGCTGCCACTCTCCGTGGAGGCTCAGCAAGACCAAAGTACTTCTCCACGTTGGGGGCAGCAACTCAGTGTCCGGACCCAGGAACTACTGCTAGATCAGTCTTCCTGCAGTCAGCCCTTCATCCTGAGAGCGATGCTTTCAAAGGCTGCAACGGGGAACACGGGGATAGTTTACTGAGTTGTGCAGCCGTCATTACTGCCGTGCTGTGGACCACTTCCTTCACGTCAAAAATGTCCCTCACGCCCTTAGCTATCAATCCGTCCTCTCGCAAGAGCCTGATAACCAGGAGTCCACTCTCTGAATATGTGGATCTACCTGTTCTGGACGATTCTCCTCAGTCATATCACACACTGTGTGTCTTTAGGTGTCTGACGCCTCTCGCTGAGCATCGTGTTCTCAGGATGCATCCAAGTGGCAGCGAGTGTCAGGGCTTCACCCTTTACCTGCACAGAGACTGAGAAAAGGAGAAAGAAAAGCAAGGAACACTGCATGCAAGTCTGGAGACAGGCGTTGAGGAAAACCAGAGGGAAGCCTCTGGCAACGGAGCGTCGTGCCCTGTGAGGCCCTGGGGCTGCTGCGAGTCTCCGTGGAGGCTCAGTAACTCACAGTCACTTCCCCAAGTGGGGCGCCGGCAATTGAGTATCTGGGCCCATGACCCACTGCTCGTTCAGTCTTCTTGCAGTCAGCCCTTCACTCTGACAGCCATGTTCTCACCGGTCACGTCGGGCAGCATGGGGACAGTTTACTGAGCTGTGCAGTCGTCCCCCTGCCGTGCTTCGGATAACTTCCATCACCCACTGAATGTCCCTAACGCACTTAGCTATCACTCCGTCCCCTCGTTAGCCCCTATCCACCAGGAACACACTCTCTGACTATGTGGATCTACCTGTTCTGGACGATTCTCCTCAGTCATATCACACACTGTGTGTCTTTCGGTGTCTGACGCCTCTCGCTGAGCATCGTGTTCTCAGGATGCATCCAAGGGGCAGCGAGTGTCAGGGCTTCACCCTTTACCTGCACAGGGACTGAGAAAAGGAGAAAGAAAAGCAAGGAACACTGCATGCAAGTCTGGAGACAGGCGTTGAGAAAAACCAGAGGGAAGCCTCTGGCTCCGTGGCGTCGTGCCCTGTGAGGCCCTGGGGCTGCTGCGAGTCTCCGTGGAGGCTCAGTAACTCACAGTCACTTCCCCAAGTGGGGCGCCGGCAATTGAGGATCTGGGCCCATGATCCACTGCTCGTTCAGTCTTCTTGCAGTCAGCCCTTCGCTCTGAGAGCCATGTTCTCACAGGTCACGTCGGGCAGCATGGGGACAGTTTACTGAGCTGTGCAGTCGTCCCCACTGCCGTGCTTCGGAAATCTTCCATCACCCACTGAATGTCCCTAACGCACTTTGCTATCACTCCGTCACCTCGCTAGACCCTACCCACCAGGAACCCACTCTCTGACTACGTGGATCTACCTGTTCTGGAGATTTCTCCGCAGTGGTGTCACACCCTGTGTGTCCTTCTGTATCTGGCTTCTCTCACTGAGCACTGTGATCTCAGGACGCAACCACGTGGCAGCGTCAGGGTTTACGCCGCGGCGTCGGCTAGTGATGTAAAGAAGACAAGAGAAGAGAAAGGAAACTTGCTTGCAAGTCTGGTTACAGCCGCTGATGAGGTTCAGCGGGGAGGCTCTGGGGCCGAGGGGAACCATGATCAGTGAGGCCCTGGGGCTGCTGCCACTCTCCGTGGAGGCGCAGCAAGTCCAAACGACTTCTCCACGTTGGGGGCAGCAGCTCAGTGTCTGGACCCAGGACCCACTGCTCGTTCAGTCTTCCTGCAGTCAGCCCTTCATCCTGAGAGCGATGCTTTCAAAGGCTGCAACGGGGAACACGGGGACAGTTTACTGAGTTGTGCAGCCGTCATTACTGCCGTGCTGTGGACCACTTCCGTCACCTCAAAAATGTCCCTCACGCCCTTAGCTATCAATCCGTCCTCTCGCTAGACCCTGACAACCAGGAATCCACTCTCTGAATATGTGGATCTACCTGTTCTGGACGATTCTCCTCAGTGATATCACACACTGTGTGTCTTTCGGTGTCTGACGCCTCTCGCCGAGCATCGTGTTCTCAGGATGCATCCACGTGGCAGCGAGTGTCAGGGCTTAACCCTTTACCTGCACAGAAACTGAGAAAAGGAGAAAGAAAAGCAAGGAACACTGCATGCAAGTCTGGTGATAGGCGTTGAGAAAAACCAGAGTGAAGCCTCTGGCACCGGGGCGTCGTGCCCTGTGAGGCCCTGGGGCTGCTGCGAGTCTCCGTGGAGGCTCAGTAACTCACAGTCACTTCCCCAAGTTGGGCGCCGGCAATTGAGGATCTGGGCCCATGACCCACTGCTCGTTCAGTCTTCTTGCAGTCAGCCCTTCGCTCTGACAGCCATGTTCTCACAGGTCACGTCGGGCAGCATGGGGACAGTTTACTGAGCTGTGCAGTCGTCCCCCTGCCGTGCTTCGGATAACTTCCATCGCCCACTGAATGTCCCTAACTCACATAGCTATCACTCCGTCCCCTTGCTAGCCCCTATCCACCAGGAACCCACTTTCTGACTATGTGGATCTACTTGTTCTGGACGTTTCTCCCCAGTGGTGTAACACCCTGTGTGTCCTTCTGTATGTGGCTTCTCTCACTGAGCACTGTGATCTCAGGACGCAGCCACGTGGCATCGTCAGGGCTTCACCCCGCTGTGTCGCCTAGTGATGTAAAGAAGACAAGAGAAGAGAAAGGAAACTTCCTTGCAAATCTGGTTACAGCCGCTGATGAGGTTCAGAGGGGAGGCTCTGGGGCCGTGGGCTCCATGAACTGTGAGGCCCTGGGCCTGCTGCCACTCTCCATGGAGGCTCAGCAAGACCAAAGTACGTCTCCACGTTGGGGGGATCAGCTCAGTGTCTGGACCCAGGACCCACTGCTCGTTCAGTCTTCCTGCAGTCAGCCCTTCATCCTGAGAGCGATGCTTTCAAAGGCTGCAACGGGGAACACGGGGACAGTTTACTGAGTTGTGCAGCCGTCATTACTGCCGTGCTGTGGACCACTTCCGTCACCTCAAAAATGTCCCTCACGCCCTTAGCTATCAATCCATCCTCTCGCTAGACCCTGACAACCAGGAATCCACTCTCTGAATATGTGGATCTACCTGTTCTGGACGATTCTCCTCAGTGATATCACACACTGTGTGTCTTTCGGTGTCTGACGCCTCTCGCTGAGCATCGTGTTCTCAGGATGCATCCAAGTGGCAGCGAGTGTCAGGGCTTCACCCTTTACTGGCACAGGGACTGAGAAAAGGAGAAGGAAAAGCAAGGAACACTGCATGCAACTCTGGAGACAGGCGTTGAGAAAAACCAGCGGGAAGCCTCTGGCACCGTGGCGTCGTGCCCTGTGAGGCCCTGGGGCTGCTGCAAGTCTCCGTGGAGGCTCAGTAACTCACAGTCACTTCCCCAAATGGGGCGCCGGCAATTGAGGATCTGGGACCATGACCCACTGCTCGTTCAGTCTTCTTGCAGTCAGCCCTTCGCTCTTACTGCCATGTTCTCACAAGGCACGTCGGGCAGCATGGGGACAGTTTACTGAGCTGTGCAGTCGTCCCCACTGCCGTGTTTCGGAAATCTTCCATCACCCACTAAATGTCCCTAACGCACTTAGCTATCACTCCGTCACCTCGCTAGCCCCTACCCACCAGGAACCCACTCTCTGACTATGTGGATCTACCTGTTCTGGACGTTTCTCCGCAGTGGTGCAACACCCTGTGTGTCCTTCTGTATCTGGCTTCTCTCACTGAGCACTGTGATCTCAGGACGCAGCCACCTGGCATCGTCTGAGCTTCACTCCGCTGCGTAGCCTAGTGATGTAAAGAAGACAAGAGAAGAGAAAGTAAAGTTGCTTGCAAGTCTGGTTACAGCCGCTGATGAGGTTCAGCAGGGAGGCTCTGGGGCCGAGGGGAACCATGAACAGTGAGGCCCTGGGGCTGCTGCCACTCTCCGTGGAGGCGCAGCAAGTCCAAACGACTTCTCCACGTTGGGGGCAGCAGCTCAGTGTCTGGACCCAGGACCCACTGCTCGTTCAGTCTTCCTGCAGTCAGCCCTTCATCCTGAGAGCGATGCTTTCAAGGGCTACAACGCGGAACACGGGGACAGTTTACTGAGTTGTGCAGCCGTCATTACTGCCGTGCTGTGGACCACTTCCGTCACCTCAAAAATATCCCTCACGCCCTTAGCTATCAATCCGTCCTCTCGCTAGACCCTGACAACCAGGAATCCACTCTCTGAATATGTGGATCTACCTGTTCTGGACGATTCTCCTCAGTGATATCACACACTGTGTGTCTTTCGGTGTCTGACGCCTCTCGCTGAGCATCGTGTTCTCAGGATGCATCCAAGTGGCAGTGAGTGTCAGGGATTCACCCTTTACCGGCACAGGGACTGAGAAAAGGAGAAGGAAAAGCAAGGAACACTGCATGCAAGTCTGGAGACAGGCGTTGAGAAAAACCAGAGGGAAGCCTCTGGCACCGTGGCATCGTGCCCTGTGAGGCCCTGGGGCTGCTGTGAGTCTCCGTGGAGGCTCAGTAACTCAGAGTCACTTCCCCAAGTGGGGCGACGGCAATTGAGGATCTGGGATCATGACCCACTGCTCGTTCAGTCTTCTTGCAGTCAGCCCGTCGCTCTTACTGCCATGATCTCACAAGGCAGGTCGGGCAGCATGGGGACAGTTTACTGAGCTGTGCAGTCGTCCCCACTGCCGTGCTTCGGAAAACTTCCATCACCCACTAAATGTCCCTAACGCATTTAGCTATCACTCTGTCACCTCGCTAGACCCTACCCACCAGGAACCCACTATCTCACTACGTGGATCTACCTGTTCTGGACGTTTCTCCGCAGTGGTGTCACACCCTGTGTGTCCTTCTGTTTCTGGCTTCTCTCACTGAGTACTGTGATCTCAGGACGCAACCACGTGGCAGCGTCAGGGCTTCACGCTGCGGCGTCGCCTAGTGATGTAAAGAAGACAAGAGAAGAGAAAGGAAAGTTGCTTGCAAGTCTGGTTACAGCCGCTGATGAGGTTCAGCGGGGAGGCTCTGGGGCCGAGGGGAACCATGAACAGTGAGGCCCTGGGGCTGCTGCCACCCTCCGTGGAGGCGCAGCAAGTCCAAACGACTTCTCCACGTTGGGGGCAGCAGCTCAGTGTCTGGACCCAGGACCCACTGCTCGTTCAGTCTTCCTGCAGTCAGCCCTTCATCCTGAGAGCGATGCTTTCAAAGGCTGCAACGGGGAACACGGGGACAGTTTACTGAGTTGTGCAGCCGTCATTACTGCCGTGCTGTGGACCACTTCCGTCACCTCAAAAATGTCCCTCACGCCCTTGGCTATCAATCCGTCCTGTCGCTAGAGCCTGACAACCAGGAATCCACTCTCTGAATATGTGGATCTACCTGTTCTCGACGATTCTCCTCAGTGATATCACAAACTGTGTATCTTTCGGTGTCTGACGCCTCTCGCTGAGCATCGTGTTCTCAGGATGCATCCAAGTGGCAGCGAGTGTCAGGGCTTCACCCTTTACCTTCACAGAGACTGAGAAAAGGAGAAAGAAAAGCAAGGAACACTGCATGCAAGTCTGGAGATAGGCGTTGAGGAAAACCAGAGGGAAGCCTCTGGCACCGGGGCGTCGTGCCCTGTGAGGCCCTGGGGCTGCTGCGAGTCTCCGTGGAGGCTCAGTAACTCACAGTCACTTCCCCAAGTTGGGCGCCGGCAATTGAGGATCTGGGCCCATGACCCACTGCTCGTTCAGTCTTCTTGCAGTCAGCCCTTCGCTCTGACAGCCATGTTCTGACAGGTCACGTCGGGCAGCATGGGGACAGTTTACTGAGCTGTGCAGTCGTCCCCCTGCCGTGCTTCGGATAACTTCCATCACCCACTGAATGTCCCTAACTCACTTAGCTATCACTCCGTCCCCTCGCTAGCCCCTATCCACCAGGAACCCACTCTTTGACTATGTGAATCTACCTGTTCTGGACGTTTCTCTGCAGTGGTGTAACACCCTGTGTGTCCTTCTGTATGTGGCTTCTCTTACTGAGCATCGTGTTCTCAGGATGCAACCACGTGGCAGCGAGTGTCAGGGCTTCACCCCGCTGCATCGCCTAGTGATGTAAAGAAGACAAGAGAAGAGAAAGGAAAGTTGCTTGCAAGTCTGGTTACAGCCGCTGGTGAGGTTCAGCGGGGAGGCTCTGGGGCCGAGGGGAACCATGAACAGTGAGGCCCTGGGGCTGCTGCCACTCTCCGTGGAGGCGCAGCAAGTCCAAACGACTTCTCCACGTTGGGGGCAGCAGCTCAGTGTCTGGACCCAGGACCCACTGCTCGTTCAGTCTTCCTACAGTCAGCCCTTCATCCTGAGAGCGATGCTTTCAAAGGCTGCAACGGGGAACACGGGGACAGTTTACTGAGTTGTGCAGCCGTCATTACTGCCGTGCTGTGGACCACTTCGGTCACCTCAAAAATGTCCCTCACGCCCTTAGCTATCAATCCGTCCTCTTGCTAGACACTGACAACCAGGAATCCACTCTCTGAATATGTGGATCTACCTGTTCTGGACGATTCTCCTCAGTGATATCACACACTGTGTGTCTTTCGGTGTCTGACGCCTCTCGCCGAGCATCGTGTTCTCAGGATGCATCCACGTGGCAGCGAGTGTCAGGGCTTAACCCTTTACCTGCACAGAAACTGAGAAAAGGAGAAAGAAAAGCAAGGAACACTGCATGCAAGTCTGGAGACAGGCGTTGAGGAAAACCAGAGGGAAGCCTCTGGCACCGGGGCGTCGTGCCCTGTGAGGCCCTGGGGCTGCTGCGAGTCTCCGTGGAGGCTCAGTAACTCACAGTCACTTCCCCAAGTTGGGCGCCGGCAATTGATGATCTGGGCCCATGACCCACTGCTCGTTCAGTCTTCTTGCAGTCAGCCCTTCGCTCTGACAGCCATGTTCTCACAGGTCACGTCGGGCAGCATGGGGACAGTTTACTGAGCTGTGCAGTCGTCCCCCTGCCGTGCTTCGGATAACTTCCATCACCCACTGAATGTCCCTAACTCACTTAGCTATCACTCCGTCCCCTTGCTAGCCCCTATCCACCAGGAACCCACTCTCTGACTATGTGGATATACCTGTTCTGGACGTTTCTCTGCAGTGGTGTAACACCCTGTGTGTCCTTCTGTATGTGGCTTCTCTTACTGAGCATCGTGTTCTCAGGATGCAACCACGTGGCAGCGAGTGTCAGGGCTTCACCCCGCTGCGTCACCTAGTGATGTAAAGAAGACAAGAGAAGAGGAAGGAAAGTTGCTTGCAAGTCTGGTTACAGCCGCTGATGAGGTTCAGAGGGGAGGCTCTGGGGCCGTGGGCACCATGAACTGTGAGGCCCTGGGGCTGCTGCCACTCTCCGTGGAGGCTCAGCAAGACCAAAGTACTTCTCCACGTTGGGGGCAGCAACTCAGTGTCCGGACCCAGGAACTACTGCTAGATCAGTCTTCCTGCAGTCTGCCCTTCATCCTGAGAGCGATGCTTTCAAAGGCTGCAACGGGGAACACGGGGACAGTTTACTGAGTTGTGCAGCCGTCATTACTGCCGTGCTGTGGACCACTTCCTTCACCTCAAAAATGTCCCTCACGCCCTTAGCTATCAATCCGTCCTCTCGCTAGAGCCTGACAACCAGGAGTCCACTCTGTGAATATGTGGATCTACCTGTTCTGGACGATTCTCCTCAGTCATATCACACACTGTGTGTCTTTCGGTGTCTGACGCCTCTCGCTGAGCATCGTGTTCTCAGGATGCATCGAAGTGGCAGCGAGTGTCAGGGCTTCACCCTTTACCTGCACAGAGACTGAGAAAAGGAGAAAGAAAAGCAAGGAACACTGCATGCAAGTCTGGATACAGGCGTTGAAGAAAACCAGAGGGAAGCCTCTGGCAACGGAGCGTCGTGCCCTGTGAGGCCCTGGGGCTGCTGCGAGTCTCCGTGGAGGCTCAGTAACTTACACGCACTTCCTCAAGTGGGCGACGGCAATTGAGGATCTGGGACCATGACCCACTGCCCGTTCAGTCTTCTTGCAGTCAGCCCTTCGCTCTGACAGCCATGTTCTCGCAGGTCACGTCGGGCAGCATGGGGAGAGTTTACTGAGCTCTGCAGTCGTCCCCACTACCGTGCTTCGGAAATCTTCCATCACCCACTAAATGTCCCTAACGCACTTAGCTATCACTCCGTCACCTCGCTAGCCCCTACCCACCAGGAACCCACTCTCTGATTATGTGGATCTACCTGTTCTGGACGTTTCTCCGCAGTGGTGTAACACCCTGTGTGTCCTTCTGTATCTGGCTTCTCTCACTGAGCACTGTGATCTCAGGACGCAGCCACGTGGCATCGTCAGAGCTTCACCCCGCTGTGTCGCCTAGTGATGTAAAGAAGACAAGAGAAGAGAAAGTAAAGTTGCTTGCAAGTCTGGTTACAGCCGCTGATGAGGTTCAGCGGGGAGGCTCTGGGGATACTGCCACTCTCCGTGGAGGCGCAGCAAGTCCAAACGACTTCTCCACGTTGGGGGCAGCAGCTCAGTGTCTGGACCCAGGACCCACTGCTCGTTCAGTCTTCCTGCAGTCAGCCCTTCATCCTGAGAGCGATGCTTTCAAAGGCTGCAACGGGGAACACGGGGACAGTTTACTGAGTTGTGCAGCCGTCATTACTGCCGTGCTGTGGACCACTTCGGTCACCTCAAAAATGTCCCTGACGCCCTTAGCTATCAATCCGTCCTCTCGCTAGACCCTGACAACCAGGAATCCACTCTCTGAATATGTGGATCTACCTGTTCTGGACGATTCTCCTCAGTCATATCACACACTGTGTGTCTTTCGGTGTCTGACGCCTCTCGCTGAGCAACGTGTTCTCAGGATGCATCCAAGTGGCAGCGAGTGTCTGGGATTTACCCTTTACCTACACAGAGACTGAGAAAAGGAGAAGGAAAAGCAAGGAACACTGCATGCAAGTCTGGAGACAGGCGTTGAGGAAAACCAGAGGGAAGCCTCTGGCACCGGGGCGTCGTGACCTGTGAGGCCCTGGGGCTGCTGCGAGTGTCCGTGGAGGCTCAGTAACTCACAGGCACTTCCCCAAGTGGGGCGCCGGCAATTGAGGATCTGGGACCATGACCCACTGCTCGTTCAGTCTTCTTGCAGTCAGCCCTTCGCTCTGACAGCCATGTTCTCGCAGGTCACGTCGGGCAGCATGGGGACAGTTTACTGAGCTGTGCAGTCGTCCCCACTGCCGTGCTTCGGAAATCTTCCATCACCCACTAAATGTTCCTAATGCACTTAGCTATCACTCCGTCACCTCGCAAGCCCCTACCCACCAGGAACCCACTCTCTGACTATGTGGATCTACCTGTTCTGGACGTTTCTCCGCAGTGGTGTAACACCCTGTGTGGCTTCTGTATGTGGCTTCTCTTACTGAGCATCGTGTTCTCAGGATGCAACCACGTGGCAGCGAGTGTCAGGGATTCACCCCGCTGCGTCACCTAGTGATGTAAAGAAGACAAGAGAAGAGAAATGAAAGTTGCTTGCAAGTCTGGTTACAGCCGCTGATGAGGTTCAGAGGGAAGGCTCTGGGGCCGTGGGCACCATGAACTGTGAGGCCCTGGGGTTGCTGCCACTCTCCGTGGAGGCTCAGCAAGACCAAAGTACTTCTCCACCTTGGGGGCAGAAGCTCAATGTCTGGACCCAGGACCCCCTGCTCGTTCAGTCTTCCTGCAGTCAGCACTTCATCCTGAGAGCGATGCTTTCAAAGGCTGCAACGGGGAACACGGGGATAGTTTACTGAGTTGTGCAGCCGTCATTACTGCCGTGCTGTGGACCACTTCCGTCACCTCAAAAATGTCCCTCACGCCCTTAGCTATCAGTCCGTCCTCTCGCTGGACCCTGGCAACCAGGAATCCACTCTCTGCATATGTGGATCTACCTTTTCTGGACGATTCTCCTCAGTCATATCACACGCTGTGTGTCTTTCGGTGTCTGACGCCTCTCGCTGAGCATCGTGTTCTCAGGATGCATCCAAGTGGTACCGAGTGTCAGGGCTTCACCCTTTACCTACACAGGGACTGAGAAAAGGAGAAAGAAAAACAAGGAACACTTCATGGAAGTCTGCAGACAGGCGTTGAGGAAAACCAGAGGGAAGCCTCTGGCACCGGAGCGTCGTGCCCTGTAAGGCCCTGGGGCTGCTGCGAGTCTCCGTGGAGGCTCAGTAACTCACAGTCACTTCCCCAAGTGGGGCGCCGGCAATTGAGGATCTGGGCCCATGACCCACTGCTCGTTCAGTCTTCTTGCAGTCAGCCCTTCGCTCTGACAGCCATGTACTCACAGGTCACGTCGAGCAGCATGCAGACAGTTTACTGAGATGTGCAGTCGTCCCCCTGCCGTGCTTCGGATAACTTCCATCACCCACTGAATGTCCCTAACGCACGTAGCTATCACTCCTTCCCCTCGCTAGCCCCTATCCACCAGGAACCCACTCTCTGACTATGTGGATCTACCTGTTCTGGACCTTTCTCCGCAGTGGTGTAACACCCTGTGTGTCCTTTTGTATCTGGCTTCTCTCACTGAGCACTGTGATCTCAGGACGCAGCCACGTGGCATCGTCAGGGCTTCACCCCGCTGCGTCGCCTAGTGATGTAAAGAAGACAAGAGAAGAGAAAGGAAACTTGCTTGCAAATATGGTTACAGCCGCTGATGAGGTTCAGAGCGGAGGCTCTGGGGCCGTGCGCTCCATGAACTGTGAGGCCCTGGGGCTGCTGCCACTCTCCGTGGAGGCTCAGCAAGACCAAAGTTCTTCTCCACGTTGGGGGCAGCAGCTCAGTGTCTGGACCCAGGACCCACTGCTCGTTCAGTCTTCCTGCAGTCAGCATTTCATCCTGAGAGCGATGCTTTCAAAGGCTGCAACGGGGAACACGGGGACAGTTTACTGAGTTGTGCAGCCGTCATTACTGCCGTGCTGTGGACCACTTCCGTCACCTCAAAAATGTCCCTCACGCCCTTAGCTATCAATCCGTCCTCTCGCTAGACCCTGACAACCAGGAATCCACTCTCTGAATATGTGGATCTACCTGTTCTGGACGATTCTCCTCAGTCATATCACACACTGTGTGTCTTTCGGTGTCTGACGCCTCTCGCTGAGCAACGTGTTCTCAGGATGCATCCAAGTGGCAGCGAGTGTCTGGGATTTACCCTTTACCTACACAGAGACTGAGAAAAGGAGAAGGAAAAGCAAGGAACACTGCATGCAAGTCTGGAGACAGGCGTTGAGGAAAACCAGAGGGAAGCCTCTGGCACCGGGGCGTCGTGACCTGTGAGGCCCTGGGGCTGCTGCGAGTGTCCGTGGAGGCTCAGTAACTCACAGGCACTTCCCCAAGTGGGGCGCCGGCAATTGAGGATCTGGGACCATGACCCACTGCTCGTTCAGTCTTCTTGCAGTCAGCCCTTCGCTCTGACAGCCATGTTCTCGCAGGTCACGTCGGGCAGCATGGGGACAGTTTACTGAGCTGTGCAGTCGTCCCCACTGCCGTGCTTCGGAAATCTTCCATCACCCACTAAATGTTCCTAATGCACTTAGCTATCACTCCGTCACCTCGCAAGCCCCTACCCACCAGGAACCCACTCTCTGACTATGTGGATCTACCTGTTCTGGACGTTTCTCCGCAGTGGTGTAACACCCTGTGTGGCTTCTGTATGTGGCTTCTCTTACTGAGCATCGTGTTCTCAGGATGCAACCACGTGGCAGCGAGTGTCAGGGATTCACCCCGCTGCGTCACCTAGTGATGTAAAGAAGACAAGAGAAGAGAAATGAAAGTTGCTTGCAAGTCTGGTTACAGCCGCTGATGAGGTTCAGAGGGAAGGCTCTGGGGCCGTGGGCACCATGAACTGTGAGGCCCTGGGGTTGCTGCCACTCTCCGTGGAGGCTCAGCAAGACCAAAGTACTTCTCCACCTTGGGGGCAGAAGCTCAATGTCTGGACCCAGGACCCCCTGCTCGTTCAGTCTTCCTGCAGTCAGCACTTCATCCTGAGAGCGATGCTTTCAAAGGCTGCAACGGGGAACACGGGGATAGTTTACTGAGTTGTGCAGCCGTCATTACTGCCGTGCTGTGGACCACTTCCGTCACCTCAAAAATGTCCCTCACGCCCTTAGCTATCAGTCCGTCCTCTCGCTGGACCCTGGCAACCAGGAATCCACTCTCTGCATATGTGGATCTACCTTTTCTGGACGATTCTCCTCAGTCATATCACACGCTGTGTGTCTTTCGGTGTCTGACGCCTCTCGCTGAGCATCGTGTTCTCAGGATGCATCCAAGTGGTACCGAGTGTCAGGGCTTCACCCTTTACCTACAAAGGGACTGAGAAAAGGAGAAAGAAAAACAAGGAACACTTCATGGAAGTCTGCAGACAGGCGTTGAGGAAAACCAGAGGGAAGCCTCTGGCACCGGAGCGTCGTGCCCTGTAAGGCCCTGGGGCTGCTGCGAGTCTCCGTGGAGGCTCAGTAACTCACAGTCACTTCCCCAAGTGGGGCGCCGGCAATTGAGGATCTGGGCCCATGACCCACTGCTCGTTCAGTCTTCTTGCAGTCAGCCCTTCGCTCTGACAGCCATGTACTCACAGGTCACGTCGAGCAGCATGCAGACAGTTTACTGAGATGTGCAGTCGTCCCCCTGCCGTGCTTCGGATAACTTCCATCACCCACTGAATGTCCCTAACGCACGTAGCTATCACTCCTTCCCCTCGCTAGCCCCTATCCACCAGGAACCCACTCTCTGACTATGTGGATCTACCTGTTCTGGACCTTTCTCCGCAGTGGTGTAACACCCTGTGTGTCCTTTTGTATCTGGCTTCTCTCACTGAGCACTGTGATCTCAGGACGCAGCCACGTGGCATCGTCAGGGCTTCACCCCGCTGCGTCGCCTAGTGATGTAAAGAAGACAAGAGAAGAGAAAGGAAACTTGCTTGCAAATCTGGTTACAGCCGCTGATGAGGTTCAGAGCGGAGGCTCTGGGGCCGTGCGCTCCATGAACTGTGAGGCCCTGGGGCTGCTGCCACTCTCCGTGGAGGCTCAGCAAGACCAAAGTTCTTCTCCACGTTGGGGGCAGCAGCTCAGTGTCTGGACCCAGGACCCACTGCTCGTTCAGTCTTCCTGCAGTCAGCACTTCATCCTGAGAGCGATGCTTTCAAAGGCTGCAACGGGGAACACGGGGACAGTTTACTGAGTTGTGCAGCCGTCATTACTGCCGTGCTGTGGACCACTTCCGTCACCTCAAAAATGTCCCTCACGCCCTTAGCTATCAATCCGTCCTTTCGCTAGAGCCTGACAACCAGCAATCCACTCTCTGAATATGTGGATCTACCTGTTCTGGACGATTCTCCTCAGTCATATCACACACTGTGTGTCTTTCGGTGTCTGACGCCTCTCGCTGAGCATCGTGTTCTCAGGATGCATCCAAGTGGCAGCGAGTGTCAGGGCTTCACCCTTTACCTGCACAGGGACTGAGAAAAGGAGAAAGAAAAGCAAGGAACACTGCATGAAAGTCTGGAGATAGGCGTTGAGGAAAACCAGAGGGAAACCTCTGGCACCAGGTCGTCGAGCCCTGTGAGGCCCTGGGGCTGCTGCGAGTCTCCGTGGAGGCTCAGTAACTCACAGTCACTTCCCCAAGTGGGGCGCCGGCAATTGAGGATCTGGGACCATGACCCACTGCTCATTCAGTCTTCTTGCAGTCAGCCCTTCGCTCTTACTGCCATGTTCTCACAAGGCACGTCGGGCAGCATGGGGACAGTTTACTGAGCTGTGCAGTCGTCCCCACTGCCGTGCTTCGGAAATCTTCCATCACCCATTAAATGTCACTAACGCACTTAGTTATCACTCCGTCACCTCGCTAGCCCCTACCCACCAGGAACCCACTCTCTGACTATGTGGATCTACCTGTTCTGGACGTTTCTCCGCAGTGGTGTAACACCCTGTGTGTCCTTTTGTATCTGGCTTCTCTCACTGAGCACTGTGATCTCAGGACGCAGCCACGTGGCATCGTCAGGGCTTCACCCCGCTGCGTCGCCTAGTGATGTAAAGAAGACAAGAGAAGGGAAAGGAAACTTGCTTGCAAATCTGGTTACAGCCGCTGATGAGGTTCAGAGCGGAGGCTCTGGGGCCGTGGGCTCCATGAACTGTGAGGCCCTGGGTCTGCTGCCACTCTCCGTGGAGGCTCAGCAAGACCAAAGTACTTCCCCACGTTGGGGGCAGCAGCTCAGTGTCTGGACCCAGGACCCACTGCTCGTTCAGTCTTCCTGCAGTCAGCACTTCATCCTGAGAGCGATGCTTTCAAAGGCTGCAACGGGGAACACGGGGACAGTTTACTGAGTTGTGCAGCCGTCATTACTGCCGTGCTGTGGACCACTTCCGTCACCTCAAAAATGTCCCTCACACCCTTAGCTATCAATCCTTCCTGTCGCTAGAGCCTGACAACCAGGAATCCACTCTCTGAATATGTGGATCTACCTATTCTGGACGATTCTCCTCAGTTATATCACACACTGTGTGTCTTTCGGTGTCTGATGCCTCTCGCTGAACATCGTGTTCTCAGGATGCATCCAAGTGGCAGCGAGTGTCAGGGCTTCAACCTTTGCCTGCACAGGGACTGAGAAAAGGAGAAAGAAAAGCAAGGAACACTGCATGCAAGTCTGGAGACAGGCGTTGAGGAAAACCAGCGGGAAGCCTCTGGCATCGGAGTGTCGTGCCCTGTGAGGCCCTGGGGCTGCTGCGAGTCTCCGTGGAGGCTCAGTAACTCACAGTCACTTCCCCAAGTGGGGCGCCGGCAATTGAGGATCTGGGCCCATGACCCACTGCTCGTTCAGTCTTCTTGCAGTCAGCCCTTCGCTCTGACAGCCATGTTCTCACAGGTCACGTCGGGCAGCATGGGGACAGTTTACTGAGCTCTGCAGTCGTCCCCACTGCCGTGCTTCGGAAATCTTCCATCACCCATTAAATGTCCCTAACGCACTTAGCTATCACTCCGTCACCTCGCTAGCCCCTACCCACCAGGAACCCACTCTCTGACTATGTGGATCTACCTATTCTGGACGATTCTCCTCAGTGATATCACACACTGTGTGTCTTTCGGTGTCTGACGCCTCTCGCTGAGCATCGTGTTCTCAGGATGCATCCATGTGGCAGCGAGTGTCAGAGCTTCACCCTTTACCTGCACAGAGACTAAGAAAAGGAGAAAGAAAAGCAAGGAACACGGCATGAAAGTCTGGAGATAGGCGTTGAGGAAAACCAGAGGGAAGCCTCTGGCACCAGGGCGTCGTGCCCTGTGAGGCCCTGGGGCTGCTGCGAGTATCCGTGGAGGCTCAGTAACTCACAGTCACTTCCCCAAGTGGGGCGGCGGCCATTGAGGATCTGTGCCCATGACCCACTGCTCGTTCAGTCTTCTTGCAGTCAGCCCTTTGCTCTGACAGCCATGTTCTCACAGGTCACGTCGGGCAGCATGGGGACACTTTACTGAGCTGTGCAGTCGTCACCCTGCCGTGCTTCGTATAACTTCCATCACCCACTGAATGTGCCTAACGCACTTAGCTATCACTCCGTCCCCTCGCTAGCCCCTATCCACCAGGAACCCACTCTCTGACTATGTGGATCTACCTGTTCTGGACGATTCTCCTCAGTCATATCACACACTGTGTGTCTTTCGGTGTCTGACGCCTCTCGCTGAGCATCGTGTTCTCAGGATGCATCCAAGTGGCAGCGAGTGTCTGGGATTCACCCTTTACCTGCACAGGGACTGAGAAAAGGAGAAAGAAAAGCAAGGAACACTGCATGCAAGTCTGGAGACAGGCGTTGAGGAAAACCAGAGGGAAGCCTCTGGCACCGGGGCGTCGTGACCTGTGAGGCCCTGGGGCTGCTGCGAGTGTCCGTGGAGGCTCAGTAACTCACAGGCACTTCCCCAAGTGGGGCGCCGGCAATTGAGGATCTGGGACCATGACACACTGCTCGTTCAGTCTTCTTGCAGTCAGCCCTTCGCTCTGACAGCCATGTTCTCGCAGGTCACGTCGGGCAGCATGGGGACAGTTTACTGAGCTGTGCAGTCGTCCCCACTGCCGTGCTTCGGAAATCTTCAATCACCCACTAAATGTTCCTAATGCACTTAGCTATCACTCCGTCACCTCGCAAGCCCCTACCCACCAGGAACCCACTCTCTGACTATGTGGATCTACCTGTTCTGGACGTTTCTCCGCAGTGGTGTAACACCCTGTGTGGCTTCTCTTCTGTATGTGGCCTCTCTTACTGAGCATCGTGTTCTCAGGATGCAACCACGTGGCAGCGAGTGTCAGGGCTTCACCCCGCTGCGTCGCCTAGTGATGTAAAGAAGACAAGAGAAAGGAAACTTGCTTGCAAATCTGGTTACAGCCGCTGATGAGGTTCAGAGCGGAGGCTCTGGGGCCGTGGGCTCCATGAACTGTGAGGCCCTGGGGCTGCTGCCACTCTCCGTGGAGGCTCAGCAAGACCAAAGTACTTCCCCACGTTGGGGGCATCAGCTCAGTGTCTGGACCCAGGACCCACTGCTCGTTCAGTCTTCCTGCAGTCAGCACTTCATCCTGAGAGCGATGCTTTCAAAGCCTGCAACGGGGAACACGGGGACAGTTTACTGAGTTGTGCAGCCGTCATTACTGCCGTGCTGTGGACCACTTCCGTCACCTCAAAAATGTCCCTCACGCACTTAGCTATCAATCCGTCCTGTCGCTAGAGCCTGACAACCAGGAATTCACTCTCTGAATATGTGGATCTACCTATTCTGGACGATTCTCCTCAGTCATATCACACACTGTGTGTCTTTCGGTGTCTGACGCCTCTCGCTGAGCATCGTGTTCTCAGGATGCATCCAAGTGGCAGCGAGTGTCAGGGCTTCACCCTTTGCCTGCACAGGGACTGAGAAAAGGAGAAAGAAAAGCAAGGAACACTGCATGCAAGTCTGGAGACAGGCGTTGAGGAAAACCAGCGGGAAGCCTCTGGCAACGGAGCGTCGTGCCCTGTGAGGCCCTGGGGCTGCTGCGAGTCTCCGTGGAGGCTCTGTAACTCACAGTCACTTCCCCAAGTGGGGCGCCGGCAATTGAGGATCTGGGACCATGACCCGCTGCTCGTTCAGTCTTCTTGCAGTCAGCCCTTCGCTCTTACTGCCATGTTCTCACAAGGCACGTCGGGCAGCATGGGGACAGTTTACTGAGCTGTGCAGTCGTCCCCACTGCTGTGCTTCGGAAATCTTCCATCACCCATTAAATGTCCCTAACGCACTTAGCTATCACTCCGTCACCTCGCTAGCCCCTACCCACCAGGAACCCACTCTCTGACTATGTGGATCTACCTGTTCTGGACGTTTCTCCGCAGTGGTGTAACACCCCGTGTGTCCTTTTGTATCTGGCTTCTCTCACTGAGCACTGTGATCTCAGGACGCAGCCACGTGGCATCGTCAGGGCTTCACCCCGCTGCATCGCCTAGTGATGTAAAGAAGACAAGAGAAGAGAAAGGAAACTTGCTTGCAAATCTGGTTACAGCCGCTGATGAGGTTCAGAGCGGAGGCTCTGGGGCCGTGGGCTCCATGAACTGTGAGGCCCTGGGTCTGCTGCCACTCTCCGTGGAGGCTCAGCAAGACCAAAGTACTTCCCCACGTTGGGGGCAGCAGCTCAGTGTCTGGACCCAGGACCCACTGCTCGTTCAGTCTTCCTGCAGTCAGCACTTCATCCTGAGAGCGATGCTTTCAAAGGCTGCAACGGGGAACACGGGGACAGTTTACTGAGTTGTGCAGCCGTCATTACTGCCGTGCTGTGGACCACTTCCGTCACCTCAAAAATGTCCCTCACGCCCTTAGCTATCAATCCGTCCTGTCGCTAGAGCCTGACAACCAGGAATTCACTCTCTGAATATGTGGATCTACCTATTCTGGACGATTCTCCTCAGTCATATCACACACTGTGTGTCTTTCGGTGTCTGACGCCTCTCGCTGAGCATCGTGTTCTCAGGATGCATCCAAGTGGCAGCGAGTGTCAGGGCTTCACCCTTTGCCTGCACAGGGACTGAGAAAAGGAGAAAGAAAAGCAAGGAACACTGCATGCAAGTCTGGAGACAGGCGTTGAGGAAAACCAGCGGGAAGCCTCTGGCAACGGAGCGTCGTGCCCTGTGAGGCCCTGGGGCTGCTGCGAGTCTCCGTGGAGGCTCAGTAACTCACAGTCACTTCCCCAAGTGGGGCGCCGGCAATTGAGGATCTGGGACCATGACCCACTGCTCGTTCAGTCTTCTTGCAGTCAGCCCTTCGCTCTTACTGCCATGTTCTCACAAGGCACGTCGGGCAGCATGGGGACAGTTTACTGAGCTGTGCAGTCGTCCCCCTGCCGTGCTTCGGATAACTTCCATCACCCACTGAATGTCCCTAACGGACTGAGCTATCACTCCGTCTCCTCGCTAGCCCCTATCCACCAGGAACCCACTCTCTGACTATGTGGATATACCTGTTCTGGACGATTCTCCTCAGTCATATCACACACTGTGTGTCTTTCGGTGTCTGACGCCTCTCGCTGAGCATCGTGTTCTCAGGATGCATCCAAGTGGCAGCGAGTGTCACGGCTTTACCCTTTACCTGCACAGGGACTGAGAAAAGGAGAAAGAAAAGCAAGGAACACTGAATGCAAGTCTGGAGACAGGCGTTGAGGAAAACCAGCGGGAAGCCTCTGGCAACGGAGCGTCGTGCCCTGTGAGGCCCTGGGGCTGCTGCGAGTCTCCGTGGAGGCTCAGTAACTCACAGTCACTTCCCCAAGTGGGGCGCCGGCAATTGAGGATCTCGGACCATGACCCACTGCTCGTTCAGTCTTCTTGCAGTCAGCTCTTCGCTCTGACAGCCGTGTTCTCACAGGTCACGTCGGGCAGCATGGGGACAGTTTACTGAGCTCTGCAGTCGTCCCCACTGCCGTGCTTCGGAAATCTTCCATCACCCATTAAATGTCCCTAACGCACTTAGCTATCACTCCGTCACCTCGCTAGCCCCTACCCACCAGGAACCCACTCTCTGACTATGTGGATCTACCTATTCTGGACGATTCTCCTCAGTGATATCACACACTGTGTGTCCTTCGGTGTCTGACGCCTCTCGCTGAGCATCGTGTTCTCAGGATGCATCCATGTGGCACCGAGTGTCAGAGCTTCACCCTTTGCCTGCACAGAGACTGAGAAAAGGAGAAAGAAAAGCAAGGAACACGGCGTGAAAGTCTGGAGATAGGAGTTGAGGAAAACCAGAGGGAAGCCTCTGGCACCAGGGCGTCGTGCCCTGTGAGGCCCTGGGGCTGCTGCGAGTCTCCGTGGAGGCTCAGTAACTCACAGTCACTGCCCCAAGTGGGGCGGCGGCCATTGAGGATCTGTGCCCATGACCCACTGCTCGTTCAGTCTTCTTGCAGTCAGCCCTTTGCTCTGACAGCCATATTCTCACAGGTCACGTCGGGCAGCATGGGGACAGTTTACTGAGCTGTGCAGTCGTCCCCCTGCCGTGCTTCGGATAACTTCCATCACCCACTGAATGTCCCTAACGGACTGAGCTATCACTCCGTCTCCTCGCTAGCCCCTATCCACCAGGAACCCACACTCTGACTATGTGGATATACCTGTTCTGGACGATTCTCCTCAGTCATATCACACACTGTGTGTCTTTCGGTGTCTGACGCCTCTCGCTGAGCATCGTGTTCTCAGGATGCATCCAAGTGGCAGCGAGTGTCAGGGCTTCACCCTTTACCTGCACAGGGACTGAGAAAAAGAGAAAGAAAAGCAAGGAACACTGCATGCAAGTCTGGAGACAGGCGTTGAGGAAAACCAGCGGGAAGCCTCTGGCAACGGAGCGTCGTGCCCTGTGAGGCCCTGGGGCTGCTGCGAGTCTCCGTGGAGGCTCAGTAACTCACAGTCACTTCCCCAAGTGGGGCGCCGGCAATTGAGGATCTGGGCCCATGACCCACTGCTCGTTCAGTCTTCTTGCAGTCAGCCCTTCGCTCTTACTGCCATGTTCTCACAAGGCACGTCGGGCTGCATGGGGACAGTTTACTGAGCTGTGCAGTCGTCCCCACTGCCGTGCTTCGGAAATCTTCCATCACCCATTAAATGTCCCTAACGCACTTAGCTATCACTCCGTCACCTCGCTAGCCCCTACCCACCAGGAACCCACTCTCTGACTATGTGGATCTACCTGTTCTGGACGTTTCTCCACAGTGGTGTAACACCCTGTGTGTCCTTCTGTATCTGGCTTCTCTCACTGAGCACTGTGATCTCAGGACGCAGCCACGTGGCATCGTCAGGGCTTCACCCCGCTGTGTCGCCTAGTGATGTAAAGAAGACAGAAGAGAAAGGAAACTTGCTTGCAAATCTGGTTACATCCGCTGATGAGGTTCAGAGCGGAGGCTCTGGGGCCTTGGGCTCCATGAACTGTGAGGCCCTGGGGATGCTGCCACTCTCCGTGGAGGCTCAGCAAGACCAAAGTACTTCCCCACGTTGGGGGCAGCAGCTCAGTGTCTGGACCCAGGACCCACTGCTCGTTCAGTCTTCCTGCAGTCAGCACTTCATCCTGAGAGCGATGCTTTCAAAGGCTGCAACGGGGAACACGCGGACAGCTTACTGAGTTGTGCAGTCGTCATTACTGCCGTGCTGTGGACCACTTCCGTCACCTCAAAAATGTCCCTCACGCCCTTAGCTATCAATCCGTCCTGTCGCTAGAGCCTGACAACCAGGAATCCACTCTCTGAATATGTGGATCTACCTATTCTGGGCGATTCTCCTCAGTCATATCACACACTGTGTGTCTTTCGGTGTCTGACGCCTCTCGCTGAGCATCATGTTCTCAGGATGCATCCAAGTGGCAGCGAGTGTCAGGGCTTCACCCTTTACCTGCACAGGGACTGAGAAAAGGAGAAAGAAAAGCAAGGAACACTGCATGCAAGTCTGGAGGCAGGCGTTGAGGAAAACCAGCGGGAAGCCTCTGGCAACGGAGCGTCGTGCCCTGTGAGGCCCTGGGGCTGCTGCGAGTCTCCGTGGAGGCTCAGTAACTCACAGTCACTTCCCCAAGTGGGGCGCCGGCAATTGAGGATCTGGGACCATGACCCACTGCTCGTTCAGTCTTCTTGCAGTCAGCCCTTCGCTCTTACTGCCATGTTCTCACAAGGCACGTCGGGCAGCATGGGGACAGTTTACTGAGCTGTGCAGTCGTCCCCCTGCCGTGCTTCGGATAACTTCCATCACCCACTGAATGTCCCTAACGGACTGAGCTATCACTCCGTCTCCTCGCTAGCCCCTATCCACCAGGAACCCACTCTCTGACTATGTGGATATACCTGTTCTGGACGATTCTCCTCAGTCATATCACACACTGTGTGTCTTTCGGTGTCTGACGCCTCTCGCTGAGCATCGTGTTCTCAGGATGCATCCAAGTGGCAGCGAGTGTCACGGCTTTACCCTTTACCTGCACAGGGACTGAGAAAAGGAGAAAGAAAAGCAAGGAACACTGAATGCAAGTCTGGAGACAGGCGTTGAGGAAAACCAGCGGGAAGCCTCTGGCAACGGAGCGTCGTGCCCTGTGAGGCCCTGGGGCTGCTGCGAGTCTCCGTGGAGGCTCAGTAACTCACAGTCACTTCCCCAAGTGGGGCGCCGGCAATTGAGGATCTCGGACCATGACCCACTGCTCGTTCAGTCTTCTTGCAGTCAGCTCTTCGCTCTGACAGCCGTGTTCTCACAGGTCACGTCGGGCAGCATGGGGACAGTTTACTGAGCTCTGCAGTCGTCCCCACTGCCGTGCTTCGGAAATCTTCCATCACCCATTAAATGTCCCTAACGCACTTAGCTATCACTCCGTCACCTCGCTAGCCCCTACCCACCAGGAACCCACTCTCTGACTATGTGGATCTACCTATTCTGGACGATTCTCCTCAGTGATATCACACACTGTGTGTCCTTCGGTGTCTGACGCCTCTCGCTGAGCATCGTGTTCTCAGGATGCATCCATGTGGCACCGAGTGTCAGAGCTTCACCCTTTGCCTGCACAGAGACTGAGAAAAGGAGAAAGAAAAGCAAGGAACACGGCGTGAAAGTCTGGAGATAGGAGTTGAGGAAAACCAGAGGGAAGCCTCTGGCACCAGGGCGTCGTGCCCTGTGAGGCCCTGGGGCTGCTGCGAGTCTCCGTGGAGGCTCAGTAACTCACAGTCACTGCCCCAAGTGGGGCGGCGGCCATTGAGGATCTGTGCCCATGACCCACTGCTCGTTCAGTCTTCTTGCAGTCAGCCCTTTGCTCTGACAGCCATATTCTCACAGGTCACGTCGGGCAGCATGGGGACAGTTTACTGAGCTGTGCAGTCGTCCCCCTGCCGTGCTTCGGATAACTTCCATCACCCACTGAATGTCCCTAACGGACTGAGCTATCACTCCGTCTCCTCGCTAGCCCCTATCCACCAGGAACCCACACTCTGACTATGTGGATATACCTGTTCTGGACGATTCTCCTCAGTCATATCACACACTGTGTGTCTTTCGGTGTCTGACGCCTCTCGCTGAGCATCGTGTTCTCAGGATGCATCCAAGTGGCAGCGAGTGTCAGGGCTTCACCCTTTACCTGCACAGGGACTGAGAAAAAGAGAAAGAAAAGCAAGGAACACTGCATGCAAGTCTGGAGACAGGCGTTGAGGAAAACCAGCGGGAAGCCTCTGGCAACGGAGCGTCGTGCCCTGTGAGGCCCTGGGGCTGCTGCGAGTCTCCGTGGAGGCTCAGTAACTCACAGTCACTTCCCCAAGTGGGGCGCCGGCAATTGAGGATCTGGGCCCATGACCCACTGCTCGTTCAGTCTTCTTGCAGTCAGCCCTTCGCTCTTACTGCCATGTTCTCACAAGGCACGTCGGGCTGCATGGGGACAGTTTACTGAGCTGTGCAGTCGTCCCCACTGCCGTGCTTCGGAAATCTTCCATCACCCATTAAATGTCCCTAACGCACTTAGCTATCACTCCGTCACCTCGCCAGCCCCTACCCACCAGGAACCCACTCTCTGACTATGTGGATCTACCTGTTCTGGACGTTTCTCCACAGTGGTGTAACACCCTGTGTGTCCTTCTGTATCTGGCTTCTCTCACTGAGCACTGTGATCTCAAGACGCAGCCACGTGGCATCGTCAGGGCTTCACCCCGCTGTGTCGCCTAGTGATGTAAAGAAGACAGAAGAGAAAGGAAACTTGCTTGCAAATCTGGTTACATCCGCTGATGAGGTTCAGAGCGGAGGCTCTGGGGCCTTGGGCTCCATGAACTGTGAGGCCCTGGGGATGCTGCCACTCTCCGTGGAGGCTCAGCAAGACCAAAGTACTTCCCCACGTTGGGGGCAGCAGCTCAGTGTCTGGACCCAGGACCCACTGCTCGTTCAGTCTTCCTGCAGTCAGCACTTCATCCTGAGAGCGATGCTTTCAAAGGCTGCAACGGGGAACACGCGGACAGCTTACTGAGTTGTGCAGTCGTCATTACTGCCGTGCTGTGGACCACTTCCGTCACCTCAAAAATGTCCCTCACGCCCTTAGCTATCAATCCGTCCTGTCGCTAGAGCCTGACAACCAGGAATCCACTCTCTGAATATGTGGATCTACCTATTCTGGGCGATTCTCCTCAGTCATATCACACACTGTGTGTCTTTCGGTGTCTGACGCCTCTCGCTGAGCATCATGTTCTCAGGATGCATCCAAGTGGCAGCGAGTGTCAGGGCTTCACCCTTTACCTGCACAGGGACTGAGAAAAGGAGAAAGAAAAGCAAGGAACACTGCATGCAAGTCTGGAGGCAGGCGTTGAGGAAAACCAGCGGGAAGCCTCTGGCAACGGAGCGTCGTGCCCTGTGAGGCCCTGGGGCTGCTGCGAGTCTCCGTGGAGGCTCAGTAACTCACAGTCACTTCCCCAAGTGGGGCGCCGGCAATTGAGGATCTGGGACCATGACCCACTGCTCATTCAGTCTTCTTGCAGTCAGCCCTTCGCTCTTACTGCCATGTTCTCACAAGGCACGTCGGGCAGCATGGGTACAGTTTACTGAGCTGTGCAGTCGTCCCCACTGCCGTGCTTCGGAAATCTTCCATCACCCATTAAATGTCACTAACGCACTTAGTTATCACTACGTCACCTCGCTAGCCCCTATCCACCAGGAACCCACTCTCTGACTATGTGGATCTACCTGTTCTGGATGTTTCTCCGCAGTGTTGTAACACCCTGTGTGTCCTTTTGTATGTGGCTTCTCTCACTGAGCACTGTGATCTCAGGACGCAGCCACGTGGCATCGTCAGGGCTTCACCCCGCTGCGTCGCCTAGTGATGTAAAGAAGACAAGAGAAGAGAAAGGAAACTTGCTTGCAAATCTGGTTACAGCCGCTGATGATGTTCAGAGCGGAGGCTCTGGGGCCGTGGGCTCCATGAACTGTGAGGCCCTGGGGCTGCTGCCACTCTCCGTAGAGGCTCAGCAAGACCAAAGTACTTCCCCACGTTGGGGGCAGCAGCTCAGTGTCTGGACTCAGGACCCACTGCTCGTTCAGTCTTCCTGCAGTCAGCACTTCATCCTGAGAGCGATGCTTTCAAAGGCTGCAACGGGGAACACGGGGACAGTTTACTGAGTTGTGCAGCCGTCATTACTGCCGTGCTGTGGACCACTTCCGTCACCTCAAAAATGTCCCTCACGCCCTTAGCTATCAATCCGTCCTGTCGCTAGAGCCTGACAACCAGGAATCCACTCTCTGAATATGTGGATCTACCTATTCTGGACGATTCTCCTCAGTCATATCACACACTGTGTGTCTTTCGGTGTCTGACGCCTCTCGCTGAGCATCGTGTTCTCAGGATGCATCCAAGTGGCAGCGAGTGTCAGGGCTTCAACCTTTGCCTGCACAGGGACTGAGAAAAGGAGAAAGAAAAGCAAGGAACACTGCATGCAAGTCTGGAGACAGGCGTTGAGGAAAACCAGCGGGAAGCCTCTGGCAACGGAGTGTCGTGCCCTGTAAGGCCCTGGGGCTGCTGCGAGTCTCCGTGGAGGCTCAGTAACTCACAGTCACTTCCCCAAGTGGGGCGCCGGCAATTGAGGATCTGGGCCCATGACCCACTGCTCGTTCAGTCTTCTTGCAGTCAGCTCTTCGCTCTGACAGCCATGTTCTCACAGGTCACGTCGGGCAGCATGGGGACAGTTTACTGAGCTCTGCAGTCGTCCCCACTGCCGTGCTTCGGAAATCTTCCATCACCCATTAAATGTCCCTAACGCACTTAGCTATCACTCCGTCACCTCGCTAGCCCCTACCCACCAGGAACCCACTCTCTGACTATGTGGATTTACCTGTTCTGGACGATTCTCCTCAGTCATATCACACACTGTGTGTCTTTCGGTGTCTGACGCCTCTCGCTGTGCATCGTGTTCTCAGGATGCATCCATGTGGCAGCGAGTGTCAGAGCTTCACCCTTTACCTGCACAGAGACTGAGAAAAGGAGAAAGAAAAGCAAGGAACACGGCATGAAAGTCTGGAGATAGGCGTTGAGGAAAACCAGAGGGAAGCCTCTGGCACCAGGGCGTCGTGCCCTGTGAGGCCCTGGGGCTGCTGCGAGTCTCCGTGGAGGCTCAGTAACTCACAGTCACTGCCCCAAGTGGGGCGGCGGCAATTGAGGATCTGTGCCCATGACCCACTGCTCGTTCAGTCTTCTTGCAGTCAGCCCTTTGCTCTGACAGCCATGTTCTCACAGGTCACGTCGGGCAGCATGGGGACAGTTTACTGAGCTGTGCAGTCGTCCCCCTGCCGTGCTTCGTATAACTTCCATCACCCACTGAATGTGCCTAACGCACTTAGCTATCACTCCGTCCCCTCGCTAGCCCCTATCCACCAGGAACCCACTCTCTGACTATGTGGATTTACCTGTTCTGGACGATTCTCCTCAGTCATATCACACACTGTGTGTCTTTCGGTGTCTGACGCCTCTCGCTGAGCATCGTGTTCTCAGGATGCATCCAAGTGGCAGCGAGTGTCAGGGCTTCACCCTTTACCTGCACAGGGACTGAGAAAAAGAGAAAGAAAAGCAAGGAACACTGCATGCAAGTCTGGAGACAGGCGTTGAGGAAAACCAGCGGGAAGCCTCTGGCAACGGAGCGTCGTGCCCTGTGAGGCCCTGGGGCTGCTGCGAGTCTCCGTGGAGGCTCAGTAACTCACAGTCACTTCCCCAAGTGGGGCGCCGGCAATTGAGGATCTGGGACCATGACCCACTGCTCGTTCAGTCTTCTTGCAGTCAGCCCTTCGCTCTTACTGCCATGTTCTCACAAGGCACGTCGGACAGCATGGGGACAGTTTACTGAGCTGTGCAGTCGTCCCCACTGCCGTGCTTCGGAAATCTTCCATCACCCATTAAATGTCCCTAACGCACTTAGCTATCACTCCGTCACCTCGCTAGCCCCTACCCACCAGGAACCCACTCTCTGACTATGTGGATCTACCTATTCTGGACGATTCTCCTCTGTGATATCACACACTGTGTGTCTTTCGGTGTCTGACGCCTCTCGCTGAGCATCGTGTTCTCAGGATGCATCCATGTGGCAGCGAGTGTCAGAGCTTCACCCTTTACCTGCACAGAGACTGAGAAAAGGAGAAAGAAAAGCAAGGAACACGGCATGAAAGTCTGGAGATAGGCGTTGAGGAAAACCAGAGGGAAGCCTCTGGCACCAGGGCGTCGTGCCCTGTGAGGCCCTGGGGCTGCTGCGAGTCTACGTGGAGGCTCAGTAACTCACAGTCACTGCCCCAAGTGGGGCGGCGGCCATTGAGGATCTGTGCCCATGACCCACTGCTCGTTCAGTCTTCTTGCAGTCAGCCCTTTGCTCTGACAGCTATGTTCTCACAGGTCACGTCGGGCAGCATGGGGACAGTTTACTGAGCTGTGCAGTCGTCCCCCTGCCATGCTTCGGATAACTTCCATCACCCACTGAATGTGCCTAACGCACTTAGCTATCACTCCGTCCCCTCGCTAGCCCCTATCCACCAGGAACCCACTCTCTGACTATGTGGATCTACCTGTTCTGGACGATTCTCCTCAGTCATATCACACACTGTGTGTCTTTCGGTGTCTGACGCCTCTCGCTGAGCATCGTGTTCTCAGGATGCATCCAAGTGGCAGCGAGTGTCACGGCTTCACCCTTTACCTGCACAGGGACTGAGAAAAAGAGAAAGAAAAGCAAGGAACACTGCATGCAAGTCTGGAGACAGGCGTTGAGGAAAACCAGCGGGAAGCCTCTGGCAACGGAGCGTCGTGCCCTGTGAGGCCCTGGGTGTGCTGCGAGTCTCCGTGGAGGCTCAGTAACTCACAGTCACTTCCCCAAGTGGGGCGCAGGCAATTGAGGATCTGGGACCATGACCCACTGCTCGTTCAGTCTTCTTGCAGTCAGCCCTTCGCTCTTACTGCCATGTTCTCACAAGGCACGTCGGACAGCATGGGGACAGTTTACTGAGCTGTGCAGTCGTCCCCACTGCCGTGCTTCGGAAATCTTCCATCACCCATTAAATGTTCCTAACGCACTTAGCTATCACTCCGTCACCTCGCTAGCCCCTACCCACCAGGAACCCACTCTCTGACTATGTGGATCTACCTGTTCTGGACGTTTCTCCGCAGTGGTGTAACACCCTGTGTGTCCTTTTGTATCTGGCTTCTCTCACTGAGCACTGTGATCTCAGGACGCAGACACGTGGCATCGTCAGGGCTTCACCCCGCTGCGTCGCCTAGTGATGTAAAGAAGACAAGAGAAGAGAAAGGAAACTTGCTTGCAAATCTGGTTACAGCCGCTGATGAGGTTCAGAGCGGAGGCTCTGGGGCCGTGGGCTCCATGAACTTTGAGGCCCTGGGGCTGCTGCCACTCTCCGTGGAGGCTCAGCAAGACCAAAGTACTTCCCCACGTTGGGGGCAGCAGCTCAGTGTCTGGACCCGGGACCCACTGCTCGTTCAGTCTTCCTGCAGTCAGCACTTCATCCTGAGAGCGATGCTTTCAAAGGCTGCAACGGGGAACACGGGGACAGTTTACTGAGTTGTGCAGCCGTCATTACTGCCGTGCTGTGGACCACTTCCGTCACCTCAAAAATGTCCCTCACGCCGTTAGCTATCAATCCGTCCTGTCGCTAGAGCCTGACAACCAGGAATTCACTCTCTGAATATGTGGATCTACCTATTCTGGACGATTCTCCTCAGTCATATCACACACTGTGTGTCTTTCTGTGTCTGTCGCCTCTCGCTGAGCATCGTGTTCTCAGGATGCATGCAAGTGGCAGCGAGTGTCAGGGCTTCACCCTTTATCTGCACAGGGACTGAGAAAAGGAGAAAGAAAAGCAAGGAACACTGCATGCAAGGCTGGAGACAGGCGTTGAGGAAAACCAGCGGGAAGCCTCTGGCAACGGAGCGTCGTGCCCTGTGAGGCCCTGGGGCTGCTGCGAGTCTCCGTGGAGGCTCAGTAACTCACAGTCACTTCCCCAAGTGGGGCGCCGGCAATTGAGGATCTGGGCCCATGACCCACTGCTCGTTCAGTCTTCTTGCAGTCAGCTCTTCGCTCTGACAGCCATGTTCTCACAGGTCACGTCGGGCAGCATGGGGACAGTTTACTGAGCTCTGCAGTCGTCCCCACTGCCGTGCTTCGGAAATCTTCCATCACCCATTAAATGTCCCTAACGCACTTAGCTATCACTCCGTCACCTCGCTAGCCCCTACCCACCAGGAACCCACTCTCTGACTATGTGGATCTACCTATTCTGGACGATTCTCCTCAGTGATATCACACACTGTGTGTCTTTCGGTGTCTGACGCCTCTCGCTGAGCATCGTGTTCTCAGGATGCATCCATGTGGCAGCGAGTGTCAGAGCTTCACCCTTTACCTGCACAGAGACTGAGAAAAGGAGAAAGAAAAGCAAGGAACACGGCATGAAAGTCTGGAGATAGGCGTTGAGGAAAACCAGAGGGAAGCCTCTGGCACCAGGGCGTCGTGCCCTGTGAGGCCCTGGGGCTGCTGCGAGTCTCCGTGGAGGCTCAGCAACTCACAGTCACTGCCCCAAGTGGGGCGGCGGCCATTGAGGATCTGTGCCCATGACCCACTGCTCGTTCAGTCTTCTTGCAGTCAGCCCTTTGCTCTGACAGCCATGTTCTCACAGGTCACGTCGGGCAGCATGGGGACAGTTTACGGAGCTGTGCAGTCGTCCCCCTGCCGTGCTTCGGATAACTTCCATCACCCACTGAATGTGCCTAACGCATTTAGCTATCACTCCGTCCCCTCGCTAGCCCCTATCCACCAGGAACCCACTCTCTGACTATGTGGATCTACCTGTTCTGGACGATTCTCCTCAGTCATATCACACACTGTGTGTCTTTCGGTGTCTGACACCTCTCGCTGAGCATCGTGTTCTCAGGATGCATCCAAGTGGCAGCGAGTGTCAGGGCTTCAACCTTTGCCTGCACAGGGACTGAGAAAAGGAGAAAGAAAAGCAAGGAACACTGCATGCAAGTCTGGAGACAGGCGTTGAGGAAAACCAGCGGGAAGCCTCTGGCAACGGAGCGTCGTGCCCTGTGAGGCCCTGGGGCTGCTGCGAGTCTCCGTGGAGGCTCAGTAACTCACAGTCACTTCCCCAAGTGGGGCGCCGGCAATTGAGGATCTGGGACCATGACCCACTGCTCGTTCAGTCTTCTTGCAGTCAGCCCTTCGCTCTTACTGCCTTGTTCTCACAAGGCACGTCGGGCAGCATGGGGACAGTTTACTGAGCTGTGCAGTCGTCCCCACTGCCGTGCTTCGGAAATCTTCCATCACCCATTAAATGTCCTTAACGCACTTAGCTATCACTCCGTCACCTCGCTAGCCCCTACCCACCAGGAACCCACTCTCTGACTATGTGGATCTACCTGTTCTGGACGTTTCTCCACAGTGGTGTAACACCCTGTGTGTCCTTCTGTATCTGGCTTCTCTCACTGAGCACTGTGATCTCAGGACGCAGCCACGTGGCATCGTCAGGGCTTCACCCCGCTGTGTCGCCTAGTGATGTAAAGAAGACAAGAGAAGAGAAAGGAAACTTGCTTGCAAATCTGGTTACAGCCGCTGATGAGGTTCAGAGCGGAGGCTCTGGGGCCTTGGGCTCCATGAACTGTGAGGCCCTGGGGCTGCTGCCACTCTCCGTGGAGGCTCAGCAAGACCAAAGTACTTCCCCACGTTGGGGGCAGCAGCTCAGTGTCTGGACCCGGGACCCACTGCTCGTTCAGTCTTCCTGCAGTCAGCACTTCATCCTGAGAGCGATGCTTTCAAAGGCTGCAACGGGGAACACGCGGACAGCTTACTGAGTTGTGCAGTCGTCATTACTGCCGTGCTGTGGACCCCTTCCGTCACCTCAAAAATGTCCCTCACGCCCTTAGCTATCAATCCGTCCTGTCGCTAGAGCCTGACAACCAGGAATCCACTCTCTGAATATGTGGATCTACCTATTCTGGACGATTCTCCTCAGTCATATCACACACTGTGTGTCTTTCGGTGTCTGACGCCTCTCGCTGAGCATCGTGTTCTCAGGATGCATCCAAGTGGCAGCGAGTGTCAGGGCTTCAACCTTTGCCTGCACAGGGACTGAGAAAAGGAGAAAGAAAAGCAAGGAACACTGCAGGCAAGTCTGGAGACAGGCGTTGAGGAAAACCAGCGGGAAGCCTCTGGCAACGGAGCGTCGTGCCCTGTGAGGCCCTGGGGCTGCTGCGAGTTTCCGTGGAGGCTCAGTAACTCACAGTCACTTCCCCAAGTGGGGCGCCGGCAATTGAGGATCTGGGACCATGACCCACTGCTCGTTCAGTCTTCTTGCTGTCAGCCCTTCGCTCTTACTGCCATGTTCTCACAAGGCACGTCGGGCAGCATGGGGACAGTTTACTGAGCTGTGCAGTCGTCCCCCTGCCGTGCTTCGGATAACTTCTATCACCCACTGAATGTCCCTAACGGACTTAGCTATCACTCCGTCTCCTCGCTTGCCCCTATCCACCAGGAACCCACTCTCTGACTATGTGGATATACCTGTTCTGGACGATTCTCCTCAGTCATATCACACACTGTGTGTCTTTCGGTGTCTGACGCCTCTCGCTGAGCATCGTGTTCTCAGGATGCATCCAAGTGGCAGCCAGTGTCAGGGCTTCACCCTTTACCTGCACAGGGACTGAGAAAAGGAGAAAGAAAAGCAAGGAACACTGCATGCAAGTCTGGAGACATGCGTTGAGGAAAACCAGCGGAAAGCCTCTGGCAACGGAGCGTCGTGCCCTGTGAGGCCCTGGGGCTGCTGCGAGTCTCCGTGGAGGCTCAGTAACTCACAATCACTTCCCCAAGTGGGGCGCCGGCAATTGAGGATCTGGGACCATGACCCACTGCTCGTTCAGTCTTCTTGCAGTCAGCCCTTCGCTCTTACTGCCATGTTCTCACAAGGCAAGTCGGGCAGCATGGGGGCAGTTTACTGAGCTGTGCAGTCGTCCCCACTGCCGTGCTTCGGATAACTTCCATCACCCACTAAATGTCCCTAACGCATTTAGCTATCCCTCCGTCACCTCGCTAGACCCTACCCACCAGGAATCCACTCTCTGACTACGTGGATCTAACTGTTCTGGACGTTTCTCCGCAGTGGTGTAACACCCTGTGTGTCCTTTTGTATCTGGCTTCTCTCACTGAGCACTGTGATCTCAGGACGCAGACACGTGGCATCGTCAGGGCTTCACCCCGCTGCGTCGCCTAGTGATGTAAAGAAGACAAGAGAAGAGAAAGGAAACTTGCTTGCAAATCTGGTTACAGCCGCTGATGAGGTTCAGAGCTGAGGCTCTGGGGCCGTGGGCTCCATGAACTGTGAGGCCCTGGGGCTGCTGCCACTCTCTGTGGAGGCTCAGCAAGACCAAAGTACTTCCCCACGTTGGGGGCAGCAGCTCAGTGTCTGGACCCAGGACCCACTGCTCGTTCAGTCTTCCTGCAGTCAGCACTTCATCCTGAGAGCGATGCTTTCAAAGGCTGCAACGGGGAACACGGGGACAGTTTACTGAGTTGTGCAGCCGTCATTACTGCCGTGCTGTGGACCACTTCCGTCACCTCAAAAATGTCCCTCACGCCCTTAGCTATCAATCCGTCCTGTCGCTAGAGCCTGACAACCAGGAATCCACTCTCTGAATATGTGGATCTACCTATTCTGGACGATTCTCCTCAGTCATATCACACACTGTGTGTCTTTCGGTGTCTGACGCCTCTCGCTGAGCATCGTGTTCTCAGGATGCATCCATGTGGCAGCGAGTGTCAGAGCTTCACCCTTTACCTGCACAGAGACTGAGAAAAGGAGAAAGAAAAGCAAGGAACACGGCATGAAAGTCTGGAGATAGGCGTTGAGGAAAACCAGAGGGAAGCCTCTGGCACCAGGGCGTCGTGCCCTGTGAGGCCCTGGGGCTGCTGCGAGTCTCCGTGGAGGCTCAATAACTCACAGTCACTTCCCCAAGTGGGGCGCCGGCAATTGAGGATCTGGGACCATGACCCACTGCTCGTTCAGTCTTCTTGCTGTCAGCCCTTCGCTCTTACTGCCATGTTCTCACAAGGCACGTCGGGCAGCATGGGGACAGTTTACTGAGCTGTGCAGTCGTCCCCCTGCCGTGCTTCGGATAACTTCTATCACCCACTGAATGTCCCTAACGGACTTAGCTATCACTCCGTCTCCTCGCTTGCCCCTATCCACCAGGAACCCACTCTCTGACTATGTGGATCTACCTGTTCTGGACGATTCTCCTCAGTCATATCACACACTGTGTGTCTTTCGGTGTCTGACGCCTCTCGCTGAGCATCGTGTTCTCAGGATGCATCCAAGTGGCAGCGAGTGTCAGGGCTTCACCCTTTACCTGCACAGGGACTGAGAAAAAGAGAAAGAAAAGCAAGGAACACTGCATGCAAGTCTGGAGACAGGCGTTGAGGAAAACCAGCGGGAAGCCTCTGGCAACGGAGCGTCGTGCCCTGTGAGGCCCTGGGGCTGCTGCGAGTCTCCGTGGAGGCTCAGTAACTCACAGTCACTTCCCCAAGTGGGGCGCCGGCAATTGAGGATCTGGGACCATGACCCACTGCTCGTTCAGTCTTCTTGCAGTCAGCCCTTCGCTCTTACTGCCATCTTCTCACAGGTCACGTCGGGCAGCATGGGGACAGTTTACTGAGCTGTGCAGTCGGCCCCCTGCCGTGCTTCGGATAACTTCCATCACCCACTGAATGTCCCTAACGCACTTAGCTATCACTCCGTCCCCTCGCTAGCCCCTACCCACCAGGAACCCACTCTCTGACTACGTGGATCTACCTGTTCTGGACGTTTCTCCGCAGTGGTGTCACACCCTGTGTGTCCTTCTGTATCTGGCTTCTCTCACTGAGCACTGTGATCTCAGGACGCAACCACGTGGCAGCGTCAGGGCTTCACGCAGCGGCGTCGCCTAGTGATGTAAAGAAGACAAGAGAAGAGAAAGGAAAGTTGCTTGCAAGTCTGGTTACAGCCGCTGATGAGGTTCAGCGGGGAGGCTCTGGGGCCGAGGGGAACTATGAACAGTGAGGCCCTGGGGCTGCTGCAAGTCTCCGTGGAGGCGCAGCAAGTCCAAACGACTTCTCCACGTTGGGGGCAGCAGCTCAGTGTCTGGACCCAGGACCCACTGCTCGTTCAGTCTTCCTGCACTCAGCACTTCATCCTGAGAGCGATGCTTTCAAAGGCTGCAACGGGGAACACGGGGACAGTTTACTGAGTTGTGCAGCCGTCATTACTGCCGTGCTGTGGACCACTTCCGTCACCTCAAAAATGTCCCTCACGCCCTTAGCTATCAATCCGTCCTGTCGCTAGAGCCTGACAACCAGGAATCCACTCTCTGAATATGTGGATCTACCTGTTCTGGACGATTCTCCTCAGTGATATCACACACTGTGTGTCTTTCGGTGTCTGACGCCTCTCGCTGAGCATCGTGTTCTCAGGATGCATCCAAGTGGCAGCGAGTGTCAGGGCTTCACCCTTTACCTGCACAGGGACTGAGAAAAGGAGAAAGAAAAGCAAGGAACACTGCATGCAAGTCTGGAGACAGGCGTTGAGGAAAACCAGCGGGAAGCCTCTGGCAACGGAGCGTCGTGCCCTGTGAGGCCCTGGGGCTGCTGCGAGTCTCCGTGGAGGCTCAGTAACTCACTGTCACTTCCCCAAGTGGGGCGCCGGCAATTGAGAATCTGGGACCATGACCCACTGCTCGTTCAGTCTTCTTGCAGTCAGCCCTTCGCTCTTACTGCCATGTTCTCACAAGGCACGTCGGGCAGCATGGGGACAGTTTACTGAGCTGTGCAGTCGTCCCCACTGCCGTGCTTCGGATAACTTCCATCACCCACTAAATGACCCTAACGCATTTAGCTATCACTCCGTCACCTCGCTAGACCCTACCCACCAGGAACCCACTCTCTGACTTCGTGGATCTACCTGTTCTGGACGTTTCTCCGCAGTGGTGTCACACCCTGTGTGTTCTTCTGTATCTGGCTTCTCTCACTGAGCACTGTGATCTCAGGACGCAACCAATTGGCAGCGTCAGGGCTTCACGCCGCGGCGTCGCCTAGTGATGTAAAGAAGGCAAGAGAAGAGAAAGGAAAGTTGCTTGCAAGTCTGGTTACAGCCGCTGATGAGGTTCAGCGGGGAGGCTCTGGGGCCGAGGGGAACAATGAACAGTGAGGCCCTGGGGCTGCTGCAAGTCTCCGTGGAGGCGCAGCAAGTCCAAACGACTTCTCCACGTTGGGGGCAGCAGCTCAGTGTCTGGACCCAGGACCCACTGCTCGTTCAGTCTTCCTGCACTCAGCACTTCATCCTGAGAGCGATGCTTTCAAAGGCTGCAACGGGGAACACGGGGACAGTTTACTGAGTTGTGCAGCCGTCATTACTGCCGTGCTGTGGACCACTATCGTCACCTCAAAAATGTCCCTCACGCCCCTAGCTATCAATCCGTTCTTTCGCTAGAGCCTGACAACCAGGAATCCACTCTCAGACTATGTGGATCTACCTGTTCTGGACGATTCTCCTCAGTGATATAACACACTGTGTGTCTTTCGGTGTCTGACGCCTCTCGCTGAGCATCGTGTTCTCAGGATGCATCCAAGTGGCAGTGAGTGTCAGGGCTTCACCCTTTACCTGCACAGGGACTGAGAAAAGGAGAAACAAAAGCAAGGAACACTGCATGCAAGTCTGGAGACAGGCGTTGAGGAAAACCAACCGGAAGCCTCTGGCACCGGAGCGTCGTGCCCTGTGAGGCCCTGGGGCTGCTGCGAGTCTCCGTGGAGGCTCAGTAACTCACAGTCACTTCCCCAAGTGGGGCGCCGGCAATTGAGGATCTGGGACCATGACCCACTGCTCGTTCAGTCTTCTTGCAGTCAGCCCTTCGCTCTTACTGCCACGTTCTCAGAAGGCACGTCGGGCAGCATGGGGACAGTTTACTGAGCTGTGCAGTCGTCCCCCTTGCCATGCTTCGGATAACTTCCATCACACACTGAATGTCCCTAACGGACTGAGCTATCACTCCGTCCCCTCGCTAGCCCCTATCCACCAGGAACCCACTCTCAGACTATGTGGATCTACCTGTTCTGGACGATTCTGCTCAGTCATATCACACACTGTGTGTCTTTCGGTGTCTGACGCCTCTCGCTGAGCATCGTGTTCTCAGGATGCATCCAAGTGGCAGCGAGTGTCAGGGCTTCACCCTTTACCTGCACAGGGACTGAGAAAATGAGAAAGAAAAGCAAGGAACACTGCATGCAAGTCTGGAGACAGGCGTTGAGGAAAACCAGCGGGAAGCCTCTGTCACCGGGGCGTCGTGCCCTGTGAGGCCCTGGGGCTGCTGCGAGTCTCCGTGGAGGCTCAGTAACTCACAGTCACTTCCCCAAGTGGGGCGCCGGCAATTGAGGATCTGGGACCATGACCCACTGCTCGTTCACTCTTCTTGCAGTCAGCCCTTCGCTCTGACAGCCATGTTCTCACAGGTCACGTCGGGCAGCATGGGGACAGTTTACTGAGCTGTGCAGTCGTCGCCCTGCCGTGCTTCGGATAACTTCCATCACCCACTGAATGTCCCTAACGCACTTAGCTATCACTCCGTCCCATCGCTAGCCCCTACCCACCAGGAACCCACTCTCTGACTACGTGGATCTACCTGTTCTGGACGTTTCTCCGCAGTGGTGTCACACCCTGTGTGTCCTTCTGTATCTGGCTTCTCTTACTGAGCACTGTGATCTCAGGACGCAGCCACGTGGCATCGTCAGGGCTTCACCCCGCTGCATCGCCTAGTGATGTAAAGAAGACAAGAGAAGAGAAAGGAAAGTTGCTTGCAAATCTGGTGACAGCCGCTGATGAGGTTCAGCGGGGAGGCACTGGGGCCGAGGGGAACAATGAACAGTGAGGCCCTGGGGCTGCTGCAAGTCTCCGTGGAGGCGCAGCAAGTCCAAACGACTTCTCCACGTTGGGGGCAGCAGCTCAGTGTCTGGACCCAGGACCCACTGCTCGTTCAGTCTTCCTGCAGTCAGCACTTCATCCTGAGAGCGATGCTTTCAAAGGCTGCAACGGGGAACACGGGGACAGTTTACTGAGTTGTGCAGCCGTCATTACTGCCGTGCTGTGGACCACTTTTGTCACCTCAAAAATGTCCCTCACGCCCCTAGCTATCAATCCGTCCTTTCGCTAGAGCCTGACAACCAGGAATCCACTCTCTGAATATGTGGATCTACCTGTTCTGGACGATTCTCCTCAGTCATATCACACACTGTGTGTCTTTCGGTGTCTGACGCCTCTCGCTGAGCATCGTGTTCTCAGGATGCATCCAAGTGGCAGCGAGTGTCAGGGCTTCACCCTTTACCTGCACAGGGACTGAGAAAAGGAGAAAGAAAAGCAAGGAACACTGCATGCAAGTCTGGAGACAGGCGTTGAGGAAAACCAGCGGGAAGCCTCTGGCAACGGAGCATCGAGCCCTGTGAGGCCCTGGGGCTGCTGCGAGTCTCCGTGGAGGCTCAATAACTCACAGTCACTTCCCCAAGTGGGGCGCCGGCAATTGAGGATCTGGGACCATGACCCACTGCTCGTTCAGTCTTCTTGCAGTCAGCCCTTCGCTCTTACTGCCATGTTCTCAGAAGGCACGTCGGGCAGCATGGGGACAGTTTACTGAGATGTGCAGTCGTCCCCACTGCCGTGCTTCGGATAACTTCCATCACCCACTGAATGGCCCTAACGGACTGAGCTATCACTCCGTCCCCTCGATAGCCCCTACCCACCAGGAACCCACTCTCAGACTATGTGGATCTACCTGTTCTGGACGATTCTCCTCAGTGATATAACACACTGTGTGTCTTTCGGTGTCTGACGCCTCTCGCTGAGCATCGTGTTCTCAGGATGCATCCAAGTGGCAGTGAGTGTCAGGGCTTCACCCTTTACCTGCACAGGGACTGAGAAAAGGAGAAAGAAAAGCAAGGAACACTGCATGCAAGTCTGGAGACAGGCGTTGAGGAAAACCAGCGGGAAGCCTCTGGCAACGGAGCGTCGTGCCCTGTGAGGCCCTGGGGCTGCTGCGAGTCTCCGTGGAGGCTCAGTAACTCACAGTCACTTCCCCAAGTGGGGCGCCGGCAATTGAGGATCTGGGACCATGACCCACTGCTCGTTCAGTCTTCTTGCAGTCAGCCCTTCGCTCTGACAGCCATGTTCTCACAGGTCACGTCGGGCAGCATGGGGACAGTTTACGGAGCTGTGCAGTCGTCCCCCTGCCGGGCTTCGGATAACTTCCATCACCCACTGAATGTCCCTAACGCACTTAGCTATCACTCCGTCCCCTCGCTAGCCCCTACCCACCAGGAACCCACTCTCTGACTACGTGGATCTACCTGTTCTGGACGTTTCTCCGCAGTGGTGTCACACCCTTTGTGTCCTTCTGTATCTGGCTTCTCTTACTGAGCACTGTGATCTCAGGACGCAGCCACGTGGCATCGTCAGGGCTTCACCCCGCTGCATCGCCTAGTGATGTAAAGAAGACAAGAGAAGAGAAAGGAAAGTTGCTTGCAAATCTGGTGACAGCCGCTGATGAGGTTCAGCGGGGAGGCTCTGGGGCCGAGGGGAACCATGAACAGTGAGGCCCTGGGGCTGCTGCCTCTCTCCGTGGAGGCGCAGCATGTCCAAACGACTTCTCCACGTTGGGGGCAGCAGCTCAGTGTCTGGACCCACTGCTCGTTCAGTCTTCCTGCAGTCAGCACTTCATCCTGAGAGCGATGCTTTCAAAGGCTGCAACGGGGAACACGGGGACAGTTTACTGAGTTGTGCAGCCGTCCTTACTGCTGTGCTGTGGACCACTTCCGTCACCTCAAAAATGTCCCTCACGCCCTTAGCTATCAATCCGTCCTCTCGCTAGACCCTGACAACCAGGAATCCACTCTCTGAATATGTGGATCTACCTGTTCTGGACGATTCTCCTCAGTCATATCACACACTGTGTGTCTTTCGGTGTCTGACGCCTCTCGCTGAGCATCGTGTTCTCAGGATGCATCCAAGTGGCAGCCAGTGTCAGGGCTTCACCCTTTACCTGCACAGGGACTAAGAAAAGGAGAAAGAAAAGCAAGGAACACTGCATGCAAGTCTGGAGACAGGTGTTGAGGAAAACCAGCAGGAAGCCTCTGGCAACGGAGCGTCGTGCCCTGTGAGGCCCTGGGGCTGCTGCGAGTCTCCGTGGAGGCTCAGTAACTCACACTCACTTCCCCAAGTGGGTCGCCGACAATTGAGGATCTGGGACCATGACCCACTGCTCGTTCAGTCTTCTTGCAGTCAGCCCTTCGATCTTACTGCCATGTTCTCACAAGGCACGTCGGGCAGCATGGGGACAGTTTACTGAGCTGTGCAGTCGTCACCACTGCCGTGCTTCGGAAATCTTCCATCACCCACTAAATGTCCCTAACGCACTTAGCTATCACTCGGTCACCTCGCTAGCCCCTTCTCACCAGGAACCCACTCTCTGAGTATGTGGATCTATCTGTTCTGGACGTTTCTCCGCAGTGGTGTAACACTCTGTGTGTCCTTCTGTATCTGGCTTCTCTCACTGAGCACTGTGATATCAGGACGCAGCCACGTGGCATCTTCAGGGCTTCACCCCGCTGCATCGCCTAGTGATGTAAAGAAGACAAGAGAAGAGAAAGGAAAGTTGCTTGCAAATTTGGTGACAGCCGCTGATGAGGTTCAGAGGGGAGGCTCTGGGGCCGTGGGCTCCATGAACTGTGAGACCCTGGGGCTGCTGCCACTCTCCGCGGAGGCTCAGCAAGACCAAAGTACTTCTCCACTTTGGGGGCAGCAGCTCAGTGTCTGGACCCAGGACCCACTGCTCGTTCAGTCTTCCTACAGTCAGCACTTCATCCTGAGATCGATGCTTTCAAAGGCTGCAGCGGGGAAAATGGGGACAGTTTACTGAGTTGTGCAGCCGTCATTACTGCCGTGCTGTGGACCACTTCCGTCACCTCAAAAATGTCCCTCACGCCCTTAGCTATCAATCCGTCCTTTCGCTAGAGCCTGAAAACCAGGAATCCACTCTCTGAATATGTGGATCTACCTATTCCGGACGATTCTCCTCAGTCATACCACACACTGTGTGTCTATCGGTGTCTGACGCCTCTCGCTGAGCATCGTGTTCTCAGGATGCATCCAAGTGGCAGCGAGTGTCAGGGCTTCACCCTTTACCTGCACAGGGACTGAGAAAAGGAGAAAGAAAAGCAAGGAACACTGCATGCAAGTCTGGAGACAGGCGTTGAGGAAAACCAGCACAAAGCCTCTGGCAACGGAGTGTCGTGCCCTGTGAGGCCCTGGGGCTGCTGCGAGTCTCCGTGAAGGCTCAGTAACTCACAGTCACTTCCCCACGTGGGGCGCCGGCAATTGAGGATCTGGGACCATGACCCACTGCTCGTTCAGTCTTCTTGCAGTCAGCCCTTCGCTCTTACAGCCATGTTCTCACAAGGCACGTCGGGCCGCATGGGGACAGTTTACTGAGCTGTGCAGTCGTCCCCACTGCCGTGCTTCGTATAACTTCCATCACCCACTAAATGTCCCTAACGCATTTAGCTATCACTCCGTCACCTCGCTAGACCCTACCCACCAGGAATCCACTCTCTGACTACGTGGATCTACCTGTTCTGGACGTTTCTCCGCAGTGGTGTCACACCCTGTGTGTTCTTCTGTATCTGGCTTCTCTCACTGAGCACTGTGATCTCAGGACGCAACCAATTGGCAGCGTCAGGGCTTCACGCCGCGGCGTCGCCTAGTGATGTAAAGAAGACAAGAGAAGAGAAAGGAAAGTGGCTTGCAAGTCTTGTTACAGCCGCTGATGAGGTTCAGCGGGGAGGCTCTGGGGCCGAGGGGAACAATGAACAGTGAGGCCCTGGGGCTGCTGCAAGTCTCCGTGGAGGCGCAGCAAGTCCAAACGACTTCTCCACGTTGGGGGCAGCAGCTCAGTGTCTGGACCCAGGACCCACTGCTCGTTCAGTCTTCCTGCAGTCAGCACTTCATCCTGAGAGCGATGCTTTCAAAGGCTGCAACGGGGAACACGGGGACAGTTTACTGAGTTGTGCAGCCGTCATTACTGCCGTGCTGTGGACCACTTCCGTCACCTCAAAAATGTCCCTCACGCCCTTAGCTATCAATCCGTCCTGTCCCTAGAGCCTGACAACCAGGAATCCACTCTCTGAATATGTGGATCTACCTGTTCTGGACGATTCTCCTCAGTGATATCACACACTGTGTGTCTTTCGGTGTCTGACGCCTCTCGCTGAGCATCGTGTTCTCAGGATGCATCCAAGTGGCAGCGAGTGTCAGGGCTTCACCCTTTACCTGCACAGGGACTGAGAAAAGGAGAAAGAAAAGCAAGGAACACTGCATGCAAGTCTGGAGACAGGCGTTGAGGAAAACCAGCGGGAAGCCTCTGGCAACGGAGCGTCGTGCCCTGTGAGGCCCTGGGGCTGCTGCGAGTCTCCGTGGAGGCTCAGTAACTCACAGTCACTTCCCCAAGTGGGGCGCCGGCAATTGAGGATCTGGGACCATGACCCACTGCTCGTTCAGTCTTCTTGCAGTCAGCCCTTCGCTCTTACTGCCATGTTCTCACAAGGCACGTCAGGCAGCATGGGGACAGTTTACTGAGCTGTGCAGTCGTCCCCACTGCCGTGCTTCGGATAACTTCCATCACCCACTAAATGTCCCTAACGCATTTAGCTATCACTCCGTCACCTCGCTAGACCCTACCCACCAGGAACCCACTCTCTGACTTCGTGGATCTACCTGTTCTGGACGTTTCTCCGCAGTGGTGTCACACCCTGTGTGTTCTTCTGTATCTGGCTTCTCTCACTGAGCACTGTGATCTCAGGACGCAACCAATTGGCAGCGTCAGGGCTTCACGCCGCGGCGTCGCCTAGTGATGTAAAGAAGACAAGAGAAGAGAAAGGAAAGTTGCTTGCAAGTCTGGTTACAGCCGCTGATGAGGTTCAGAGGGGAGGCTCTGGGGCCGAGGGGAACAATGAACAGTGAGGCCCTGGGGCTGCTGCAAGTCTCCGTGGAGGCGCAGCAAGTCCAAACGACTTCTCCACGTTGGGGGCAGCAGCTCAGTGTCTGGACCCAGGACCCACTGCTCGTTCAGTCTTCCTGCACTCAGCACTTCATCCTGAGAGCGATGCTTTCAAAGGCTGCAACGGGGAACACGGGGACAGTTTACTGAGTTGTGCAGCCGTCATTACTGCCGTGCTGTGGACCACTATCGTCACCTCAAAAATGTCCCTCACGCCCCTAGCTATCAATCCGTTCTTTCGCTAGAGCCTGACAACCAGGAATCCACTCTCAGACTATGTGGATCTACCTGTTCTGGACGATTCTCCTCAGTGATATAACACACTGTTTGTCTTTCGGTGTCTGACGCCTCTCGCTGAGCATCGTGTTCTCAGGATGCATCCAAGTGGCAGTGAGTGTCAGGGCTTCACCCTTTACGTGCACAGGGACTGAGAAAAGGAGAAACAAAAGCAAGGAACACTGCATGCAAGTCTGGAGACAGGCGTTGAGGAAAACCAACCGGAAGCCTCTGGCAACGGAGCGTCGTGCCCTGTGAGGCCCTGGGGCTGCTGCGAGTCTCCGTGGAGCCTCAGTAACTCACAGTCACTTCCCCAAGTGGGGCGCCGACAATTGAGGATCTGGGACCATGACCCACTGCTCGTTCAGTCTTCTTGCAGTCAGCCCTTCGCTCTTACTGCCACGTTCTCAGATGGCACGTCTGGCAGCATGGGGACAGTTTACTGAGCTGTGCAGTCGTCCCCCTTGCCGTGCTTCGGATAACTTCCATCACACACTGAATGTCCCTAACGGACTGAGCTATCACTCCGTCCCCTCGCTAGCCCCTATCCACCAGGAACCCACTCTCAGACTATGTGGATCTACCTGTTCTGGACGATTCTGCTCAGTCATATCACACACTGTGTGTCTTTCGGTGTCTGACGCCTCTCGCTGAGCATCGTGTTCTCAGGATGCATCCAAGTGGCAGCGAGTGTCAGGGCTTCACCCTTTACCTGCACAGGGACTGAGAAAAGGAGAAAGAAAAGCAAGGAACACTGCATGCAAGTCTGGAGACAGGCGTTGAGGAAAACCAGCGGGAAGCCTCTGGCAACGGAGCATCGTGCCCTGTGAGGCCCTGGGGCTGCTGCGAGTCTCCGTGGAGGCTCAGTAACTCACAGTCACTTCCCCAAGTGGGGCGCCGGCAATTGAGGATCTGGGACCATGACCCACTGCTCGTTCAGTCTTCTTGCAGTCAGCCCTTCGCTCTGACAGCCATGTTCTCACAGGTCACGTCGGGCAGCATGGGGACAGTTTACTGAGCTGTGCAGTCGTCGCCCTGCCGTGCTTCGGATAACTTCCATCACCCACTGAATGTCCCTAACGCACTTAGCTATCACTCCGTCCCCGCGCTAGACCCTACCCACCAGGAACCCACTCTCTGACTTCGTGGATCTACCTGTTCTGGACGTTTCTCCGCAGTGGTGTCACACCCTGTGTGTTCTTCTGTATCTGGCTTCTCTCACTGAGCACTGTGATCTCAGGACGCAACCAATTGGCAGCGTCAGGGCTTCACGCCGCGGCGTCGCCTAGTGATGTAAAGAAGACAAGAGAAGAGAAAGGAAAGTTGCTTGCAAGTCTGGTTACAGCCGCTGATGAGGTTCAGCGGGGAGGCTCTGGGGCCGAGGGGAACAATGAACAGTGAGGCCCTGGGGCTGCTGCAAGTCTCCGTGGAGGCGCAGCAAGTCCAAACGACTTCTCCACGTTGGGGGCAGCAGCTCAGTGTCTGGACCCAGGACCCACTGCTCGTTCAGTCTTCCTGCAGTCAGCCCTTCATCCTGAGAGCGATGCTTTCAAAGGCTGCAACGGGGAACACGGGGACAGTTTACTGAGTTGTGCAGCCGTCATTACTGCCATGCTGTGGACCACTATCGTCACCTAAAAAATGTCCCTCACGCCCCTAGCTATCAATCCGTCCTTTCGCTAGAGCCTGACAACCAGGAATCCACTCTCTGAATATGTGGATCTGCCTGTTCTGGACGATTCTCCTCAGTGATATCACACACTGTGTGTCTTTCGGTGTCTGACGCCTCTCGCTGAGCATCGTGTTCTCAGGATGCATCCAAGTGGCAGCGAGTGTCAGGGCTTCACCCTTTACCTGCACAGGGACTGAGAAAAGGAGAAAGAAAAGCAAGGAACACTGCATGCAAGTCTGGAGACAGGCGTTGAGGAAAACCAGCGGGAAGCCTCTGGCAACGGAGCATCGTGCCCTGTGAGGCCCTGGGGCTGCTGCGAGTCTCCGTGGAGGCTCAATAACTCACAGTCACTTCCCCAAGTGGGGCGCCGGCAAGTGAGGATCTGGGACCATGACCTACTGCTCGTTCAGTCTTCTTGCAGTCAGCCCTTCGCTCTTACTGCCATGTTCTCAGAAGGCACGTCGGGCAGCATGGGGACAGTTTACTGTGCTGTGCAGTCGTCCCCCTTGCCGTGCTTCGGATAACTTCCATCACCCACTGAATGTCCCTAACGGACTGAGCTATCACTCCGTTCCCTCGCTAGCCCCTACCCACCAGGAACCCACTCTCAGACTATGTGGGTCTACCTGTTCTGGACGATTCTCCTCAGTGATATAACACACTGTGTGTCTTTCGGTGTCTGACGCCTCTCGCTGAGCATCGTGTTCTCAGGATGCATCCAAGTGGCAGTGAGTGTCAGGGCTTCACCCTTTACCTGCACAGGGACTGAGAAAAGGAGAAAGAAAAGCAAGGAACACTGCATGCAAGTCTGGAGACAGGCGTTGAGGAAAAGCAACGGGAAGCCTCTGGCAACGGAGCGTCGTGCCCTGTGAGGCCCTGGGGCTGCTGCGAGTCTCCGTGGAGGCTCAGTAACTCACAGTCACTTCCCCAAGTGGGGCGCCGGGAATTGAGGATCTGGGACCATGACCCACTGCTCGTTCACTCTTATTGCAGTCAGCCCTTCGCTCTTACTGCCATGTTCTCAGAAGGCACGTCGGGCAGCATGGGGACAGTTTACTGAGCTGTGCAGTCGTCCCCCTTGCCGTGCTTCGGATAACTTCCATCACACACTGAATGTCCCTAACGGACTGAGCTATCACTCCGTCCCCTCGCTAGCCCCTATCCACCAGGAACCCACTCTCAGACTATGTGGATCTACCTGTTCTGGACGATTCTCCTCAGTCATATCACACACTGTGTGTCTTTCGGTGTCTGACGCCTCTCGCTGAGCATCGTGTTCTCAGGATGCATCCAAGTGGCAGCGAGTGTCAGGGCTTCACCCTTTACCTGCACAGGGACTGAGAAAAGGAGAAAGAAAAGCAAGGAACACTGCATGCAAGTCTGGAGACAGGCGTTGAGGAAAACCAGCGGGAAGCCTCTGGCACCGGGGAGTCGTGCCCTGTGAGGCCCTGGGGCTGCTGCGAGTCTCCGTGGAGGCTCAGTAACTCACAGTCACTTCCCCAAGTGGGGCGCCGGCAATGAGGATCTGGGACCATGACCCACTGCTCGTTCACTCTTATTGCAGTCAGCCCTTCGCTCTGACAGCCATGTTCTCACAGGTCACGTCGGGCAGCATGGGGACAGTTTACTGAGCTGTGCAGTCGTCCCCCTGCCGTGCTTCGGATAACTTCCATCACCCACTGAATGTCCCTAACGCACTTAGCTATCACTCCGTCACCTCGCTAGCCCCTACCCACCAGGAACCCACTCTCTGACTACGTGGATCTACCTGTTCTGGACGTTTCTCCGCAGTGGTGTCACACCCTGTGTGTCCTTCTGTATCTGGCTTCTCTTACTGAGCACTGTGATCTCAGGACGCAGCGACGTGGCATCGTCAGGGCTTCACCCCGCTGCATCGCCTAGTGATGTAAAGAAGACAAGAGAAGAGAAAGGAAAGTTGCTTGCAAATCTGGTGACAGCCGCTGATGAGGTTCAGCGGGGAGGCTCTGGGGCCGAGGAGAACAATGAAGAGTGAGGCCCTGGGGCTGCTGCCAGTCTCCGTGGAGGCGCAGCAAGTCCAAACGACTTCTCCACGTTGGGGGCAGCAGCTCAGTGTCTGGACCCAGGACCCACTGCTCGTTCAGTCTTCCTGCAGTCAGCACTTCATCCTGAGAGCGATGCTTTCAAAGGCTGCAACGGGGAACACGGGGACAGTTTACTGAGTTGTGCAGCCGTCATTACTGCCGTGCTGTGGACCACTTTCGTCACCTCAAAAATGTCCCTCACGCCCCTAGCTATCAATCCGTCCTTTCGCTAGAGCCTGACAACCAGGAATCCACTCTCTGAATATGTGGATCTACCTGTTCTGGACGATTCTCCTCAGTCATATCACACACTGTGTGTCTTTCGGTGTCTGACGCCTCTCGCTGAGCATCGTGTTCTCAGGATGCATCCAAGTGGCAGCGAGTGTCAGGGCTTCACCCTTTACCTGCACAGGGACTGAGAAAAGGAGAAAGAAAAGCAAGGAACACTGCATGCAAGTCTGGAGACAGGCGTTGAGGAAAACCAGCGGGAAGCCTCTGGCAACGGAGCATCGTGCCCTGTGAGGCCCTGGGGCTGCTGCGAGTCTCCGTGGAGGCTCAATAACTCACAGTCACTTCCCCAAGTGGGGCGCCGGCAATTGAGGATCTGGGACCATGACCCACTGCTCGTTCAGTCTTCTTGCAGTCAGCCTTTCGCTCTTACTGCCATGTTCTCAGAAGGCACGTCGGGCAGCATGGGGACAGTTTACTGAGCTGTGCAGTCGTCCCCACTGCCGTGCTTCGGATAACTTCCATCACCCACTGAATGGCCCTAACGGACTGAGCTATCACTCCGTCCCCTCGATAGCCCCTACCCACCAGGAACCCACTCTCAGACTATGTGGATCTACCTGTTCTGGACGATTCTCCTCAGTGTTATCACACACTGTGTGTCTTTTGGTGTCTGACGCCTCGCGCTGAGCATCGTGTTCTCAGGATGCATCCAAGTGGCAGCGAGTGTCAGGGCTTCACCCTTTACCTGCACAGGGACTGAGAAAAGGAGAAAGAAAAGCAAGGAACACTGCATGCAAGTCTGGAGACAGGCGTTGAGGAAAACCAGCGGGAAGCCTCTGGCACCGGGGCGTCGTGCCCTGTGAGGCCCTGGGGCTGCTGCGAGTCTCCGTGGAGGCTCAGTAACTCACAGTCACTTCCCCAAGTGGGGCGCCGGCAATTGAGGATCTGGGACCATGACCCACTGCTCGTTCACGCTTCTTGCAGTCAGCCCTTCGTTCTGACAGCCATGTTCTCACAGGTCACGTCGGGCAGCATGGGGACAGTTTACGGAGCTGTGCAGTCGTCCCCCTTGCCGTGCTTCGGATAACTTCCATCACCCACTGAATGTCCCTAACGGACTGAGCTATCACTCCGTCCCCTCGCTAGCCCCTATCCACCAGGAACCCACTCTCTGACTATGTGGATCTACCTGTTCTTGATGATTCTCCTCAGTCGTATCACACACTGTGTGTCTTTCGGTGTCTGACGCCTCTCGCTGAGCATCGTGTTCTCAGGATGCATCCACGTGGCAGCGAGTGTCAGGGCTTCACCCTTTACCTGCACAGGGACTGAGAAAAGGCGAAAGAAGACCAAGGAACACTGCATGCAAGTCTGGAGACCGGCGTCGAGGAAAACCAGCGGGAAGCCTCTGGCAACGGAGCGTCGTGCCCTGTGAGGCCCTGGGGCTGCTGCGAGTCTCCGTGGAGGCTCAGTAACTCACAGTCACTTCCCCAAGTGGGGCGCCGGCAATTGAGGGTCTGGGCCCATGACCCACTGCTCGTTCAGTCTTCTTGCAGTCAGCCCTTAGCTCTGACAGCCATGTTCTCACAGGTCACGTCGGGCAGCATGGGGACAGTTTACTGAGCTGTGCAGTCGTCCCCCTGCCGTGCTTCGGATAACTTCCATCACCCACTGAATGTCCCTAACGCACTTAGCTATCACTCCGTCACCTCGCTAGCCCCTACCCACCAGGAACCCACTCTCTGACTACGTGGATCTACCTGTTCTGGACGTTTCTCCGCAGTGGTGTCACACCCTGTGTGTCCTTCTGTATCTGGCTTCTCTTACTGAGCACTGTGATCTCAGGACGCAGCCACGTGGCATCGTCAGGGCTTCACCCCGCTGCATCGCCTAGTGATGTAAAGAAGACAAGAGAAGAGAAAGGAAAGTTGCTTGCAAATCTGGTGACAGCCGCTGATGAGGTTCAGCGGGGAGGCTCTGGGGCCGAGGGGAACAATGAACAGTGAGGCCCTGGGGCTGCTGCAAGTCTCCGTGGAGGCGCAGCAAGTCCAAACGACTTCTCCACGTTGGGGGCAGCAGCTCAGTGTCTGGACCCAGGACCCACTGCTCGTTCAGTCTTCCTGCAGTCAGCACTTCATCCTGAGAGCGATGCTTTCAAAGGCTGCAACGGGGAACACGGGGACAGTTTACTGAGTTGTGCAGCCGTCATTACTGCCGTGCTGTGGACCACTTTCGTCACCTCAAAAATGTCCCTCACGCCCCTAGCTATCAATCCGTCCTTTCGCTAGAGCCTGACAACCAGGAATCCACTCTCTGAATATGTGGATCTACCTGTTCTGGACGATTCTCCTCAGTCATATCACACACTGTGTGTCTTTCGGTGTCTGACGCCTCTCGTTGAGCATCGTGTTCTCAGGATGCATCCAAGTGGCAGCGAGTGTCAGGGCTTCACCCTTTACCTGCACAGGGACTGAGAAAAGGAGAAAGAAAAGCAAGGAACACTGCATGCAAGTCTGGAGACAGGCGTTGAGGAAAACCAGCGGGAAGCCTCTGGCAACGGAGCATCGTGCCCTGTGAGGCCCTGGGGCTGCTGCGAGTCTCCGTGGAGGCTCAATAACTCACAGTCACTTCCCCAAGTGGGGCGCTGGCAATTGAGGATCTGGGACCATGACCCACTGCTCGTTCAGTCTTCTTGCAGTCAGCCCTTCGCTCTTACTGCCATGTTCTCACAAGGCACGTCGGGCAGCATGGGGACGGTTTACTGAGCTGTGCAGTCGTCCCCACTGCCGTGCTTCGGATAACTTCCATCACCCACTAAATGTCCCAAACGCTTTTAGCTATCACTCCGTCACCTCGCTAGACCCTACCCACCAGGAACCCACTCTCTGACTTCGTGGATCTACCTGTTCTGGACGTTTCTCCGCAGTGGTGTCACACCCTGTGTTTTCTTCTGTATCTGGCTTCTCTCACTGAGCACTGTGATCTCAGGACGCAACCAATTGGCAGCGTCAGTGCTTCACGCCGCGGCGTCGCCTAGTGATGTAAAGAAGACAAGAGAAGAGAAAGGAAAGTTGCTTGCAAGTCTGGTTACAGCCGCTGATGAGGTTCAGCGGGGAGGCTCTGGGGCCGAGGGGAACAATGAACAGTGAGGCCCTGGGGCTGCTGCAAGTCTCCGTGGAGGCGTAGCAAGTCCAACCGACTTCTCCACGTTGGGGGCAGCAGCTCAGTGTCTGGACCCAGGACCCACTGCTCGTTCAGTCTTCCTGCAGTCAGCACTTCATCCTGAGAGCGATGCTTTCAAAGGCTGCAACGGGGAACACGGGGACAGTTTACTGAGTTGTGCAGCCGTCATTACTGCCGTGCTGTGGACCACTTTCGTCACCTCAAAAATGTCCCTCACGCCCCTAGCTATCAATCCGTCCTTTCGCTAGAGCCTGACAACCAGGAATCCACTCTCTGAATATGTGGATCTACCTGTTCTGGACGATTCTCCTCAGTCATATCACACACTGTGTGTCTTTCGGTGTCTGACGCCTCTCGCTGAGCATCGTGTTCTCAGGATGCATCCAAGTGGCAGCGAGTGTCACGGCTTTACCCTTTACCTGCACAGGGACTGAGAAAAGGAGAAAGAAAAGCAAGGAACACTGAATGCAAGTCTGGAGACAGGCGTTGTGGAAAACCAGCGGGAAGCGTCTGGCAACGGAGCGTCGTGCCCTGTGAGGCCCTGGGGCTGCTGCGAGTCTCCGTGGAGGCTCAGTAACTCACAGTCACTTCCCCAAGTGTGGCGCCGGCAATTCAGGATCTGGGACCATGACCCACTGCTCGTTCAGTCTTCTTGCAGTCAGCCCTTCGTTCTTACTGCCATGTTCTCACAAGGCACGTCGGGCAGCATGGGGACAGTTTACTGAGCTGTGCAGTCGTCCTCCTTGCCGTGCTTCGGATAACTTCCATCACCCACTGAATGTCCCTAACGGACTGAGCTATCACTCCGTCCCCTCGCTAGCCCCTATCCACCAGGAACTCACTCTCTGACTATGTGGATCTACCTGTTCTGGACGATTCTCCTCAGTCAAATCACACACTGTGTGTCTTTCGGTGTCTGACGCCTCTCGCTGAGCATCGTGTTCTCAGGATGCATCCAAGTGGCAGCGAGTGTCAGGGCTTCACCCTTTACCTGCACAGGGACTGAGAAAAGGAGAAAGAAAAGCAAGGAACACTGCATGCAAGTCTGGAGACAGGCGTTGAGGAAAACCAGCGGGAAGCCTCTGGCAACGGAGCATCATGCCCTGTGAGGCCCTGGGGCTGCTGCGAGTCTCCGTGGAGGCTCAATAACTCACAGTCACTTCCCCAAGTGGGGCGCCGGCAATTGAGGATCTGGGACCATGCCCCACTGCTCGTTCAGTCTTCTTGCAGTCAGCCCTTCGCTCTTACTGCCATGTTCTCAGAAGGCACGTCGGGCAGCATGGGGACAGTTTACTGAGCTGTGCAGTCGTCCCCACTGCCGTGCTTCGGATAACTTCCATCACCGACTGAATGGCCCTAACGGACTGAGCTATCACTCCGTCCCCTCGATAGCCCCTACCCACAAGGAACCCACTCTCAGACTATGTGGATCTACCTGTTCTGGACGATTCTCCTCAGTGATATAACACACTGTGTGTCTTTCGGTGTCTGACGCCTCTCGCTGAGCATCGTGTTCTCAGGATGCATCCAAGTGGCAGTGAGTGTCAGGGCTTCACCCTTTACCTGCACAGGGTCTGAGAAAAGGAGAAAGAAAAGCAAGGAACACTGCATGCAAGTCTGGAGACAGGCGTTGAGGAAAACCAGCGGGAAGCCTCTGGCAACGGAGCGTCTTGCCCTGTGAGGCCCTGGGGCTGCTGCGAGTCTCCGTGGAGGCTCAGTAACTCACAGTCACTTCCCCAAGTGGGGCGCCGGCAATTGAGGATCTGGGACCATGACCCACTGCTCGTTCAGTCTTCTTGCAGTCAGCCCTTCGCTCTTACTGCCATGTTCTGAGAAGGCACGTCGGGCAGCATGGGGACAGTTTACTGAGCTGTGCAGTCGTCCCCCTTGCCGTGCTTCGGATAACTTCCATCACCCACTGAATGTCCCTAACGGACTGAGCTATCACGCCGTCCCCTCGCTAGCCCCTATCCACCAGGAACCCACTCTCAGACTATGTGGATCTACCTGTTCTGGACGATTCTCCTCAGTCATGTCACACACTGTGTGTCTTTCGGTGTCTGACGCCTCTCGCTGAGCATCGTGTTCTCAGGATGCATCCAAGTGGCAGCGAGTGTCAGGGCTTCACCCTTTACCTGCACAGGGACTGAGAAAAGGAGAAAAAAAAGCAAGGAACACTGCATGCAAGTCTGGAGACAGGCGTTGAGGAAAACCAGCGGGAAGCCTCTGGCACCGGGGCGTCGTGCCCTGTGAGGCCCTGGGGCTGCTGCGAGTCTCCGTGGAGGCTCAGTAACTGACAGTCACTTCCCCAAGTGGGGCGCCGGCAATTGAGGATCTGGGACCATGACCCACTGCTCGTTCAGTCTTCTTGTAGTCAGCCCTTCGCTCTGACAGCCATGTTCTCACAGGTCACGTCGGGCAGCATGGGGACAGTTTACTGAGCTTTGCAGTCGTCCCCCTGCTGTGCTTCGGATAACTTCCATCACCGACTGAATGTCCCTAACGCACTTAGCTATCACTCCGTGCCCTCTCTAGCCCCTACCCACCAGGAACCCACTCTCTGACTACGTGGATCTACCTGTTCTGGACGTTTCTCCCCAGTGGTGTCACACCCTGTGTGTTCTTCTGTATCTGGCTTCTCTCACTGAGCACTGTGATCTCAGGACGCAACCAATTGGCAGCGTCAGGGCTTCACGCCGTGGCGTTGCCTAGTGATGTAAAGAAGACAAGAGAAGAGAAAGGAAAGTTGCTTGAAAGTCTGGTTACAGCCGCTGATGAGGTTCATCGGGGAGGCTCTGGGGCCGAGTGGAACAATGAACAGTGAGGCACTGGGGCTGCTGCAAGTCTCCGTGGAGGCGCAGCAAGTCCAAACGACTTCTCCACATTGCGGGCAGCAGCTCAGTGTCTGGACCCAGGACCCACTGCTCGTTCAGTCTTCCTGCAGTCAGCACTTCATCCTGAGAGCGATTCTTTCAAAGGCTGCAACGGGGAACACGGGGACAGTTTACTGAGTTGTGCAGCCGTCATTACTGCCGTGCTGTGGACCACTTCCGTCACCTCAAAAATGTCCCTCACACCCTTAGCTATCAATCCGTCCTCTCGCTAGACCCTGACAACCAGGAATCCACTCTCTGAATATGTGGATCTACCTATTCTGGACGATTCTCCTCAGTCATATCACACACTGTGGTCTTTCGGTGTCTGACGCCTCTCGCTGAGCATCGTGTTCTCAGGATGCACATAAGTGGCAGCGAGTGTCAGGGCTTCACCCTTTACCTGCACAGGGACTGAGAAAAGGAGAAAGAAAAGCAAGGAACACTGCATGCAAGTCTGTAGACAGGTGTTGAGGAAAACCAGCGGGAAGCCTCTGGCAACGGAGCGTCGTGCCGTGTGAGGCCCTGGGGCTGCTGCGAGTCTCCGTGGAGGCTCAGTAACTCACAGTCACTTCCCCAAGTGGGGCGCCGGCAATTGAGGATCTGGGACCATGACCCACTGCTCGTTCAGTCTTCTTGCAGTCAGCCCTTCGCTCTTACTGCCATGTTCTCACAAGGCACGTCGGGCAGCATGGGGACAGTTTACTGAGCTGTGCAGTCGTCCCCACTGCCGTGCTTCGGATAACTTCCATCACCCACTAAATGTGCCTAACGCATTTAGCTATCACTCCGTCACCTCGCTAGACCCTACCCACCAGGAACCCACTCTCTGACTTCGTGGATCTACCTGTTCTGGACGTTTCTCCGCAGTGGTGTCACACCCTGTGTGTTCTTCTGTATCTGGCTTCTCTCACTGAGCACTGTGATCTCAGGACGCAACCAATTGGCAGCGTCAGGGCTTCACGCCGCGGCGTCGCCTAGTGATGTAAAGAAGACAAGAGAAGAGAAAGGAAAGTTGCTTGCAAGACTGGTTACAGCCGCTGATGAGGTTCATCGGGGAGGCTCTGGGGCCGAGTGGAACAATGAACAGTGAGGCACTGGGGCTGCTGCAAGTCTCCGTGGAGGCGCAGCAAGTCCAAACGACTTCTCCACGTTGCGGGCAGCAGCTCAGTGTCTGGACCCAGGACCCACTGCTCGTTCAGTCTTCCTGCAGTCAGCACTTCATCCTGAGAGCGATGCTTTCAAAGGCTGCAACGGGGAACACGGGGACAGTTTACTGAGTTGTGCAGCCGTAATTACTGCCGTGCTGTGGACCACTTCCGTGAACTCAAAAATGTCCCTCACGCCCTTAACTATCAATCCGTCCTGTCGCTAGAGCCTGACTACCAGAAATCCACTCTCTGAATATGTGGATCTACCTGTTCTGGACGATTGTCCTCAGTCATATCACACACTGTGTGTCTTTTGGGGTCTGACGCCTCTCGCTGATCATCGTGTTCTCAGGATGCATCCAAGTGGCAGCGAGTGTCAGGGCTTCACCCTTTACCTGCACAGGGACTGAGAAGAGGAGAAAGAAAAGCAAGGAACACTGCATGCAAGTCTGGAGACAGGCGTTGAGGAAAACCAGCGGGAAGCCTCTGGCAACGGAGCGTCGTGCCCTGTGAGGCCCTGGGGCTGCTGCGAGTCTCCGTGGAGGCTCAGTAACTAACAGTCACTTCCCCAAGTGGGGCGCCGGCAATTGAGGATCTGGGAACATGACCCACTGCTCGTTCAGTCTTCTTGCAGTCAGCCCTTCGCTCTTACTGCCATGTTCTCACAAGGCACGTCGGGCAGCATGGGGACAGTTTACTGAGCTGTGCAGTCGTCCCCCTTGCCGTGCTTCGGATAACTTCCATCACCCACTGAATGTCCCTAACGGACTGAGCTATCACTCCGTCCCCTCGCTAGACCCTATCCACCAGGAACCCACTCTCAGACTATGTGGATCTACCTGTTCTGGACGATTCTCCTCAGTCATATCACACACTGTGTGTCTTTCGGTGTCTGACGCCTCTCGCTGAGCATCGTGTTCTCAGGATGCATCCAAGTGGCAGCGAGTGTCACGGCTTTACCCTTTACCTGCACAGGGACTGAGAAAAGGAGAAAGACAAGCAAGGAACACTGAATGCAAGTCTGGAGACAGGCGTTGAGGAAAACCAGCGGGAAGCCTCTGGCAACGGAGCGTCGTGCCCTGTGAGGCCCTGGGGCTGCTGCGAGTCTCCGTGGAGGCTCAGTAACTCACAGTCACTTCCCCAAGTGGGGCGCCGGCAATTGAGGATCTGGGACCATGACCCACTGCTCGTTCAGTCTTCTTGCAGTCAGCCCTTCGCTCTTACTGCCATGTTCTCACAAGGCACGTCGGGCAGCATGGGGACAGTTTACTGAGCTGTGCAGTCGTCCCCCTTGCCGTGCTTCGGATAACTTCCATCACCCACTGAATGTCCCTAACGGACTGAGCTATCACTCCGTCCCCTCGCTAGCCCCTATCCACCAGGAACCCACTCTCTGACTATGTGGATCTACCTGTTCTGGACGATTCTCCTCAGTCATATCACACACTGTGTGTCTTTCGGTGTCTGAAGCCTCTCGCTGAGCATCGTGTTCTCAGGATGCATCCAAGTGGCAGCGAGTGTCAGGGCTTCACCCTTTACCTGCACAGGGACTGAGAAAAGGCGAAAGAAGAGCAAGGAACACTGCATGCAAGTCTGGAGACCGGCGTCTAGGAAAACCAGCGGGAAGCCTCTGGCAACGGAGCGTCGTGCCCTGTGAGGCCCAGGGGCTGCTGCGAGTCTCCGTGGAGGCTAAGTAACTCACAGTCACTTCCCCAAATGTGGCGCCGGCAATTGAGGATCTGGGCCCATGACCCACTGCTCGTTCAGTCTTCTTGCAGTCAGCCCTTCGCTCTGACAGCCATGTTCTCACAGGTCACGTCGGGCAGCATGGGTACAGTTTACTGAGCTGTGCAGTCGTCCCCCTGCCGTGCTTCGGATAACTTCCATCACCCACTGAATGTCCCTAACGCACTTAGCTATCACTCCGTCCCCTCGCTAGCCCCTACCCACCAGGAACCCACTCTCTGACTACGTGGATCTACCTGTTCTGGACGTTTCTCCGCAGTGGTGTCACACCCTGTGTGTCCTTCTGTATCTGGCTTCTCTTACTGAGCACTGTGATCTCAGGACGCAGCCACGTGGCATCGTCAGGGCTTCACCCCGCTGCATCGCCTAGTGATGTAAAGAAGACAAGAGAAGAGAAAGGAAAGTTGCTTGCAAATCTGGTGACAGCCACTGATGAGGTTCAGCGGGGAGGCTCTGGGGCCGAGTGGAACAATGAACAGTGAGGCACTGGGGCTGCTGCAAGTCTCCGTGGAGGCGCAGCAAGTCCAAACGACTTCTCCACGTTGCGGGCAGCAGCTCAGTGTCTGGACCCAGGACCCACTGCTCGTTCAGTCTTCCTGCAGTCAGCACTTCATCCTGAGAGCGATGCTTTCAAAGGCTGCAACGGGGAACACGGGGACAGTTTACTGAGTTGTGCAGCCGTCATTACTGCCGTGCTGTGGATCACTTCCGTGAACTCAAAAATGTCCCTCACGCCCTTAACTATCAATCCGTCCTGTCGCTAGAGCCTGACTACCAGGAATCCACTCTCTGAATATGTGGATCTACCTGTTCTGGACGATTGTCCTCAGTCATATCACACACTGTGTGTCTTTTGGGGTCTGACGCCTCTCGCTGATCATCGTGTTCTCAGGATGCATCCAAGTGGCAGCGAGTGTCAGGGCTTCACCCTTTACCTGCACAGGGACTGAGAAAAGGAGAAAGAAAAGCAAGGAACACTGCATGCAAGTCTGGAGACAGGCGTTGAGGAAAACCAGCGGGAAGCCTCTGGCAACGGGGCGTCGTGCCCTGTGAGGCCCTGGGGCTGCTGCGAGTCTCCGTGGAGGCTCAGTAACTCACAGTCACTTCCCCAAGTGGGGCGCCGGCAATTGAGGATCTGGGACCATGACCCACTGCTCGTTCAGTCTTCTTGCAGTCAGCCCTTCGCTCTTACTGCCATGTTCTCACAAGGCACGTCGGGCAGCATGGGGACAGTTTACTGAGCTGTGCAGTCGTCCCCCTTGCCGTGCTTCGGATAACTTCCATCACCCACTGAATGTCCCTAACGGACTGAGCTATCACTCCGTCCCCTCGCTAGACCCTATCCACCAGGAACCCACTCTCAGACTATGTGGATCTACCTGTTCTGGACGATTCTCCTCAGTCATATCACACACTGTGTGTCTTTCGGTGTCTGACGCCTCTCGCTGAGCATCGTGTTCTCAGGATGCATCCAAGTGGCAGCGAGTGTCACGGCTTTACCCTTTACCTGCACAGGGACTGAGAAAAGGAGAAAGAAAAGCAAGGAACACTGCATGCAAGTCTGGAGACAGGCGTTGAGGAAAACCAGCGGGAAGCCTCTGGCAACGGAGCGTCGTGCCCTGTGAGGCCCTGGGGCTGCTGCGAGTCTCCGTGGAGGCTCAGTAACTCACAGTCACTTCCCCAAGTGGGGCGCCGGCAATTGAGGATCTGGGACCATGACCCACTGCTCGTTCAGTCTTCTTGCAGTCAGCCCTTCGCTCTTACTGCCATGTTCTCACAAGGCACGTCGGGCAGCATGGGGACAGTTTACTGAGCTGTGCAGTCGTCCCCCTTGCCGTGCTTCGGATAACTTCCATCACCCACTGAATGTCCCTAACGGACTGAGCTATCACTCCGTCCCCTCGCTAGCCCCTATCCACCAGGAACCCACTCTCTGACTATGTGGATCTACCTGTTCTGGACGATTCTCCTCAGTCATATCACACACTGTGTGTCTTTCGGTGTCTGACGCCTCTCGCTGAGCATCGTGTTCTCAGGATGCATCCAAGTGGCAGCGAGTGTCAGGGCTTTACCCTTTACCTGCACAGGGACTGAGAAAAGGAGAAAGAAAAGCAAGGAACACTGAATGCAAGTCTGGAGACAGGCGTTGAGGAAAACCAGCGGGAAGCCTCTGGCAACGGAGCGTCGTGCCCTGTTAGGCCCTGGGGCTGCTGTGAGTCTCCGTGGAGGCTCAGTAACTCACAGTCACTTCCCCAAGTGGGGCGCCGGCAATTGAGGATCTGGGACCATGACCCACTGCTCGTTCAGTCTTCTTGCAGTCAGCCCTTCGCTCTTACTGCCATGTTCTCACAAGGCACGTCGGGCAGCATGGGGACAGTTTACTGAGCTGTGCAGTCGTCACCCTTGCCGTGCTTCGGATAACTTCCATCACCCACTGAATGTCCCTAACGGACTGAGCTATCACTCCGTCCCCTCGCTAGCCCCTATCCACCAGGAACCCACTCTCTGACTATGTGGATCTACCTGTTCTTGATGATTCTCCTCAGTCGTATCACACACTGTGTGTCTTTCGGTGTCTGACGCCTCTCGCTGAGCATCGTGTTCTCAGGATGCATCCAAGTGGCAGCGAGTGTCAGGGCTTCACCCTTTACCTGCACAGGGACTGAGAAAAGGCGAAAGAAGAGCAAGGAACACTGCATGCAAGTCTGGAGACCGGCGTCGAGGAAAACCAGCGGGAAGCCTCTGGCAACGGAGCGTCGTGCCCTGTGAGGCCCTGGGGCTGCTGCGAGTCTCCGTGGAGGCTCAGTAACTCACAGTCACTTCCCCAAATGTGGCGCCGGCAATTGAGGATCTGGGCCCATGACCCACTGCTCGTTCAGTCTTCTTGCAGTCAGCCCTTCGCTCTGACAGCCATGTTCTCACAGGTCACGTCGGGCAGCATGGGGACAGTTTACTGAGCTGTGCAGTCGTCCCCCTGCCGTGCTTCGGATAACTTCCATCACCCACTGAATGTCCCTAACGCACTTAGCTATCACTCCGTCCCCTCGCTAGCCCCTACCCACCAGGAACCCACTCTCTGACTACGTGGATCTACCTGTTCTGGACGTTTCTCCGCAGTGGTGTCACACCCTGTGTGTCCTTCTGTATCTGGCTTCTCTTACTGAGCACTGTGATCTCAGGACGCAGCCACGTGGCATCGTCAGGGCTTCACCCCGCTGCATCGCCTAGTGATGTAAAGAAGACAAGAGAAGAGAAAGGAAAGTTGCTTGCAAATCTGGTGACAGCCACTGATGAGGTTCAGCGGGGAGGCTCTGGGGCCGAGGGGAACAATGAACAGTGAGGCCCTGGGGCTGCTGCAAGTCTCCGTGGAGGCGCAGCAAGTCCAAACGACTTCTCCACGTTGCGGGCAGCAGCTCAGTGTCTGGACCCAGGACCCACTGCTCGTTCAGTCTTCCTGCAGTCAGCACTTCATCCTGAGAGCGATGCTTTCAAAGGCTGCAACGGGGAACACGGGGACAGTTTACTGAGTTGTGCAGCCGTCATTACTGCCGTGCTGTGGACCACTTTCGTCACCTCAAAAATGTCCCTCACGCCCCTAGCTATCAATCCGTCCTTTCGCTAGAGCCTGACAACCAGGAATCCACTCTCTGAATATGTGGATCTACCTGTTCTGGACGATTGTCCTCAGTCATATCACACACTGTGTGTCTTTTGGGGTCTGACGCCTCTCGCTGATCATCGTGTTCTCAGGATGCATCCAAGTGGCAGCGAGTGTCACGGCTTCAACCTTTACCTGCACAGGGACTGAGAAAAGGAGAAAGAAAAGCAAGGAACACTGCATTGCAAGTCTGGAGACAGGCGTTGAGGAAAACCAGCGGGAAGCCTCTGGCAACGGAGCGTCGTGCTCTGTGAGGCCCTGGGGCTGCTGCGAGTCTCCGTGGAGGCTCAGTAACTCACAGTCACTTCCCCAAGTGGGGCGCCGGCAATTGAGGATCTGGGACCATGACCCACTGCTCGTTCAGTCTTCTTGCAGTCAGCCCTTCGCTCTTACTGCCATGTTCTCACAAGGCACGTCGGGCAGCATGGGGACAGTTTACTGAGCTGTGCAGTCGTCCCCCTTGCCGTGCTTCGGATAACTTCCATCACCCACTGAATGTCCCTAACGGACTGAGCTATCACTCCGTCCCCTCGCTAGACCCTATCCACCAGGAACCCACTCTCAGACTATGTGGATCTACCTGTTCTGGACGATTCTGCTCAGTCATATCACACACTGTGTGTCTTTCGGTGTCTGACGCCTCTCGCTGAGCATCGTGTTCTCAGGATGCATCCAAGTGGCAGCGAGTGTCACGGCTTTACCCTTTACCTGCACAGGGACTGAGAAAAGGAGAAAGAAAAGCAAGGAACACTGAATGCAAGTCTGGAGACAGGCGTTGAGGAAAACCAGCGGGAAGCCTCTGGCAACGGAGCGTCGTGCCCTGTGAGGCCCTGGGGCTGCTGCGAGTCTCCGTGGAGGCTCAGTAACTCACAGTCACTTCCCCAAGTGGGGCGCCGGCAATTGAGGATCTGGGACCATGACCCACTGCTCGTTCAGTCTTCTTGCAGTCAGCCCTTCGCTCTTACTGCCATGTTCTCAGAAGGCACGTCGGGCAGCATGGGGACAGTTTACTGAGCTGTGCAGTCGTCCCCCTTGCCGTGCTTCGGATAACTTCCATCACCCACTGAATGTCCCTAACGCACTTAGCTATCACTCCGTCCCCTCGCTAGCCCCTACCCACCAGGAACCCACTCTCTGACTACGTGGATCTACCTGTTCTGGACGTTTCTCCGCAGTGGTGTCACACCCTGTGTGTCCTTCTGTATCTGGCTTCTCTTACTGAGCACTGTGATCTCAGGACGCAGCCACGTGGCATCGTCAGGGCTTCACCCCGCTGCATCGCCTAGTGATGTAAAGAAGACAAGAGAAGAGAAAGGAAAGTTGCTTGCAAATCTGGTGACAGCCGCTGATGAGGTTCAGCGGGGAGGCTCTGGGGCCGAGGGGAACAATGAACAGTGAGGCCCTGGGGCTGCTGCAAGTCTCCGTGGAGGTGCAGCAAGTCCAAACGACTTCTCCACGTTGCAGGCAGCAGCTCAGTGTCTGGACCCAGGACCCACTGCTCGTTCAGTCTTCCTGCAGTCAGCACTTCATCCTGAGAGCGATGCTTTCAAAGGCTGCAACGGGGAACACGGGGACAGTTTACTGAGTTGTGCAGCCGTCATTACTGCCGTGCTGTGGACCACTTTCGTCACCTCAAAAATGTCCCTCACGCCCCTAGCTATCAATCCGTCCTTTCGCTAGAGCCTGACAACCAGGAATCCACTCTCTGAATATGTGGATCTACCTGTTCTGGACGATTCTCCTCAGTCATATCACACACTGTGTGTCTTTCGGTGTCTGACGCCTCTCGCTGAGCATCGTGTTCTCAGGATGCATCCAAGTGGCAGCGAGTGTCAGGGCTTCACCCTTTCCCTGCACAGGGACTGAGAAAAGGAGAAAGAAAAGCAAGGAACACTGAATGCAAGTCTGGAGACAGGCGTTGAGGAAAACCAGCGGGAAGCCTCTGGCAACGGAGCGTCGTGCCCTGTGAGGCCCTGGGGCTGCTGCGAGTCTCCGTGGAGGCTCAATAACTCAGTCACTTCCCCAAGTGGGGCGCCGGCAATTGAGGATCTGGGACCATGACCCACTGCTCGTTCACTCTTCTTGCAGTCAGCCCTTCGCTCTTACTGCCATGTTCTCACAAGGCACGTCGGGCAGCATGGGGACAGTTTACTGAGCTGTGCAGTCGTCCCCCTTGCCGTGCTTCGGATAACTTCCATCACCCACTGAATGTCCCTAACGGACTGAGCTATCACTCCGTTCCCTCGCTAGCCCCTACCCACCAGGAACCCACTCTCAGACTATGTGGGTCTACCTATTCTGGACGATTCTCCTCAGTGATATAACACACTGTGTGTCTTTCGGTGTCTGACGCCTCTCGCTGAGCATCGTGTTCTCAGGATGCATCCAAGTGGCAGTGAGTGTCAGGGCTTCACCCTTTACCTGCACAGGGACTGAGAAAAGGAGAAAGAAAAGCAAGGAACACTGCATGCAAGTCTGGAGACAGGCGTTGAGGAAAAGCAACGGGAAGCCTCTGGCAACGGAGCGTCGTGCCCTGTGAGGTCCTGGGGCTGCTGCGAGTCTCCGTGGAGGCTCAGTAACTCACAGTCACTTCCCCAAGTGGGGCGCCGGCAATTGAGGATCTGGGACCATGACCCACTGCTCGTTCAGTCTTCTTGCAGTCAATCCTTCGCTCTTACTGCCATGTTCTCAGAAGGAACGTCCGGCAGCATGGGGACAGTTTACTGAGCTGTGCATTCGTCCCCCTTGCCGTGCTTCGGATAACTTCCATCACCCACTGAATGTCCCTAACGGACTGAGCTATCACTCCGTCCCCTCGCTAGCCCCTATCCACCAGGAACCCACTCTCTGACTATGTGGATCTACCTGTTCTTGATGATTCTCCTCAGTCGTATCACACACTGTGTGTCTTTCGGTGTCTGACGCCTCTCGCTGAGCATCGTGTTCTCAGGATGCATCCAAGTGGCAGCGAGTGTCAGGGCTTCACCCTTTACCTGCACAGGGACTGAGAAAAGGCGAAAGAAGAGCAAGGAACACTGCATGCAAGTCTGGAGACCGGCGTCGAGGAAAACCAGCGGGAAGCCTCTGGCAACGGAGCGTCGTGCCCTGTGAGGCCCTGGGGCTGCTGCGAGTCTCCGTGGAGGCTCAGTAACTCACAGTCACTTCCCCAAGTGGGGCGCCGGCAATTGAGGATCTCGGCCCATGACCCACTGCTCGTTCCGTCTTCTTGCAGTCAGCCCTTCGCTCTGACAGCCATGTTCTCACAGGTCACGTCGGGCAGCATGGGGACAGTTTACTGAGCTGTGCAGTCGTCCCCCTGCCGTGCTTCGGATAACTTCCATCACCCACTGAATGTCCCTAACGCACTTAGCTATCACTCCGTCCCCTCGCTAGCCCCTACCCACCAGGAACCCACTCTCTGACTACGTGGATCTACCTGTTCTGGACGTTTCTCCGCAGTGGTGTCACACCCTGTGTGTCCTTCTGTATCTGGCTTCTCTTACTGAGCACTGTGATCTCAGGATGCAGCCACGTGGCATCGTCAGGGCTTCACCCCGCTGCATCGCCTAGTGATGTAAAGAAGACAAGAGAAGAGAAAGGAAAGTTGCTTGCAAATCTGGTGACAGCCACTGATGAGGTTCAGCGGGGAGGCTCTGGGGCCGAGGGGAACAATGAACAGTGAGGCCCTGGGGCTGCTGCAAGTCTCCGTGGAGGCGCAGCAAGTCCAAACGACTTCTCCACGTTGCGGGCAGCAGCTCAGTGTCTGGACCCAGGACCCACTGCTCGTTCAGTCTTCCTGCAGTCAGCACTTCATCCTGAGAGCGATGCTTTCAAAGGCTGCAACGGGGAACACGGGGACAGTTTACTGAGTTGTGCAGCCGTCATTACTGCCGTGCTGTGGACCACTTTCGTCACCTCAAAAATGTCCCTCACGCCCCTAGCTATCAATCCGTCCTTTCGCTAGAGCCTGACAACCAGGAATCCACTCTCTGAATATGTGGATCTACCTGTTCTGGACGATTGTCCTCAGTCATATCACACACTGTGTGTCTTTTGGGGTCTGACGCCTCTCGCTGATCATCGTGTTCTCAGGATGCATCCAAGTGGCAGCGAGTGTCACGGCTTCAACCTTTACCTGCACAGGGACTGAGAAAAGGAGAAAGAAAAGCAAGGAACACTGCATTGCAAGTCTGGAGACAGGCGTTGAGGAAAACCAGCGGGAAGCCTCTGGCAACGGAGCGTCGTGCTCTGTGAGGCCCTGGGGCTGCTGCGAGTCTCCGTGGAGGCTCAGTAACTCACAGTCACTTCCCCAAGTGGGGCGCCGGCAATTGAGGGTCTGGGACCATGACCCACTGCTCGTTCAGTCTTCTTGCAGTCAGCCCTTCGCTCTTACTGCCATGTTCTCACAAGGCACGTCGGGCAGCATGGGGACAGTTTACTGAGCTGTGCAGTCGTCCCCCTTGCCGTGCTTCGGATAACTTCCATCACCCACTGAATGTCCCTAACGGACTGAGCTATCACTCCGTCCCCTCGCTAGACCCTATCCACCAGGAACCCACTCTCAGACTATGTGGATCTACCTGTTCTGGACGATTCTGCTCAGTCATATCACACACTGTGTGTCTTTCGGTGTCTGACGCCTCTCGCTGAGCATCGTGTTCTCAGGATGCATCCAAGTGGCAGCGAGTGTCACGGCTTTACCCTTTACCTGCACAGGGACTGAGAAAAGGAGAAAGAAAAGCAAGGAACACTGAATGCAAGTCTGGAGACAGGCGTTGAGGAAAACCAGCGGGAAGCCTCTGGCAACGGAGCGTCGTGCCCTGTGAGGCCCTGGGGCTGCTGCGAGTCTCCGTGGAGGCTCAGTAACTCACAGTCACTTCCCCAAGTGGGGCGCCGGCAATTGAGGATCTGGGACCATAACCCACTGCTCGTTCAGTCTTCTTGCAGTCAGCCCTTCGCTCTGACAGCCATGTTCTCACAGGTCACGTCGGGCAGCATGGGGACAGTTTACTGAGCTGTGCAGTCGTCCCCCTGCCGTGCTTCGGATAACTTCCATCACCCACTGAATGTCCCTAACGCACTTAGCTATCACTCCGTCCCCTCGCTAGCCCCTACCCACCAGGAACCCACTCTCTGACTACGTGGATCTACCTGTTCTGGAAGTTTCTCCGCAGTGGTGTCACACCCTGTGTGTCCTTCTGTATCTGGCTTCTCTTACTGAGCACTGTGATCTCAGGACGCAGCCACGTGGCATCGTCAGGGCTTCACCCCGCTGCATCGCCTAGTGATGTAAAGAAGACAAGAGAAGAGAAAGGAAAGTTGCTTGCAAAACTGGTGACAGCCGCTGATGAGGTTCAGCGGGGAGGCTCTGGGGCCGAGGGGAACAATGAACAGTGAGGCCCTGGGGCTGCTGCAAGTCTCCGTGGAGGCGCAGCAAGTCCAAACGACTTCTCCACGTTGGGGGCAGCAGCTCAGTGTCTGGACCCACTGCTCGTTCAGTCTTCCTGCAGTCAGCACTTCATCCTGAGAGCGATTCTTTCAAAGGCTGCAACGGGGAACACGGGGACAGTTTACTGAGTTGTGCAGCCGTCATTACTGCCGTGCTGTGGACCACTTCCGTCACCTCAAAAATGTCCCTCACACCCTTAGCTATCAATCCGTCCTCTCGCTAGACCCTGACAACCAGGAATCCACTCTCTGAATATGTGGATCTACCTATTCTGGACGATTCTCCTCAGTCATATCACACACTGTGGTCTTTCGGTGTCTGACGCCTCTCGCTGAGCATCGTGTTCTCAGGATGCATCCAAGTGGCAGCGAGTGTCAGGGCTTCACCCTTTACCTGCACAGGGACTGAGAAAAGGAGAAAGAAAAGCAAGGAACACTGCATGCAAGTCTGTAGACAGGTGTTGAGGAAAACCAGCCGGAAGCCTCTGGCAACGGAGCGTCGTGCCCTGTGAGGCCCTGGGGCTGCTGCGAGTCTCCGTGGAGGCTCAGTAACTCACAGTCACTTCCCCAAGTGGGGCGCCGGCAATTGAGGATCTGGGACCATGACCCACTGCTCGTTCAGTCTTCTTGCAGTCAGCCCTTCGCTCTTACTGCCATGTTCTCACAAGGCACGTCGGGCAGCATGGGGACAGTTTACTGAGCTGTGCAGTCGTCCCCACTGCCGTGCTTCGGATAACTTCCATCACCCACTAAATGTCCCTAACGCATTTAGCTATCACTCCGTCACCTCGCTAGACCCTACCCACCAGGAACCCACTCTCTGACTTCGTGGATCTACCTGTTCTGGACGTTTCTCCGCAGTGGTGTCACACCCTGTGTGTTCTTCTGTATCTGGCTTCTCTCACTGAGCACTGTGATCTCAGGACGCAACCAATTGGCAGCGTCAGGGCTTCACGCCGCGGCGTCGCCTAGTGATGTAAAGAAGACAAGAGAAGAGAAAGGAAAGTTGCTTGCAAGTCTGGTTACAGCCGCTGATGAGGTTCATCGGGGAGGCTCTGGGGCCGAGTGGAACAAAGAACAGTGAGGCCCTGGGGCTGCTGCAAGTCTCCGTGGAGGCGCAGCAAGTCCAAACGACTTCTCCACGTTGCGGGCAGCAGCTCAGTGTCTGGACCCAGGACCCACTGCTCGTTCAGTCTTCCTGCAGTCAGAACTTCATCCTGAGAGCGATGCTTTCAAAGGCTGCAACGGGGAACACAGGGACAGTTTACTGAGTTGTGCAGCCGTCATTACTGCCGTGCTGTGGACCACTTCCGTGAACTCAAAAATGTCCCTCACGCCCTTAGCTATCAATCCGTCCTGTCGCTAGAGCCTGACTACCAGGAATCCACTCTCTGAATATGTGGATCTACCTGTTCTGGACGATTGTCCTCAGTCATATCACACACTGTGTGTCTTTTGGGGTCTGACGCCTCTCGCTGATCATCGTGTTCTCAGGATGCATCCAAGTGGCAGCGAGTGTCAGGGCTTCACCCTTTACCTGCACAGGGACTGAGAAAAGGAGAAAGAAAAGCAAGGAACACTGCATGCAAGTCTGGAGACAGGCGTTGAGGAAAACCAGCGGGAAGCCTCTGGCAACGGAGCGTCGTGCCCTGTGAGGCCCTGGGGCTGCTGCGAGTCTCCGTGGAGGCTCAGTAACTCACAGTCACTTCCCCAAGTGGGGCGCCGGCAATTGAGGATCTGGGACCATGACCCACTGCTCGTTCAGTCTTCTTGCAGTCAGCCCTTCGCTCTTACTGCCATGTTCTCACAAGGCACGTCGGGCAGCATGGGGACAGTTTACTGAGCTGTGCAGTCGTCCCCCTTGCCGTGCTTCGGATAACTTCCATCACCCACTGAATGTCCCTAACGGACTGAGCTATCACTCCGTCCCCTCGCTAGACCCTATCCACCAGGAACCCACTCTCAGACTATGTGGATCTACCTGTTCTGGACGATTCTCCTCAGTCATATCACACACTGTGTGTCTTTCGGTGTCTGACGCCTCTCGCTGAGCATCGTGTTCTCAGGATGCATCCAAGTGGCAGCGAGTGTCACGGCTTTACCCTTTACCTGCACAGGGACTCAAAAAAGGAGAAAGAAAAGCAAGGAACACTGAATGCAAGTCTGGAGACAGGCGTTGAGGAAAACCAGCGGGAAGCCTCTGGCAACGGAGCGTCGTGCCCTGTGAGGCCCTGGGGCTGCTGCGAGTCTCCGTGGAGGCTCAGTAACTCACAGTCACTTCCCCAAGTGGGGCGCCGGCAATTGAGGATCTGGGACCATGACCCACTGCTCGTTCAGTCTTCTTGCAGTCAGCCCTTCGCTCTTACTGCCATGTTCTCACAAGGCACGTCGGGCAGCATGGGTACAGTTTACTGAGCTGTGCAGTCGTCACCCTTGCCGTGCTTCGGATAACTTCCATCACCCACTGAATGTCCCTAACGGACTGAGCTATCACTCCGTCCCCTCGCTAGCCCCTACCCACCAGGAACCCACTCTCTGACTACGTGGATCTACCTGTTCTGGACGTTTCTCCGCAGTGGTGTCACACCCTGTGTGTCCTTCTGTATCTGGCTTCTCTTACTGAGCACTGTGATCTCAGGACGCAGCCACGTGGCATCGTCAGGGCTTCACCCCGCTGCATCGCCTAGTGATGTAAAGAAGACAAGAGAAGAGAAAGGAAAGTTGCTTGCAAATCTGGTGACAGCCACTGATGAGGTTCAGCGGGGAGGCTCTGGGGCCGAGTGGAACAATGAACAGTGAGGCACTGGGGCTGCTGCAAGTCTCCGTGGAGGCGCAGCAAGTCCAAACGACTTCTCCACGTTGCGGGCAGCAGCTCAGTGTCTGGACCCAGGACCCACTGCTCGTTCAGTCTTCCTGCAGTCAGCACTTCATCCTGAGAGCGATGCTTTCAAAGGCTGCAACGGGGAACACGGGGACAGTTTACTGAGTTGTGCAGCCGTCATTACTGCCGTGCTGTGGATCACTTCCGTGAACTCAAAAATGTCCCTCACGCCCTTAACTATCAATCCGTCCTGTCGCTAGAGCCTGACTACCAGGAATCCACTCTCTGAATATGTGGATCTACCTGTTCTGGACGATTGTCCTCAGTCATATCACACACTGTGTGTCTTTTGGGGTCTGACGCCTCTCGCTGATCATCGTGTTCTCAGGATGCATCCAAGTGGCAGCGAGTGTCAGGGCTTCACCCTTTACCTGCACAGGGACTGAGAAAAGGAGAAAGAAAAGCAAGGAACACTGCATGCAAGTCTGGAGACAGGCGTTGAGGAAAACCAGCGGGAAGCCTCTGGCAACGGGGCGTCGTGCCCTGTGAGGCCCTGGGGCTGCTGCGAGTCTCCGTGGAGGCTCAGTAACTCACAGTCACTTCCCCAAGTGGGGCGCCGGCAATTGAGGATCTGGGACCATGACCCACTGCTCGTTCAGTCTTCTTGCAGTCAGCCCTTCGCTCTTACTGCCATGTTCTCACAAGGCACGTCGGGCAGCATGGGGACAGTTTACTGAGCTGTGCAGTCGTCCCCCTTGCCGTGCTTCGGATAACTTCCATCACCCACTGAATGTCCCTAACGGACTGAGCTATCACTCCGTCCCCTCGCTAGACCCTATCCACCAGGAACCCACTCTCAGACTATGTGGATCTACCTGTTCTGGACGATTCTCCTCAGTCATATCACACACTGTGTGTCTTTCGGTGTCTGACGCCTCTCGCTGAGCATCGTGTTCTCAGGATGCATCCAAGTGGCAGCGAGTGTCACGGCTTTACCCTTTACCTGCACAGGGACTGAGAAAAGGAGAAAGAAAAGCAAGGAACACTGCATGCAAGTCTGGAGACAGGCGTTGAGGAAAACCAGCGGGAAGCCTCTGGCAACGGAGCGTCGTGCCCTGTGAGGCCCTGGGGCTGCTGCGAGTCTCCGTGGAGGCTCAGTAACTCACAGTCACTTCCCCAAGTGGGGCGCCGGCAATTGAGGATCTGGGACCATGACCCACTGCTCGTTCAGTCTTCTTGCAGTCAGCCCTTCGCTCTTACTGCCATGTTCTCACAAGGCACGTCGGGCAGCATGGGGACAGTTTACTGAGCTGTGCAGTCGTCCCCCTTGCCGTGCTTCGGATAACTTCCATCACCCACTGAATGTCCCTAACGGACTGAGCTATCACTCCGTCCCCTCGCTAGCCCCTATCCACCAGGAACCCACTCTCTGACTATGTGGATCTACCTGTTCTGGACGATTCTCCTCAGTCATATCACACACTGTGTGTCTTTCGGTGTCTGACGCCTCTCGCTGAGCATCGTGTTCTCAGGATGCATCCAAGTGGCAGCGAGTGTCAGGGCTTTACCCTTTACCTGCACAGGGACTGAGAAAAGGAGAAAGAAAAGCAAGGAACACTGAATGCAAGTCTGGAGACAGGCGTTGAGGAAAACCAGCGGGAAGCCTCTGGCAACGGAGCGTCGTGCCCTGTTAGGCCCTGGGGCTGCTGTGAGTCTCCGTGGAGGCTCAGTAACTCACAGTCACTTCCCCAAGTGGGGCGCCGGCAATTGAGGATCTGGGACCATGACCCACTGCTCGTTCAGTCTTCTTGCAGTCAGCCCTTCGCTCTTACTGCCATGTTCTCACAAGGCACGTCGGGCAGCATGGGGACAGTTTACTGAGCTGTGCAGTCGTCACCCTTGCCGTGCTTCGGATAACTTCCATCACCCACTGAATGTCCCTAACGGACTGAGCTATCACTCCGTCCCCTCGCTAGCCCCTATCCACCAGGAACCCACTCTCTGACTATGTGGATCTACCTGTTCTTGATGATTCTCCTCAGTCGTATCACACACTGTGTGTCTTTCGGTGTCTGACGCCTCTCGCTGAGCATCGTGTTCTCAGGATGCATCCAAGTGGCAGCGAGTGTCAGGGCTTCACCCTTTACCTGCACAGGGACTGAGAAAAGGCGAAAGAAGAGCAAGGAACACTGCATGCAAGTCTGGAGACCGGCGTCGAGGAAAACCAGCGGGAAGCCTCTGGCAACGGAGCGTCGTGCCCTGTGAGGCCCTGGGGCTGCTGCGAGTCTCCGTGGAGGCTCAGTAACTCACAGTCACTTCCCCAAATGTGGCGCCGGCAATTGAGGATCTGGGCCCATGACCCACTGCTCGTTCAGTCTTCTTGCAGTCAGCCCTTCGCTCTGACAGCCATGTTCTCACAGGTCACGTCGGGCAGCATGGGGACAGTTTACTGAGGTGTGCAGTCGTCCCCCTGCCGTGCTTCGGATAACTTCCATCACCCACTGAATGTCCCTAACGCACTTAGCTATCACTCCGTCACCTCGCTAGCCCCTACCCACCAGGAACCCACTCTCTGACTACGTGGATCTACCTGTTCTGGACGTTTCTCCGCAGTGGTGTCACACCCTGTGTGTCCTTCTGTATCTGGCTTCTCTTACTGAGCACTGTGATCTCAGGACGCAGCCACGTGGCATCGTCAGGGCTTCACCCCGCTGCATCGCCTAGTGATGTAAAGAAGACAAGAGAAGAGAAAGGAAAGTTGCTTGCAAATCTGGTGACAGCCACTGATGAGGTTCAGCGGGGAGGCTCTGGGGCCGAGGGGAACAATGAACAGTGAGGCCCTGGGGCTGCTGCAAGTCTCCGTGGAGGCGCAGCAAGTCCAAACGACTTCTCCACGTTGCGGGCAGCAGCTCAGTGTCTGGACCCAGGACCCACTGCTCGTTCAGTCTTCCTGCAGTCAGCACTTCATCCTGAGAGCGATGCTTTCAAAGGCTGCAACGGGGAACACGGGGACAGTTTACTGAGTTGTGCAGCCGTCATTACTGCCGTGCTGTGGACCACTTTCGTCACCTCAAAAATGTCCCTCACGCCCCTAGCTATCAATCCGTCCTTTCGCTAGAGCCTGACAACCAGGAATCCACTCTCTGAATATGTGGATCTACCTGTTCTGGACGATTGTCCTCAGTCATATCACACACTGTGTGTCTTTTGGGGTCTGACGCCTCTCGCTGATCATCGTGTTCTCAGGATGCATCCAAGTGGCAGCGAGTGTCACGGCTTCAACCTTTACCTGCACAGGGACTGAGAAAAGGAGAAAGAAAAGCAAGGAACACTGAATGCAAGTCTGGAGACAGGCGTTGAGGAAAACCAGCGGGAAGCCTCTGGCAACGGAGCGTCGTGCCCTGTGAGGCCCTGGGGCTGCTGCGAGTCTCCGTGGAGGCTCAGTAACTCACAGTCACTTCCCCAAGTGGGGCGCCGGCAATTGAGGATCTGGGACCATGACCCACTGCTCGTTCAGTCTTCTTGCAGTCAGCCCTTCGCTCTTACTGCCATGTTCTCAGAAGGCACGTCGGGCAGCATGGGGACAGTTTACTGAGCTGTGCAGTCGTCACCCTTGCCGTGCTTCGGATAACTTCCATCACCCACTGAATGTCCCTAACGGACTGAGCTATCACTCCGTCCCCTCGCTAGCCCCTATCCACCAGGAACCCACTCTCTGACTATGTGGATCTACCTGTTCTTGAAGATTCTCCTCAGTCGTATCACACACTGTGTGTCTTTCGGTGTCTGACGCCTCTCGCTGAGCATCGTGTTCTCAGGATGCATCCACGTGGCAGCGAGTGTCAGGGCTTCACCCTTTACCTGCACAGGGACTGAGAAAAGGTGAAAGAAGAGCAAGGAACACTGCATGCAAGACTGGAGACCGGCGTCGAGGAAAACCAGCGGGAAGCCACTGGCAACGGAGCGTCGTGCCCTGTGAGGCCGTGGGGCTGCTGCGAGTCTCCGTGGAGGCTCAGTAACTCACAGTCACTTCCCCAAGTGGGGCGCCGGCAATTGAGGATCTGGGACCATGACCCACTGCTCGTTCAGTTTTCTTGCAGTCAGCCCTTCGCTCTTACTGCCATGTTCTCAGAAGGAACGTCCGGCAGCATGGGGACAGTTTACTGAGCTGTGCAGTCGTCCCCCTGCCGTGCTTCGGATAACTTCCATCACCCACTGAATGTCCCTAACGCACTTAGCTATCACTCCGTCCCCTCGCTAGCCCCTACCCACCAGGAACCCACTCTCTGACTACGTGGATCTACCTGTTCTGGACGTTTCTCCGCAGTGGTGTCACACCCTGTGTGTCCTTCTGTATCTGGCTTCTCTTACTGAGCACTGTGATCTCAGGACGCAGCCACGTGGCATCGTCAGGGCTTCACCCCGCTGCATCGCCTAGTGATGTAAAGAAGACAAGAGAAGAGAAAGGAAAGTTGCTTGCAAGTCTCGTTACAGCCGCTGATGAGGTTCATCGGGGAGGCTCTGGGGCCGAGTGGAACAATGAACAGTGAGGCCCTGGGGCTGCTGCAAGTCTCCGTGGAGGCGCAGCAAGTCCAAACGACTTCTCCACGTTGCGGGCAGCAGCTCAGTGTCTGGACCCAGGATCCACTGCTCGTTCAGTCTTCCTGCAGTCAGCACTTCATCCTGAGAGCGATGCTTTCAAAGGCTGCAACGGCGAACACGGGGACAGTTTACTGAGTTGTGCAGCCGTCATTACTGCCGTGCTGTGGACCACTTCCGTGAACTCAAAAATGTCCCTCACGCCCTTAGCTATCAATCCGTCCTGTCGCTAGAGCCTGACTACCAGGAATCCACTCTCTGAATATGTGAATCTACCTTTTCTGGACGATTGTCCTCAGTCATATCACACACTGTGTGTCTTTTGGGGTCTGACGCCTCTCGCTGATCATCGTGTTCTCAGGATGCATCCAAGTGGCAGCGAGTGTCACGGCTTCACCCTTTACCTGCACAGGGACTGAGAAAAGGAGAAAGAAAAGCAAGGAACACTGCATGCAAGTCTGGAGACAGGCGTTGAGGAAAACCAGCGGGAAGCCTCTGGCAACGGAGCGTCGTGCCCTGTGAGGCCCTGGGGCTGCTGCGAGTCTCCGTGGAGGCTCAGTAACTCACAGTCACTTCCCCAAGTGGGGCGCCGGCAATTGAGGATCTGGGACCATGACCCACTGCTCGTTCAGTCTTCTTGCAGTCAGCCCTTCGCTCTTACTGCCATGTTCTCAGAAGGCACGTCGTGCAGCATGGGGACAGTTTACTGAGCTGTGCAGTCGTCCCCCTTGCCGTGCTTCGGATAACTTCCATCACACACTGAATGTCCCTAACGGACTGAGCTATCACTCCGTCCCCTCGCTAGCCCCTATCCACCAGGAACCCACTCTCAGACTATGTGGATCTACCTGTTCTGGACGATTCTCCTCAGTCATATCACACACTGTGTGTCTTTCGGTGTCTGACGCCTCTCGCTGAGCATCGTGTTCTCAGGATGCATCCAAGTGGCAGCGAGTGTCAGGGCTTCACCCTTTACCTGCACAGGGACTGAGAAAAGGAGAAAGAAAAGCAAGGAACACTGCAGGCAAGTCTGGAGACAGGCGTTGAGGAAAACCAGCGGGAAGCCTCTGGCACCGGGGCGTTGTGCCCTGTGAGGCCCTGGGGCTGCTGCGAGTCTCCGTGGAGGCTCAGTAACTCACAGTCACTTCCCCAAGTGGGGCGCCGGCAATTGAGGATCTGCGACCATGACCCACTGCTCGTTCACTCTTCTTGCAGTCAGCCCTTCGCTCTGACAGCCATGTTCTCACAGGTCACGTCGGGCAGCATGGGGACAGTTTACTGAGCTGTGCAGTCGTCCCCCTGCCGTGCTTCGGATAACTTCCATCACCCACTGAATGTCCCTAACGCACTTAGCTATCACTCCGTCCCCTCGCTAGCCCCTACCCACCAGGAACCCACTCTCTGACTACGTGGATCTACCTGTTCTGGACGTTTCTCCGCAGTGGTGTCACACCCTGTGTGTCCTTCTGTATCTGGCTTCTCTTACTGAGCACTGTGATCTCAGGACGCAGCCACGTGGCATCGTCAGGGCTTCACCCCGCTGCATCGCCTAGTGATGTAAAGAAGACAAGAGAAGAGAAAGGAAAGTTGCTTGCAAGTCTCGTTACAGCCGCTGATGAGGTTCATCGGGGAGGCTCTGGGGCCGAGTGGAACAATGAACAGTGAGGCCCTGGGGCTGCTGCAAGTCTCCGTGGAGGCGCAGCAAGTCCAAACGACTTCTCCACGTTGCGGGCAGCAGCTCAGTGTCTGGACCCAGGATCCACTGCTCGTTCAGTCTTCCTGCAGTCAGCACTTCATCCTGAGAGCGATGCTTTCAAAGGCTGCAACGGCGAACACGGGGACAGTTTACTGAGTTGTGCAGCCGTCATTACTGCCGTGCTGTGGACCACTTCCGTGAACTCAAAAATGTCCCTCACGCCCTTAGCTATCAATCCGTCCTGTCGCTAGAGCCTGACTACCAGGAATCCACTCTCTGAATATGTGAATCTACCTGTTCTGGACGATTGTCCTCAGTCATATCACACACTGTGTGTCTTTTGGGGTCTGACGCCTCTCGCTGATCATCGTGTTCTCAGGATGCATCCAAGTGGCAGCGAGTGTCACGGCTTCACCCTTTACCTGCACAGGGACTGAGAAAAGGAGAAAGAAAAGCAAGGAACACTGCATGCAAGTCTGGAGACAGGCGTTGAGGAAAACCAGCGGGAAGCCTCTGGCAACGGAGCGTCGTGCCCTGTGAGGCCCTGGGGCTGCTGCGAGTCTCCGTGGAGGCTCAGTAACTCACAGTCACTTCCCCAAGTGGGGCGCCGGCAATTGAGGATCTGGGACCATGACCCACTGCTCGTTCAGTCTTCTTGCAGTCAGCCCTTCGCTCTTACTGCCATGTTCTCAGAAGGCACGTCGTGCAGCATGGGGACAGTTTACTGAGCTGTGCAGTCGTCCCCCTTGCCGTGCTTCGGATAACTTCCATCACACACTGAATGTCCCTAACGGACTGAGCTATCACTCCGTCCCCTCGCTAGCCCCTATCCACCAGGAACCCACTCTCAGACTATGTGGATCTACCTGTTCTGGACGATTCTCCTCAGTCATATCACACACTGTGTGTCTTTCGGTGTCTGACGCCTCTCGCTGAGCATCGTGTTCTCAGGATGCATCCAAGTGGCAGCGAGTGTCAGGGCTTCACCCTTTACCTGCACAGGGACTGAGAAAAGGAGAAAGAAAAGCAAGGAACACTGCAGGCAAGTCTGGAGACAGGCGTTGAGGAAAACCAGCGGGAAGCCTCTGGCACCGGGGCGTTGTGCCCTGTGAGGCCCTGGGGCTGCTGCGAGTCTCCGTGGAGGCTCAGTAACTCACAGTCACTTCCCCAAGTGGGGCGCCGGCAATTGAGGATCTGCGACCATGACCCACTGCTCGTTCACTCTTCTTGCAGTCAGCCCTTCGCTCTGACAGCCATGTTCTCACAGGTCACGTCGGGCAGCATGGGGACAGTTTACTGAGCTGTGCAGTCGTCCCCCTGCCGTGCTTCGGATAACTTCCATCACCCACTGAATGTCCCTAACGCACTTAGCTATCACTCCGTCCCCTCGCTAGCCCCTACCCACCAGGAACCCACTCTCTGACTACGTGGATCTACCTGTTCTGGACGTTTCTCCGCAGTGGTGTCACACCCTGTGTGTCCTTCTGTATCTGGCTTCTCTTACTGAGCACTGTGATCTCAGGACGCAGCCACGTGGCATCGTCAGGGCTTCACCCCGCTGCATCGCCTAGTGATGTAAAGAAGACAAGAGAAGAGAAAGGAAAGTTGCTTGCAAATCTGGTGACAGCCGCTGATGAGGTTCAGCGGGGAGGCTCTGGGGCCGAGGGGAACAATGAACAGTGAGGCCCTGGGGCTGCTGCAAGTCTCCGTGGAGGCGCAGCAAGTCCAAACGACTTCTCCACGTTGGGGGCAGCAGCTCAGTGTCTGGACCCACTGCTCGTTCAGTCTTCCTGCAGTCAGCACTTCATTCTGAGAGCGATTCTTTCAAAGGCTGCAACGGGGAACACGGGGACAGTTTACTGAGTTGTGCAGCCGTCATGACTGCCGTGCTGTGGACCACTTCCGTCACCTCAAAAATGTCCCTCACACCCTTAGCTATCAATCCGTCCTCTCGCTAGACCCTGACAACCAGGAATCCACTCTCTGAATATGTGGATCTACCTATTCTGGACGATTCTCCTCAGTCATATCACACACTGTGGTCTTTCGGTGTCTGACGCCTCTCGCTGAGCATCGTGTTCTCAGGATGCATCCAAGTGGCAGCGAGTGTCAGGGCTTCACCCTTTACCTGCACAGGGACTGAGAAAAGGAGAAAGAAAAGCAAGGAACACTGCATGCAAGTCTGTAGACAGGTGTTGAGGAAAACCAGCGGGAAGCCTCTGGCAACGGAGCGTCGTGCCCTGTGAGGCCCTGGGGCTGCTGCGAGTCTCCGTGGAGGCTCAGTAACTCACAGTCACTTCCCCAAGTGGGGTGCCGGCAATTGAGGATCTGGGACCATGACCCACTGCTCGTTCAGTCTTCTTGCAGTCAGCCCTTCGCTCTTACTGCCATGTTCTCACAAGGCACGTCGGGCAGCATGGGGACAGTTTACTGAGCTGTGCAGTCGTCCCCACTGCCGTGCTTCGGATAACTTTCATCACCCACTAAATGTCCCTAACGCATTTAGCTATCACTCCGTCACCTCGCTAGACCCTACCCACCAGGAACCCACTCTCTGACTTCGTGGATCTACCTGTTCTGGACGTTTCTCCGCAGTGGTGTCACACCCTGTGTGTTCTTCTGTATCTGGCTTCTCTCACTGAGCACTGTGATCTCAGGACGCAACCAATTGGCAGCATCAGGGCTTCACGCCGCGGCGTCGCCTAGTGATGTAAAGAAGACAAGAGAAGAGAAAGGAAAGTTGCTTGCAAGTCTGGTTACAGCCGCTGATGAGGTTCATCGGGGAGGCTCTGGGGCCGAGTGGAACAATGAACAGTGAGGCCCTGGGGCTGCTGCAAGTCTCCGTGGAGGCGCAGCAAGTCCAAACGACTTCTCCACGTTGCGGGCAGCAGCTCAGTGTCTGGACCCAGGATCCACTGCTCGTTCAGTCTTCCTGCAGTCAGCACTTCATCCTGAGAGCGATGCTTTCAAAGGCTGCAACGGCGAACACGGGGACAGTTTACTGAGTTGTGCAGCCGTCATTACTGCCGTGCTGTGGACCACTTCCGTGAACTCAAAAATGTCCCTCACGCCCTTAGCTATCAATCCGTCCTGTCGCTAGAGCCTGACTACCAGGAATCCACTCTCTGAATATGTGAATCTACCTGTTCTGGACGATTGTCCTCAGTCATATCACACACTGTGTGTCTTTTGGGGTCTGACGCCTCTCGCTGATCATCGTGTTCTCAGGATGCATCCAAGTGGCAGCGAGTGTCACGGCTTCACCCTTTACCTGCACAGGGACTGAGAAAAGGAGAAAGAAAAGCAAGGAACACTGCATGCAAGTCTGGAGACAGGCGTTGAGGAAAACCAGCGGGAAGCCTCTGGCAACGGAGCGTCGTGCCCTGTGAGGCCCTGGGGCTGCTGCGAGTCTCCGTGGAGGCTCAGTAACTCACAGTCACTTCCCCAAGTGGGGCGCCGGCAATTGAGGATCTGGGACCATGACCCACTGCTCGTTCAGTCTTCTTGCAGTCAGCCCTTCGCTCTTACTGCCATGTTCTCAGAAGGCACGTCGTGCAGCATGGGGACAGTTTACTGAGCTGTGCAGTCGTCCCCCTTGCCGTGCTTCGGATAACTTCCATCACACACTGAATGTCCCTAACGGACTGAGCTATCACTCCGTCCCCTCGCTAGCCCCTATCCACCAGGAACCCACTCTCAGACTATGTGGATCTACCTGTTCTGGACGATTCTCCTCAGTCATATCACACACTGTGTGTCTTTCGGTGTCTGACGCCTCTCGCTGAGCATCGTGTTCTCAGGATGCATCCAAGTGGCAGCGAGTGTCAGGGCTTCACCCTTTACCTGCACAGGGACTGAGAAAAGGAGAAAGAAAAGCAAGGAACACTGCAGGCAAGTCTGGAGACAGGCGTTGAGGAAAACCAGCGGGAAGCCTCTGGCACCGGGGCGTTGTGCCCTGTGAGGCCCTGGGGCTGCTGCGAGTCTCCGTGGAGGCTCAGTAACTCACAGTCACTTCCCCAAGTGGGGCGCCGGCAATTGAGGATCTGCGACCATGACCCACTGCTCGTTCACTCTTCTTGCAGTCAGCCCTTCGCTCTGACAGCCATGTTCTCACAGGTCACGTCGGGCAGCATGGGGACAGTTTACTGAGCTGTGCAGTCGTCCCCCTGCCGTGCTTCGGATAACTTCCATCACCCACTGAATGTCCCTAACGCACTTAGCTATCACTCCGTCCCCTCGCTAGCCCCTACCCACCAGGAACCCACTCTCTGACTACGTGGATCTACCTGTTCTGGACGTTTCTCCGCAGTGGTGTCACACCCTGTGTGTCCTTCTGTATCTGGCTTCTCTTACTGAGCACTGTGATCTCAGGACGCAGCCACGTGGCATCGTCAGGGCTTCACCCCGCTGCATCGCCTAGTGATGTAAAGAAGACAAGAGAAGAGAAAGGAAAGTTGCTTGCAAATCTGGTGACAGCCGCTGATGAGGTTCAGCGGGGAGGCTCTGGGGCCGAGGGGAACAATGAACAGTGAGGCCCTGGGGCTGCTGCAAGTCTCCGTGGAGGCGCAGCAAGTCCAAACGACTTCTCCACGTTGGGGGCAGCAGCTCAGTGTCTGGACCCACTGCTCGTTCAGTCTTCCTGCAGTCAGCACTTCATTCTGAGAGCGATTCTTTCAAAGGCTGCAACGGGGAACACGGGGACAGTTTACTGAGTTGTGCAGCCGTCATGACTGCCGTGCTGTGGACCACTTCCGTCACCTCAAAAATGTCCCTCACACCCTTAGCTATCAATCCGTCCTCTCGCTAGACCCTGACAACCAGGAATCCACTCTCTGAATATGTGGATCTACCTATTCTGGACGATTCTCCTCAGTCATATCACACACTGTGGTCTTTCGGTGTCTGACGCCTCTCGCTGAGCATCGTGTTCTCAGGATGCATCCAAGTGGCAGCGAGTGTCAGGGCTTCACCCTTTACCTGCACAGGGACTGAGAAAAGGAGAAAGAAAAGCAAGGAACACTGCATGCAAGTCTGTAGACAGGTGTTGAGGAAAACCAGCGGGAAGCCTCTGGCAACGGAGCGTCGTGCCCTGTGAGGCCCTGGGGCTGCTGCGAGTCTCCGTGGAGGCTCAGTAACTCACAGTCACTTCCCCAAGTGGGGTGCCGGCAATTGAGGATCTGGGACCATGACCCACTGCTCGTTCAGTCTTCTTGCAGTCAGCCCTTCGCTCTTACTGCCATGTTCTCACAAGGCACGTCGGGCAGCATGGGGACAGTTTACTGAGCTGTGCAGTCGTCCCCACTGCCGTGCTTCGGATAACTTTCATCACCCACTAAATGTCCCTAACGCATTTAGCTATCACTCCGTCACCTCGCTAGACCCTACCCACCAGGAACCCACTCTCTGACTTCGTGGATCTACCTGTTCTGGACGTTTCTCCGCAGTGGTGTCACACCCTGTGTGTTCTTCTGTATCTGGCTTCTCTCACTGAGCACTGTGATCTCAGGACGCAACCAATTGGCAGCATCAGGGCTTCACGCCGCGGCGTCGCCTAGTGATGTAAAGAAGACAAGAGAAGAGAAAGGAAAGTTGCTTGCAAGTCTGGTTACAGCCGCTGATGAGGTTCATCGGGGAGGCTCTGGGGCCGAGTGGAACAATGAACAGTGAGTCACTGGGACTGCTGCAAGTCTCCGTGGAGGCGCAGCAAGTCCAAACGACTTCTCCACGTTGCGGGCAGCAGCTCAGTGTCTGGACCCAGGACCCACTGCTCGTTCAGTCTTCCTGCAGTCAGCACTTCATCCTGAGAGCGATGCTTTCAAAGGCTGCAACGGGGAACACGGGGACAGTTTACTGAGTTGTGCAGCCGTCATTACTGCCGTGCTGTGGACCACTTCCGTGAACTCAAAAATGTCCCTCACGCCCTTAGCTATCAATCCGTCCTGTCGCTAGAGCCTGACTACCAGGAATCCACTCTCTGAATATGTGGATCTACCTGTTCTGGACGATTGTCCTCAGTCATATCACACACTGTGTGTCTTTTGGGGTCTGACGCCTCTCGCTGATCATCGTGTTCTCAGGATGCATCCAAGTGGCAGCGAGTGTCAGGGCTTCACCCTTTACCTGCACAGGGACTGAGAAAAGGCGAAAGAAGAGCAAGGAACACTGCATGCAAGTCTGGAGACAGGCGTTGAGGAAAACCAGCGGGAAGCCTCTGGCAACGGAGCGTCATGCCCTGTGAGGCCCTGGGGCTGCTGCGAGTCTCCGTGGAGGCTCAGTGACTCACAGTCACTTCCCCAAGTGGGGCGCCGGCAATTGAGGATCTGGGACCATGACCCACTGCTCGTTCAGTCTTCTTGCAGTCAGCCCTTCGCTCTTACTGCCATGTTCTCACAAGGCACGTCGGGCAGCATGGGGACAGTTTACTGAGCTGTGCAGTCGTCCCCCTTGCCGTGCTTCGGATAACTTCCATCACCCACTGAATGTCCCTAACGAACTGAGCTATCACTCCGTCCCCTCGCTAGACCCTATCCACCAGGAACCCACTCTCTGACTATGTGGATCTACCTGTTCTGGACGATTCTCCTCAGTCATATCACACACTGTGTGTCTTTCGGTGTCTGACGCCTCTCGCTGAGCATCGTGTTCTCAGGATGCATCCAAGTGGCAGCGAGTGTCAGGGCTTCACCCTTTACCTGCACAGGGACTGAGAAAAGGAGAAAGAAAAGCAAGGAACACTGCAGGCAAGTCTGGAGACAGGCGTTGAGGAAAACCAGCGGGAAGCCTCTGGCACCGGGGCGTTGTGCCCTGTGAGGCCCTGGGGCTGCTGCGAGTCTCCGTGGAGGCTCAGTAACTCACAGTCACTTCCCCAAGTGGGGCGCCGGCAATTGAGGATCTGCGACCATGACCCACTGCTCGTTCACTCTTCTTGCAGTCAGCCCTTCGCTCTGACAGCCATGTTCTCACAGGTCACGTCGGGCAGCATGGGGACAGTTTACTGAGCTGTGCAGTCGTCCCCCTGCCGTGCTTCGGATAACTTCCATCACCCACTGAATGTCCCTAACGCACTTAGCTATCACTCCGTCCCCTCGCTAGCCCCTACCCACCAGGAACCCACTCTCTGACTACGTGGATCTACCTGTTCTGGACGTTTCTCCGCAGTGGTGTCACACCCTGTGTGTCCTTCTGTATCTGGCTTCTCTTACTGAGCACTGTGATCTCAGGACGCAGCCACGTGGCATCGTCAGGGCTTCACCCCGCTGCATCGCCTAGTGATGTAAAGAAGACAAGAGAAGAGAAAGGAAAGTTGCTTGCAAATCTGGTGACAGCCGCTGATGAGGTTCAGCGGGGAGGCTCTGGGGCCGAGGGGAACAATGAACAGTGAGGCCCTGGGGCTGCTGCAAGTCTCCGTGGAGGCGCAGCAAGTCCAAACGACTTCTCCACGTTGGGGGCAGCAGCTCAGTGTCTGGACCCACTGCTCGTTCAGTCTTCCTGCAGTCAGCACTTCATTCTGAGAGCGATTCTTTCAAAGGCTGCAACGGGGAACACGGGGACAGTTTACTGAGTTGTGCAGCCGTCATGACTGCCGTGCTGTGGACCACTTCCGTCACCTCAAAAATGTCCCTCACACCCTTAGCTATCAATCCGTCCTCTCGCTAGACCCTGACAACCAGGAATCCACTCTCTGAATATGTGGATCTACCTATTCTGGACGATTCTCCTCAGTCATATCACACACTGTGGTCTTTCGGTGTCTGACGCCTCTCGCTGAGCATCGTGTTCTCAGGATGCATCCAAGTGGCAGCGAGTGTCAGGGCTTCACCCTTTACCTGCACAGGGACTGAGAAAAGGAGAAAGAAAAGCAAGGAACACTGCATGCAAGTCTGTAGACAGGTGTTGAGGAAAACCAGCGGGAAGCCTCTGGCAACGGAGCGTCGTGCCCTGTGAGGCCCTGGGGCTGCTGCGAGTCTCCGTGGAGGCTCAGTAACTCACAGTCACTTCCCCAAGTGGGGTGCTGGCAATTGAGGATCTGGGACCATGACCCACTGCTCGTTCAGTCTTCTTGCAGTCAGCCCTTCGCTCTTACTGCCATGTTCTCACAAGGCACGTCGGGCAGCATGGGGACAGTTTACTGAGCTGTGCAGTCGTCCCCACTGCCGTGCTTCGGATAACTTTCATCACCCACTAAATGTCCCTAACGCATTTAGCTATCACTCCGTCACCTCGCTAGACCCTACCCACCAGGAACCCACTCTCTGACTTCGTGGATCTACCTGTTCTGGACGTTTCTCCGCAGTGGTGTCACACCCTGTGTGTTCTTCTGTATCTGGCTTCTCTCACTGAGCACTGTGATCTCAGGACGCAACCAATTGGCAGCATCAGGGCTTCACGCCGCGGCGTCGCCTAGTGATGTAAAGAAGACAAGAGAAGAGAAAGGAAAGTTGCTTGCAAGTCTGGTTACAGCCGCTGATGAGGTTCATCGGGGAGGCTCTGGGGCCGAGTGGAACAATGAACAGTGAGTCACTGGGACTGCTGCAAGTCTCCGTGGAGGCGCAGCAAGTCCAAACGACTTCTCCACGTTGCGGGCAGCAGCTCAGTGTCTGGACCCAGGACCCACTGCTCGTTCAGTCTTCCTGCAGTCAGCACTTCATCCTGAGAGCGATGCTTTCAAAGGCTGCAACGGGGAACACGGGGACAGTTTACTGAGTTGTGCAGCCGTCATTACTGCCGTGCTGTGGACCACTTCCGTGAACTCAAAAATGTCCCTCACGCCCTTAGCTATCAATCCGTCCTGTCGCTAGAGCCTGACTACCAGGAATCCACTCTCTGAATATGTGGATCTACCTGTTCTGGACGATTGTCCTCAGTCATATCACACACTGTGTGTCTTTTGGGGTCTGACGCCTCTCGCTGATCATCGTGTTCTCAGGATGCATCCAAGTGGCAGCGAGTGTCAGGGCTTCACCCTTTACCTGCACAGGGACTGAGAAAAGGCGAAAGAAGAGCAAGGAACACTGCATGCAAGTCTGGAGACAGGCGTTGAGGAAAACCAGCGGGAAGCCTCTGGCAACGGAGCGTCATGCCCTGTGAGGCCCTGGGGCTGCTGCGAGTCTCCGTGGAGGCTCAGTGACTCACAGTCACTTCCCCAAGTGGGGCGCCGGCAATTGAGGATCTGGGACCATGACCCACTGCTCGTTCAGTCTTCTTGCAGTCAGCCCTTCGCTCTTACTGCCATGTTCTCACAAGGCACGTCGGGCAGCATGGGGACAGTTTACTGAGCTGTGCAGTCGTCCCCCTTGCCGTGCTTCGGATAACTTCCATCACCCACTGAATGTCCCTAACGAACTGAGCTATCACTCCGTCCCCTCGCTAGACCCTATCCACCAGGAACCCACTCTCTGACTATGTGGATCTACCTGTTCTGGACGATTCTCCTCAGTCATATCACACACTGTGTGTCTTTCGGTGTCTGACGCCTCTCGCTGAGCATCGTGTTCTCAGGATGCATCCAAGTGGCAGCGAGTGTCAGGGCTTCACCCTTTACCTGCACAGGGACTGAGAAAAGGAGAAAGAAAAGCAAGGAACACTGCAGGCAAGTCTGGAGACAGGCGTTGAGGAAAACCAGCGGGAAGCCTCTGGCACCGGGGCGTTGTGCCCTGTGAGGCCCTGGGGCTGCTGCGAGTCTCCGTGGAGGCTCAGTAACTCACAGTCACTTCCCCAAGTGGGGCGCCGGCAATTGAGGATCTGCGACCATGACCCACTGCTCGTTCACTCTTCTTGCAGTCAGCCCTTCGCTCTGACAGCCATGTTCTCACAGGTCACGTCGGGCAGCATGGGGACAGTTTACTGAGCTGTGCAGTCGTCCCCCTGCCGTGCTTCGGATAACTTCCATCACCCACTGAATGTCCCTAACGCACTTAGCTATCACTCCGTCCCCTCGCTAGCCCCTACCCACCAGGAACCCACTCTCTGACTTCGTGGATCTACCTGTTCTGGACGTTTCTCCGCAGTGGTGTCACACCCTGTGTGTCCTTCTGTATCTGGCTTCTCTTACTGAGCACTGTGATCTCAGGACGCAGCCACGTGGCATCGTCAGGGCTTCACCCCGCTGCATCGCCTAGTGATGTAAAGAAGACAAGAGAAGAGAAAGGAAAGTTGCTTGCAAATCTGGTGACAGCCGCTGATGAGGTTCAGCGGGGAGGCTCTGGGGCCGAGGGGAACAATGAACAGTGAGGCCCTGGGGCTGCTGCAAGTCTCCGTGGAGGCGCAGCAAGTCCAAACGACTTCTCCACGTTGGGGGCAGCAGCTCAGTGTCTGGACCCACTGCTCGTTCAGTCTTCCTGCAGTCAGCACTTCATTCTGAGAGCGATTCTTTCAAAGGCTGCAACGGGGAACACGGGGACAGTTTACTGAGTTGTGCAGCCGTCATGACTGCCGTGCTGTGGACCACTTCCGTCACCTCAAAAATGTCCCTCACACCCTTAGCTATCAATCCGTCCTCTCGCTAGACCCTGACAACCAGGAATCCACTCTCTGAATATGTGGATCTACCTATTCTGGACGATTCTCCTCAGTCATATCACACACTGTGGTCTTTCGGTGTCTGACGCCTCTCGCTGAGCATCGTGTTCTCAGGATGCATCCAAGTGGCAGCGAGTGTCAGGGCTTCACCCTTTACCTGCACAGGGACTGAGAAAAGGAGAAAGAAAAGCAAGGAACACTGCATGCAAGTCTGTAGACAGGTGTTGAGGAAAACCAGCGGGAAGCCTCTGGCAACGGAGCGTCGTGCCCTGTGAGGCCCTGGGGCTGCTGCGAGTCTCCGTGGAGGCTCAGTAACTCACAGTCACTTCCCCAAGTGGGGCGCCGGCAATTGAGGATCTGGGACCATGACCCACTGCTCGTTCAGTCTTCTTGCAGTCAGCCCTTCGCTCTTACTGCCATGTTCTCACAAGGCACGTCGGGCAGCATGGGGACAGTTTACTGAGCTGTGCAGTCGTCCCCACTGCCGTGCTTCGGATAACTTTCATCACCCACTAAATGTCCCTAACGCATTTAGCTATCACTCCGTCACCTCGCTAGACCCTACCCACCAGGAACCCACTCTCTGACTTCGTGGATCTACCTGTTCTGGACGTTTCTCCGCAGTGGTGTCACACCCTGTGTGTTCTTCTGTATCTGGCTTCTCTCACTGAGCACTGTGATCTCAGGACGCAACCAATTGGCAGCATCAGGGCTTCACGCCGCGGCGTCGCCTAGTGATGTAAAGAAGACAAGAGAAGAGAAAGGAAAGTTGCTTGCAAGTCTGGTTACAGCCGCTGATGAGGTTCATCGGGGAGGCTCTGGGACCGAGTGGAACAATGAACAGTGAGTCACTGGGACTGCTGCAAGTCTCCGTGGAGGCGCAGCAAGTCCAAACGACTTCTCCACATTGCGGGCAGCAGCTCAGTGTCTGGACCCAGGACCCACTGCTCGTTCAGTCTTCCTGCAGTCAGCACTTCATCCTGAGAGCGATGCTTTCAAAGGCTGCAACGGGGAACACGGGGACAGTTTACTGAGTTGTGCAGCCGTCATTACTGCCGTGCTGTGGACCACTTCCGTGAACTCAAAAATGTCCCTCACGCCCTTAGCTATCAATCCGTCCTGTCGCTAGAGCCTGACTACCAGGAATCCACTCTCTGAATATGTGGATCTACCTGTTCTGGACGATTGTCCTCAGTCATATCACACACTGTGTGTCTTTTGGGGTCTGACGCCTCTCGCTGATCATCGTGTTCTCAGGATGCATCCAAGTGGCAGCGAGTGTCAGGGCTTCACCCTTTACCTGCACAGGGACTGAGAAAAGGCGAAAGAAGAGCAAGGAACACTGCATGCAAGTCTGGAGACAGGCGTTGAGGAAAACCAGCGGGAAGCCTCTGGCAACGGAGCGTCGTGCCCTGTGAGGCCCTGGGGCTGCTGCGAGTCTCCGTGGAGGCTCAGTGACTCACAGTCACTTCCCCAAGTGGGGCGCCGGCAATTGAGGATCTGGGACCATGACCCACTGCTCGTTCAGTCTTCTTGCAGTCAGCCCTTCGCTCTTACTGCCATGTTCTCACAAGGCACGTCGGGCAGCATGGGGACAGTTTACTGAGCTGTGCAGTCGTCCCCCTTGCCGTGCTTCGGATAACTTCCATCACCCACTGAATGTCCCTAACGAACTGAGCTATCACTCCGTCCCCTCGCTAGACCCTATCCACCAGGAACCCACTCTCTGACTATGTGGATCTACCTGTTCTGGACGATTCTCCTCAGTCATATCACACACTGTGTGTCTTTCGGTGTCTGACGCCTCTCGCTGAGCATCGTGTTCTCAGGATGCATCCAAGTGGCAGCGAGTGTCACGGCTTTACCCTTTACCTGCACAGGGACTGAGAAAAGGAGAAAGAAAAGCAAGGAACACTGCATGCAAGCCTGGAGACCGGCGTCGAGGAAAACCAGCGGGAAGCCTCTGGCAACGGAGCGTCGTGCCCTGTGAGGCCCTGGGGCTGCTGCGAGTCTCCGTGGAGGCTCAGTAACTCACAGTCACTTCCCCAAGTGGGGCGCCGGCAATTGAGGATCTGGGCCCATGACCCACTGCTCGTTCAGTCTTCTTGCAGTCAGCCCTTCGCTCTGACAGCCATGTTCTCACAGGTCACGTCGGGCAGCATGGGGACAGTTTACTGAGCTGTGCAGTCGTCCCCCTGCCGTGCTTCGGATAACTTCCATCACCCACTGAATGTCCCTAACGCACTTAGCTATCACTCCGTCCCCTCGCTAGCCCCTACCCACCAGGAACCCACTCTCTGACTACGTGGATCTACCTGTTCTGGACGTTTCTCCGCAGTGGTGTCACACCCTCTGTGTCCTTCTGTATCTGGCTTCTCTTACTGAGCACTGTGATCTCAGGACGCAGCCACGTGGCATCGTCAGGGCTTCACCCCGCTGCATCGCCTAGTGATGTAAAGAAGACAAGAGAAGAGAAAGGAAAGTTGCTTGCAAATCTGGTGACAGCCGCTGATGAGGTTCAGGGGGGAGGCTCTGGGGCCGAGGGGAACAATGAACAGTGAGGCCCTGGGGCTGCTGCAAGTCTCCGTGGAGGCGCAGCAAGTCCAAACGACTTCTCCACGTTGGGGGCAGCAGCTCAGTGTCTGGACCCACTGCTCGTTCAGTCTTCCTGCAGTCAGCACTTCATCCTGAGAGCGATTCTTTCAAAGGCTGCAACGGGGAACACGGGGACAGTTTACTGAGTTGTGCAGCCGTCATTACTGCCGTGCTGTGGACCACTTCCGTCACCTCAAAAATGTCCCTCACACCCTTAGCTATCAATCCGTCCTCTCGCTAGACCCTGACAACCAGGAATCCACTCTCTGAATATGTGGATCTACCTATTCTGGAAGATTCTCCTCAGTCATATCACACACTGTGGTCTTTCGGTGTCTGACGCCTCTCGCTGAGCATCGTGTTCTCAGGATGCATCCAAGTGGCAGCGAGTGTCAGGGCTTCACCCTTTACCTGCACAGGGACTGAGAAAAGGAGAAAGAAAAGCAAGGAACACTGCATGCAAGTCTGTAGACAGGTGTTGAGGAAAACCAGCGGGAAGCCTCTGGCAACGGAGCGTCGTGCCCTGTGAGGCCCTGGGGCTGCTGCGAGTCTCCGTGGAGGCTCAGTAACTCACAGTCACTTCCCCAAGTGGGGCGCCGGCAATTGAGGATCTGGGACCATGACCCACTGCTCGTTCAGTCTTCTTGCAGTCAGCCCTTCGCTCTTACTGCCATGTTCTCACAAGGCACGTCGGGCAGCATGGGGACAGTTTACTGAGCTGTGCAGTCGTCCCCACTGCCGTGCTTCGGATAACTTCCATCACCCACTAAATGTCCCTAACGCATTTAGCTATCACTCCGTCACCTCGCTAGACCCTACCCACCAGGAACCCACTCTCTGACTTCGTGGATCTACCTGTTCTGGACGTTTCTCCGCAGTGGTGTCACACCCTGTGTGTTCTTCTGTATCTGGCTTCTCTCACTGAGCACTGTGATCTCAGGACGCAACCAATTGGCAGCGTCAGGGCTTCACGCCGCGGCGTCGCCTAGTGATGTAAAGAAGACAAGAGAAGAGAAAGGAAAGTTGCTTGCAAGTCTGGTTACAGCCGCTGATGAGGTTCATCGGGGAGGCTCTGGGGCCGAGTGGAACAAAGAACAGTGAGGCCCTGGGGCTGCTGCAAGTCTCCGTGGAGGTGCAGCAAGTCCAAACGACTTCTCCACGTTGCGGGCAGCAGCTCAGTGTCTGGACCCAGGACCCACTGCTCGTTCAGTCTTCCTGCAGTCAGCACTTCATCGTGAGAGCGATGCTTTCAAAGGCTGCAACGGGGAACACGGGGACAGTTTACTGAGTTGTGCAGCCGTCATTACTGCCGTGCTGTGGACCACTTTCGTCACCTCAAAAATGTCCCTCACGCCCCTAGCTATCAATCCGTCCTTTCGCTAGAGCCTGACAACCAGGAATCCACTCTCTGAATATGTGGATCTACCTGTTCTGGACGATTCTCCTCAGTCATATCACACACTGTGTGTCTTTCGGTGTCTGACGCCTCTCGCTGAGCATCGTGTTCTCAGGATGCATCCAAGTGGCAGCGAGTGTCAGGGCTTTACCCTTTACCTGCACAGGGACTGAGAAAAGGAGAAAGAAAAGCAAGGAACACTGAATGCAAGTCTGGAGACAGGCGTTGAGGAAAACCAGCGGGAAGCCTCTGGCAACGGAGCGTCGTGCCCTGTGAGGCCCTGGGGCTGCTGCGAGTCTCCGTGGAGGCTCAGTAACTCACAGTCACTTCCCCAAGTGGGGCGCCGGCAATTGAGGATCTGGGACCATGACCCACTGCTCGTTCAGTCTTCTTGCAGTCAGCCCTTCGCTCTTACTGCCATGTTCTCAGAAGGCACGTCGGGCAGCATGGGGACAGTTTACTGAGCTGTGCAGTCGTCACCCTTGCCGTGCTTCGGATAACTTCCATCACCCACTGAATGTCCCTAACGGACTGAGCTATCACTCCGTCCCCTCGCTAGCCCCTATCCACCAGGAACCCACTCTCTGACTATGTGGATCTACCTGTTCTTGATGATTCTCCGTAGTCGTATCACACACTGTGTTTCTTTCGGTGTCTGACGCCTCTCGCTGAGCATCGTGTTCTCAGGATGCATCCACGTGGCAGCGAGTGTCAGGGCTTCACCCTTTACCTGCACAGGGACTGAGAAAAGGCGAAAGAAGAGCAAGGAACACTGCATGCAAGTCTGGAGACAGGCGTTGAGGAATACCAGCGGGAAGCCTCTGGCAACGGAGCGTCGTGCCCTGTGAGGCCCTGGGGCTGCTGCGAGTCTCCGTGGAGGCTCAGTAACTCACAGTCTCTTCCCCAAGTGGGGCGCCGGCAATTGAGGATCTGGGACCATGACCCACTGCTCGTTCACTCTTCTTGCAGTCAGCCCTTTGCTCTTACTGCCATGTTCTCACAAGGCACGTCGGGCAGCATGGGGACAGTTTACTGAGCTGTGCAGTCGTCCCCACTGCCGTGCTTCGGATAACTTCCATCACCCACTAAATGTCCCTAACGCATTTAGCTATCACTCCGTCACCTCGCTAGACCCTACCCACCAGGAACCCACTCTCTGACTTCGTGGATCTACCTGTTCTGGACGTTTCTCCGCAGTGGTGTCACACCCTGTGTGTTCTTCTGTATCTGGCTTCTCTCACTGAGCACTGTGATCTCAGGACGCAACCAATTGGCAGCGTCAGGGCTTCACGCCGCGGCGTCGCCTAGTGATGTAAAGAAGACAAGAGAAGAGAAAGGAAAGTTGCTTGCAAGTCTGGTTACAGCCGCTGATGAGGTTCATCGGGGAGGCTCTGGGGCCGAGTGGAACCATGAACAGTGAGGCCCTGGGGCTGCTGCAAGTCTCCGTGGAGGCGCAGCAAGTCCAAACGACTTCTCCACGTTGCGGGCAGCAGCTCAGTGTCTGGACCCAGGACCCACTGCTCCTTCAGTCTTCCTGCAGTCAGCACTTCATCCTGAGAGCGATGCTTTCAAAGGCTGCAACGGGGAACACGGGGACAGTTTACTGAGTTGTGCAGCCGTCATTACTGCCGTGCTGTGGACCACTTCCGTGAACTCAAAAATGTCCCTCACGCCCTTAGCTATCAATCCGTCCTGTCGCTAGAGCCTGACTACCAGGAATCCACTCTCGGAATATGTGGATCTACCTGTTCTGGACGATTGTCCTCAGTCATATCACACACTGTGTGTCTTTTGGGGTCTGACGCCTCTCGCTGATCATCGTGTTCTCAGGATGCATCCAAGTGGCAGCGAGTGTCAGGGCTTCACCCTTTACCTGCACAGGGACTGAGAAAAGGAGAAAGAAAAGCAAGGAACACTGCATGCAAGTCTGGAGACAGGCGTTGAGGAAAACCAGCGGGAAGCCTCTGGCAACGGAGCGTCGTGCCCTGTGAGGCCCTGGGGCTGCTGCGAGTCTCCGTGGAGGCTCAGTAACTCACAGTCACTTCCCCAAGTGGGGCGCCGGCAATTGAGGATCTGGGACCATGACCCACTGCTCGTTCAGTCTTCTTGCAGTCAGCCCTTCGCTCTTACTGCCATGTTCTCAGAAGGCACGTCGGGCAGCATGGGGACAGTTTACTGAGCTGTGCAGTCGTCACCCTTGCCGTGCTTCGGATAACTTCCATCACCCACTGAATGTCCCTAACGGACTGAGCTATCACTCCGTCCCCTCGCTAGCCCCTATCCACCAGGAACCCACTCTCTGACTATGTGGATCTACCTGTTCTTGATGATTCTCCTCAGTCGTATCACACACTGTGTGTCTTTCGGTGTCTGACGCCTCTCGCTGAGCATCGTGTTCTCAGGATGCATCCACGTGGCAGCGAGTGTCAGGGCTTCACCCTTTACCTGCACAGGGACTGAGAAAAGGAGAGAGAAAAGAAAGGAACACTGCATGCAAGTCTGGAGACAGGCGTTGAGGAAAACCAGCGGGAAGCCTCTGGCAATGGAGCGTCGTGCCCTGTGAGGCCCTGGGGCTGCTGCGAGTCTCCGTGGAGGCTCAGTAACTCACAGTCACTTCCCCAAGTGGGGCGCCGGCAATTGAGGATCTGGGACCATGACCCACTGCTCGTTCAGTCTTCTTGCAGTCAGCCCTTCGCTCTTACTGCCATGTTCTCACAAGGCACGCCGGGCAGCATGGGGACAGTTTACTGAGCTGTGCAGTCGTCCCCCTTGCCGTGCTTCGGATAACTTCCATCACCCACTGAATGTCCCTAACGGACTGAGCTATCACTCCGTCCCCTCGCTAGACCCTATCCACCAGGAACCCACTCTCAGACTATGTGGATCTACCTGTTCTGGACGATTCTCCTCAGTCATATCACACACTGTGTGTCTTTCGGTGTCTGACGCCTCTCGCTGAGCATCGTGTTCTCAGGATGCATCCAAGTGGCAGCGAGTGTCACGGCTTTACCCTTTACCTGCACAGGGACTGAGAAAAGGAGAAAGAAAAGCAAGGAACACTGCAGGCAAGTCTGGAGACAGGCGTTGAGGAAAACCAGCGGGAAGCCTCTGGCAACGGAGCGTCGTGCCCTGTGAGACCCTGGGGCTGCTGCGAGTCTCCGTGGAGGCTCAGTAACTCACAGTCACTTCCCCAAGTGGGGCGCCGGCAATTGAGGATCTGGGACCATGACCCACTGCTCGTTCAGTCTTCTTGCAGTCAGCCCTTCGCTCTTACTGCCATGTTCTCACAAGGCACGTCGGGCAGCATGGGGACAGTTTACTGAGCTGTGCAGTCGTCCCCCTTGCCGTGCTTCGGATAACTTCCATCACCCACTGAATGTCCCTAACGGACTGAGCTATCACTCCGTCCCCTCGCTAGCCCCTATCCACCAGGAACCCACTCTCTGTCTATGTGGATCTACCTGTTCTGGACGATTCTCCTCAGTCATATCACACACTGTGTGTCTTTCGGTGTCTGACGCCTCTCGCTGAGCATCGTGTTCTCAGGATGCATCCAAGTGGCAGCGAGTGTCAGGGCTTTACCCTTTACCTGCACAGGGACTGAGAAAAGGAGAAAGAAAACAAGGAACACTGAATGCAAGTCTGGAGACAGGCGTTGAGGAAAACCAGCGGGAAGCCTCTGGCAATGGAGCGTCGTGCCCTGTGAGGCCCTGGGGCTGCTGCGAGTCTCCGTGGAGGCTCAGTAACTCACAGTCACTTCCCCAAGTGGGGCGCCGGCAATTGAGGATCTGGGACCATGACCCACTGCTCGTTCAGTCTTCTTGCAGTCAGCCCTTCGCTCTTACTGCCATGTTCTAGAAAGGCACGTCGGGCAGCATGGGGACAGTTTACTGAGCTGTGCAGTCGTCACCCTTGCCGTGCTTCGGATAACTTCCATCACCCACTGAATGTCCCTAACGGACTGAGCTATCACTCCGTCCCCTCGCTAGCCCCTATCCACCAGGAACCCACTCTCTGACTATGTGGATCTACCTGTTCTTGATGATTCTCCTCAGTCGTATCACACACTGTGTGTCTTTCGGTGTCTGACGCCTCTCGCTGAGCATCGTGTTCTCAGGATGCATCCACGTGGCAGCGAGTGTCAGGGCTTCACCCTTTACCTGCACAGGGACTGAGAAAAGGCGAAAGAAGAGCAAGGAACACTGCATGCAAGTCTGGAGACCGGCGTCGAGGAAAACCAGCGGGAAGCCTCTGGCAACGGAGCGTCGTTCCCTGTGAGGCCCTGGGGCTGCTGCGAGTCTCCGTGGAGGCTCAGTAACTCACAGTCACTTCCCCAAGTGGGGCGCCGGCAATTGAGGATCTGGGACCATGACCCACTGCTCGTTCAGTCTTCTTGCAGTCAGCCCTTCGCTCTTACTGCCATGTTCTCACAAGGCACGCCGGGCAGCATGGGGACAGTTTACTGAGCTGTGCAGTCGTCCCCCTTGCCGTGCTTCGGATAACTTCCATCACCCACTGAATGTCCCTAACGGACTGAGCTATCACTCCGTCCCCTCGCTAGCCCCTATCCACCAGGAACCCACTCTCTGACTATGTGGATCTACCTGTTCTTGATGATTCTCCTCAGTCGTATCACACACTGTGTGTCTTTCGGTGTCTGACGCCTCTCGCTGAGCATCGTGTTCTCAGGATGCATCCACGTGGCAGCGAGTGTCAGGGCTTCACCCTTTACCTGCACAGGGACTGAGAAAAGGCGAAAGAAGAGCAAGGAACACTGCATGCAAGTCTGGAGACCGGCGTCGAGGAAAACCAGCGGGAAGCCTCTGGCAACGGAGCGTCGTTCCCTGTGAGGCCCTGGGGCTGCTGCGAGTCTCCGTGGAGGCTCAGTAACTCACAGTCACTTCCCCAAGTGGGGCGCCGGCAATTGAGGATCTGGGACCATGACCCACTGCTCGTTCAGTCTTCTTGCAGTCAGCCCTTCGCTCTTACTGCCATGTTCTCACAAGGCACGCCGGGCAGCATGGGGACAGTTTACTGAGCTGTGCAGTCGTCCCCCTTGCCGTGCTTCGGATAACTTCCATCACCCACTGAATGTCCCTAACGGACTGAGCTATCATTCCGTCCCCTCGCTAGACCCTATCCACCAGGAACCCACTCTCAGCCTATGTGGATCTACCTGTTCTGGACGATTCTCCTCAGTCATATCACACACTGTGTGTCTTTCGGTGTCTGACGCCTCTCGCTGATCATCGTGTTCTCAGGATGCATCCAAGTGGCAGCGAGTGTCAGGGCTTCACCCTTTACCTGCACAGGGACTGAGAAAAGGAGAGAGAAAAGAAAGGAACACTGCATGCAAGTCTGGAGACAGGCGTTGAGGAAAACCAGCGGGAAGCCTCTGGCAATGGAGCGTCGTGCCCTGTGAGGCCCTGGGGCTGCTGCGAGTCTCCGTGGAGGCTCAGTAACTCACAGTCACTTCCCCAAGTGGGGCGCCGGCAATTGAGGATCTGGGACCATGACCCACTGCTCGTTCAGTCTTCTTGCAGTCAGCCCTTCGCTCTTACTGCCATGTTCTCACAAGGCACGCCGGGCAGCATGGGGACAGTTTACTGAGCTGTGCAGTCGTCCCCCTTGCCGTGCTTCGGATAACTTCCATCACCCACTGAATGTCCCTAACGGACTGAGCTATCACTCCGTCCCCTCGCTAGACCCTATCCACCAGGAACCCACTCTCAGACTATGTGGATCTACCTGTTCTGGACGATTCTCCTCAGTCATATCACACACTGTGTGTCTTTCGGTGTCTGACGCCTCTCGCTGAGCATCGTGTTCTCAGGATGCATCCAAGTGGCAGCGAGTGTCACGGCTTTACCCTTTACCTGCACAGGGACTGAGAAAAGGAGAAAGAAAAGCAAGGAACACTGCAGGCAAGTCTGGAGACAGGCGTTGAGGAAAACCAGCGGGAAGCCTCTGGCAATGGAGCGTCGTGCCCTGTGAGACCCTGGGGCTGCTGCGAGTCTCCGTGGAGGCTCAGTAACTCACAGTCACTTCCCCAAGTGGGGCGCCGGCAATTGAGGATCTGGGACCATGACCCACTGCTCGTTCAGTCTTCTTGCAGTCAGCCCTTCGCTCTTACTGCCATGTTCTCACAAGGCACGTCGGGCAGCATGGGGACAGTTTACTGAGCTGTGCAGTCGTCCCCCTTGCCGTGCTTCGGATAACTTCCATCACCCACTGAATGTCCCTAACGGACTGAGCTATCACTCCGTCCCCTCGCTAGCCCCTATCCACCAGGAACCCACTCTCTGACTATGTGGATCTACCTGTTCTGGACGATTCTCCTCAGTCATATCACACACTGTGTGTCTTTCGGTGTCTGACGCCTCTCGCTGAGCATCGTGTTCTCAGGATGCATCCAAGTGGCAGCGAGTGTCAGGGCTTTACCCTTTACCTGCACAGGGATTGAGAAAAGGAGAAAGAAAAGCAAGGAACACTGAATGCAAGTCTGGAGACAGGCGTTGAGGAAAACCAGCGGGAAGCCTCTGGCAACGGAGCGTCGTGCCCTGTGAGGCCCTGGGGCTGCTGCGAGTCTCCGTGGAGGCTCAGTAACTCACAGTCACTTCCCCAAGTGGGGCGCCGGCAATTGAGGATCTGGGACCATGACCCACTGCTCGTTCAGTCTTCTTGCAGTCAGCCCTTCGCTCTTACTGCCATGTTCTCAGAAGGCACGTCGGGCAGCATGGGGACAGTTTACTGAGCTGTGCAGTCGTCACCCTTGCCGTGCTTCGGATAACTTCCATCACCCACTGAATGTCCCTAACGGACTGAGCTATCACTCCGTCCCCTCGCTAGCCCCTATCCACCAGGAACCCACTCTCTGACTATGTGGATCTACCTGTTCTTGATGATTCTCCGTAGTCGTATCACACACTGTGTTTCTTTCGGTGTCTGACGCCTCTCGCTGAGCATCGTGTTCTCAGGATGCATCCACGTGGCAGCGAGTGTCAGGGCTTCACCCTTTACCTGCACAGGGACTGAGAAAAGGCGAAAGAAGAGCAAGGAACACTGCATGCAAGTCTGGAGACCGGCGTCGAGGAAAACCAGCGGGAAGCCTCTGGCAATGGAGCGTCGTTCCCTGTGAGGCCCTGGGGCTGCTGCGAGTCTCCGTGGAGGCTCAGTAACTCACAGTCACTTCCCCAAGTGTGGCGCCGGCAATTGAGGATCTGGGCCCATGACCCACTGCTCGTTCAGTCTTCTTGCAGTCAGCCCTTCGCTCTGAGAGCCATGTTCTCACAGGTCACGTCGGGCAGCATGGGACAGTTTACTGAGCTGTGCAGTCGTCCCCCTGCCGTGCTTCGGATAACTTCCATCACCCACTGAATGTCCCTAACGCACTTAGCTATCACTCCGTCCCCTCGCTAGCCCCTACCCACCAGGAACCCACTCTCTGACTACGTGGATCTACCTGTTCTGGACGTTTCTCCGCAGTGGTGTCACACCCTGTGTGTTCTTCTGTATCTGGCTTCTCTTACTGAGCACTGTGATCTCAGGACGCAGCCACGTGGCATCGTCAGGGCTTCACCCCGCTGCATCGCCTAGTGATGTAAAGAAGACAAGAGAAGAGAAAGGAAAGTTGCTTGCAAATCTGGTGACAGCCGCTGATGAGGTTCAGCGGGGAGGCTCTGGGGCCGAGGGGAACAATGAACAGTGAGGCCCTGGGGCTGCTGCAAGTCTCCGTGGAGGCGCAGCAAGTCCAAACGACTTCTCCACGTTGGGGGCAGCAGCTCAGTGTCTGGACCCACTGCTCGTTCAATCTTCCTGCAGTCAGCACTTCATCCTGAGAGCGATTCTTTCAAAGGCTGCAACGGGGAACACGGGGACAGTTTACTGAGTTGTGCAGCCGTCATTACTGCCGTGCTGTGGACCACTTCCGTCACCTCAAAAATGTCCCTCACACCCTTAGCTATCAATCCGTCCTCTCGCTAGACCCTGACAACCAGGAATCCACTCTCTGAATATGTGGATCTACCTATTCTGGACGATTCTCCTCAGTCATATCACACACTGTGGTCTTTCGGTGTCTGACGCCTCTCGCTGAGCATCGTGTTCTCAGGATGCATCCAAGTGGCAGCGAGTGTCAGGGCTTCACCCTTTACCTGCACAGGGACTGAGAAAAGGAGAAAGAAAAGCAAGGAACACTGCATGCAAGTCTGTAGACAGGTGTTGAGGAAAACCAGCCGGAAGCCTCTGGCAACGGAGCGTCGTGCCCTGTGAGGCCCTGGGGCTGCTGCGAGTCTCCGTGGAGGCTCAGTAACTCACAGTCACTTCCCCAAGTGGGGCGCCGGCAATTGAGGATCTGGGACCATGACCCACTGCTCGTTCAGTCTTCTTGCAGTCAGCCCTTTGCTCTTACTGCCATGTTCTCACAAGGCACGTCGGGCAGCATGGGGACAGTTTACTGAGCTGTGCAGTCGTCCCCACTGCCGTGCTTCGGATAACTTCCATCACCCACTAAATGTCCCTAACGCATTTAGCTATCACTCCGTCACCTCGCTAGACCCTACCCACCAGGAACCCACTCTCTGACTTCGTGGATCTACCTGTTCTGGACGTTTCTCCGCAGTGGTGTCACACCCTGTGTGTTCTTCTGTATCTGGCTTCTCTCACTGAGCACTGTGATCTCAGGACGCAACCAATTGGCAGCGCCAGGGCTTCACGCCGCGGCGTCGCCTAGTGATGTAAAGAAGACAAGAGAAGAGAAAGGAAAGTTGCTTGCAAGTCTGGTTACAGCCGCTGATGAGGTTCATCGGGGAGGCTCTGGGGCCGAGTGGAACAATGAACAGTGAGGCCCTGGGGCTGCTGCAAGTCTCCGTGGAGGCGCAGCAAGTCCAAACGACTTCTCCACGTTGCGGGCAGCAGCTCAGTGTCTGGACCCAGGACCCACTGCTCCTTCAGTCTTCCTGCAGTCAGCACTTCATCCTGAGAGCGATGCTTTCAAAGGCTGCAACGGGGAACACGGGGACAGTTTACTGAGTTGTGCAGCCGTCATTACTGCCGTGCTGTGGACCACTTCCGTGAACTCAAAAATGTCCCTCACGCCCTTAGCTATCAATCCGTCCTGTCGCTAGAGCCTGACTACCAGGAATCCACTCTCGGAATATGTGGATCTACCTGTTCTGGACGATTGTCCTCAGTCATATCACACACTGTGTGTCTTTTGGGGTCTGACGCCTCTCGCTGATCATCGTGTTCTCAGGATGCATCCAAGTGGCAGCGAGTGTCAGGGCTTCACCCTTTACCTGCACAGGGACTGAGAAAAGGAGAAAGAAAAGCAAGGAACACTGCATGCAAGTCTGGAGACAGGCGTTGAGGAAAACCAGCGGGAAGCCTCTGGCAACGGAGCGTCGTGCCCTGTGAGGCCCTTGGGCTGCTGCGAGTCTCCGTGGAGGCTCAGTAACTCACAGTCACTTCCCCAAGTGGGGCGCCGGCAATTGAGGATCTGGGACCATGACCCACTGCTCGTTCAGTCTTCTTGCAGTCAGCCCTTCGCTCTGAGAGCCATGTTCTCACAGGTCACGTCGGGCAGCATGGGGACAGTTTACTGAGCTGTGCAGTCGTCCCCCTGCCGTGCTTCGGATAACTTCCATCACCCACTGAATGTCCCTAACGCACTTAGCTATCACTCCGTCCCCTCGCTAGCCCCTACCCACCAGGAACCCACTCTCTGACTACGTGGATCTACCTGTTCTGGACGTTTCTCCGCAGTGGTGTCACACCCTGTGTGTTCTTCTGTATCTGGCTTCTCTTACTGAGCACTGTGATCTCAGGACGCAGCCACGTGGCATCGTCAGGGCTTCACCCCGCTGCATCGCCTAGTGATGTAAAGAAGACAAGAGAAGAGAAAGGAAAGTTGCTTGCAAATCTGGTGACAGCCGCTGATGAGGTTCAGCGGGGAGGCTCTGGGGCCGAGGGGAACAATGAACAGTGAGGCCCTGGGGCTGCTGCAAGTCTCCGTGGAGGCGCAGCAAGTCCAAACGACTTCTCCACGTTGGGGGCAGCAGCTCAGTGTCTGGACCCACTGCTCGTTCAATCTTCCTGCAGTCAGCACTTCATCCTGAGAGCGATTCTTTCAAAGGCTGCAACGGGGAACACGGGGACAGTTTACTGAGTTGTGCAGCCGTCATTACTGCCGTGCTGTGGACCACTTCAGTCACCTCAAAAATGTCCCTCACACCCTTAGCTATCAATCCGTCCTCTCGCTAGACCCTGACAACCAGGAATCCACTCTCTGAATATGTGGATCTACCTATTCTGGACGATTCTCCTCAGTCATATCACACACTGTGGTCTTTCGGTGTCTGACGCCTCTCGCTGAGCATCGTGTTCTCAGGATGCATCCAAGTGGCAGCGAGTGTCAGGGCTTCACCCTTTACCTGCACAGGGACTGAGAAAAGGAGAAAGAAAAGCAAGGAACACTGCATGCAAGTCTGTAGACAGGTGTTGAGGAAAACCAGCCGGAAGCCTCTGGCAACGGAGCGTCGTGCCCTGTGAGGCCCTGGGGCTGCTGCGAGTCTCCGTGGAGGCTCAGTACCTCACAGTCACTTCCCCAAGTGGGGCGCCGGCAATTGAGGATCTGGGACCATGACCCACTGCTCGTTCAGTCTTCTTGCAGTCAGCCCTTTGCTCTTACTGCCATGTTCTCACAAGGCACGTCGGGCAGCATGGGGACAGTTTACTGAGCTGTGCAGTCGTCCCCACTGCCGTGCTTCGGATAACTTCCATCACCCACTAAATGTCCCTAACGCATTTAGCTATCACTCCGTCACCTCGCTAGACCCTACCCACCAGGAACCCACTCTCTGACTTCGTGGATCTACCTGTTCTGGACGTTTCTCCGCAGTGGTGTCACACCCTGTGTGTTCTTCTGTATCTGGCTTCTCTCACTGAGCACTGTGATCTCAGGACGCAACCAATTGGCAGCGCCAGGGCTTCACGCCGCGGCGTCGCCTAGTGATGTAAAGAAGACAAGAGAAGAGAAAGGAAAGTTGCTTGCAAGTCTGGTTACAGCCGCTGATGAGGTTCATCGGGGAGGCTCTGGGGCCGAGTGGAACAATGAACAGTGAGGCCCTGGGGCTGCTGCAAGTCTCCGTGGAGGCGCAGCAAGTCCAAACGACTTCTCCACGTTGCGGGCAGCAGCTCAGTGTCTGGACCCAGGACCCACTGCTCCTTCAGTCTTCCTGCAGTCAGCACTTCATCCTGAGAGCGATGCTTTCAAAGGCTGCAACGGGGAACACGGGGACAGTTTACTGAGTTGTGCAGCCGTCATTACTGCCGTGCTGTGGACCACTTCCGTGAACTCAAAAATGTCCCTCACGACCTTAGCTATCAATCCGTCCTGTCGCTAGAGCCTGACTACCAGGAATCCACTCTCGGAATATGTGGATCTACCTGTTCTGGACGATTGTCCTCAGTCATATCACACACTGTGTGTCTTTTGGGGTCTGACGCCTCTCGCTGATCATCGTGTTCTCAGGATGCATCCAAGTGGCAGCGAGTGTCAGGGCTTCACCCTTTACCTGCACAGGGACTGAGAAAAGGAGAAAGAAAAGCAAGGAACACTGCATGCAAGTCTGGAGACAGGCGTTGAGGAAAACCAGCGGGAAGCCTCTGGCAACGGAGCGTCGTGCCCTGTGAGGCCCTTGGGCTGCTGCGAGTCTCCGTGGAGGCTCAGTAACTCACAGTCACTTCCCCAAGTGGGGCGCCGGCAATTGAGGATCTGGGACCATGACCCACTGCTCGTTCAGTCTTCTTGCAGTCAGCCCTTCGCTCTTACTGCCATGTTCTCACAAGGCACGCCGGGCAGCATGGGGACAGTTTACTGAGCTGTGCAGTCGTCCCCCTTGCCGTGCTTCGGATAACTTCCATCACCCACTGAATGTCCCTAACGGTCTGAGCTATCATTCCGTCCCCTCGCTAGACCCTATCCACCAGGAACCCACTCTCAGCCTATGTGGATCTACCTGTTCTGGACGATTCTCCTCAGTCATATCACACACTGTGTGTCTTTCGGTGTCTGACGCCTCTCGCTGAGCATCGTGTTCTCAGGATGCATCCAAGTGGCAGCGAGTGTGACGGCTTTACCCTTTACCTGCACAGGGACTGAGAAAAGGAGAAAGAAAAGCAAGGAACACTGAATGCAAGTCTGGAGACAGGCGTTGAGGAAAACCAGCGGGAAGCCTCTGGCAACGGAGCGTCGTGCCCTGTGAGGCCCTGGGGCTGCTGCGAGTCTCCGTGGAGGCTCAGTAACTCACAGTCACTTCCCCAAGTGGGGCGCCGGCAATTGAGGATCTGGGACCATGACCCACTGCTCGTTCAGTCTTCTTGCAGTCAGCCCTTCGCTCTTACTGCCATGTTCTCACAAGGCACGTCGGGCAGCATGGGGACAGTTTACTGAGCTGTGCAGTCGTCCCCACTGCCGTGCTTCGGATAACTTCCATCACCCACTAAATGTCCCTAACGCATTTAGCTATCACTCCGTCACCTCGCTAGACCCTACCCACCAGGAACCCACTCTCTGACTTCGTGGATCTACCTGTTCTGGACGTTTCTCCGCAGTGGTGTCACACCCTGTGTGTTCTTCTGTATCTGGCTTCTCTCACTGAGCACTGTGATCTCAGGACGCAACCAATTGGCAGCGTCAGGGCTTCACGCCGCGGCGTCGCCTAGTGATGTAAAGAAGACAAGAGAAGAGAAAGGAAAGTTGCTTGCAAGTCTGGTTACAGCCGCTGATGAGGTTCAGCGGGGAGGCTCTGGGGCCGAGGGGAACAATGAACAGTGAGGCCCTGGGGCTGCTGCAAGTCTCCGTGGAGGCGCAGCAAGTCCAAACGACTTCTCCACGTTGTGGGCAGCAGCTCAGTGTCTGGACCCAGGACCCACTGCTCGTTCAGTCTTCCTGCAGTCAGCACTTCATCCTGAGAGCGATGCTTTCAAAGGCTGCAACGGGGAACACGGGGACAGTTTACTGAGTTGTGCAGCCGTCATTACTGCCGTGCTGTGGACCACTTTCGTCACCTCAAAAATGTCCCTCACGCCCCTAGCTATCAATCCGTCCTTTCGCTAGAGCCTGACAACCAGGAATCCACTCTCTGAATATGTGGATCTACCTGTTCTGGACGATTCTCCTCAGTCATATCACACACTGTGTGTCTTTCGGTGTCTGACGCCTCTCGCTGAGCATCGTGTTCTCAGGATGCATCCAAGTGGCAGCGAGTGTCAGGGCTTTACCCTTTACCTGCACAGGGACTGAGAAAAGGAGAAAGAAAAGCAAGGAACACTGAATGCAAGTCTGGAGACAGGCGTTGAGGAAAACCAGCGGGAAGCCTCTGGCAATGGAGCGTCGTGCCCTGTGAGGCCCTGGGGCTGCTGCGAGTCTCCGTGGAGGCTCAGTAACTCACAGTCACTTCCCCAAGTGGGGCGCCGGCAATTGAGGATCTGGGACCATGACCCACTGCTCGTTCAGTCTTCTTGCAGTCAGCCCTTCGCTCTTACTGCCATGTTCTCAGAAGGCACGTCGGGCAGCATGGGGACAGTTTACTGAGCTGTGCAGTTGTCACCCTTGCCGTGCTTCGGATAACTTCCATCACCCACTGAATGTCCCTAACGGACTGAGCTATCACTCCGTCCCCTCGCTAGCCCCTATCCACCAGGAACCCACTCTCTGACTATGTGGATCTACCTGTTCTTGATGATTCTCCGTAGTCGTATCACACACTGTGTTTCTTTCGGTGTCTGACGCCTCTCGCTGAGCATCGTGTTCTCAGGATGCATCCACGTGGCAGCGAGTGTCAGGGCTTCACCCTTTACCTGCACAGGGACTGAGAAAAGGCGAAAGAAGAGCAAGGAACACTGCATGCAAGTCTGGAGACAGGCGTTGAGGAAAACCAGCGGGAAGCCTCTGGCAACGGAGCGTCGTGCCCTGTGAGGCCCTGGGGCTGCTGCGAGTCTCCGTGGAGGCTCAGTAACTCACAGTCACTTCCCCAAGTGGGGCGCCGGCAATTGAGGATCTGGGACCATGACCCACTGCTCGTTCAGTCTTCTTGCAGTCAGCCCTTTGCTCTTACTGCCATGTTCTCACAAGGCACGTCGGGCAGCATGGGGACAGTTTACTGAGCTGTGCAGTCGTCCCCACTGCCGTGCTTCGGATAACTTCCATCACCCACTAAATGTCCCTAACGCATTTAGCTATCACTCCGTCACCTCGCTAGACCCTACCCACCAGGAACCCACTCTCTGACTTCGTGGATCTACCTGTTCTGGACGTTTCTCCGCAGTGGTGTCACACCCTGTGTGTTCTTCTGTATCTGGCTTCTCTCACTGAGCACTGTGATCTCAGGACGCAACCAATTGGCAGCGTCAGGGCTTCACGCCGCGGCGTCGCCTAGTGATGTAAAGAAGACAAGAGAAGAGAAAGGAAAGTTGCTTGCAAGTCTGGTTACAGCCGCTGATGAGGTTCATCGGGGAGGCTCTGGGGCCGAGTGGAACAATGAACAGTGAGGCCCTGGGGCTGCTGCAAGTCTCCGTGGAGGCGCAGCAAGTCCAAACGACTTCTCCACGTTGCGGGCAGCAGCTCAGTGTCTGGACCCAGGACCCACTGCTCCTTCAGTCTTCCTGCAGTCAGCACTTCATCCTGAGAGCGATGCTTTCAAAGGCTGCAACGGGGAACACGGGGACAGTTTACTGAGTTGTGCAGCCGTCATTACTGCCGTGCTGTGGACCACTTCCGTGAACTCAAAAATGTCCCTCACGCCCTTAGCTATCAATCCGTCCTTTCGCTAGAGCCTGACAACCAGGAATCCACTCTCTGAATATGTGGATCTACCTGTTCTGGACGATTGTCCTCAGTCATATCACACACTGTGTATCTTTTGGGGTCTGACGCCTCTCGCTGATCATCGTGTTCTCAGGATGCATCCAAGTGGCAGCGAGTGTCAGGGCTTCACCCTTTACCTGCACAGGGACTGAGAAAAGGAGAAAGAAAAGCAAGGAACACTGCATGCAAGTCTGGAGACAGGCGTTGAGGAAAACCAGCGGGAAGCCTCTGGCAACGGAGCGTCGTGCCCTGTGAGGCCCTTGGGCTGCTGCGAGTCTCCGTGGAGGCTCAGTAACTCACAGTCACTTCCCCAAGTGGGGCGCCGGCAATTGAGGATCTGGGACCATGACCCACTGCTCGTTCAGTCTTCTTGCAGTCAGCCCTTCGCTCTTACTGCCATGTTCTCACAAGGCACGCCGGGCAGCATGGGGACAGTTTACTGAGCTGTGCAGTCGTCCCCCTTGCCGTGCTTCGGATAACTTCCATCACCCACTGAATGTCCCTAACGGACTGAGCTATCATTCCGTCCCCTCGCTAGACCCTATCCACCAGGAACCCACTCTCAGCCTATGTGGATCTACCTGTTCTGGACGATTCTCCTCAGTCATATCACACACTGTGTGTCTTTCGGTGTCTGACGCCTCTCGCTGATCATCGTGTTCTCAGGATGCATCCAAGTGGCAGCGAGTGTCAGGGCTTCACCCTTTACCTGCACAGGGACTGAGAAAAGGAGAGAGAAAAGAAAGGAACACTGCATGCAAGTCTGGAGACAGGCGTTGAGGAAAACCAGCGGGAAGCCTCTGGCAATGGAGCGTCGTGCCCTGTGAGGCCCTGGGGCTGCTGCGAGTCTCCGTGGAGGCTCAGTAACTCACAGTCACTTCCCCAAGTGGGGCGCCGGCAATTGAGGATCTGGGACCATGACCCACTGCTCGTTCAGTCTTCTTGCAGTCAGCCCTTCGCTCTTACTGCCATGTTCTCACAAGGCACGCCGGGCAGCATGGGGACAGTTTACTGAGCTGTGCAGTCGTCCCCCTTGCCGTGCTTCGGATAACTTCCATCACCCACTGAATGTCCCTAACGGACTGAGCTATCACTCCGTCCCCTCGCTAGACCCTATCCACCAGGAACCCACTCTCAGACTATGTGGATCTACCTGTTCTGGACGATTCTCCTCAGTCATATCACACACTGTGTGTCTTTCGGTGTCTGACGCCTCTCGCTGAGCATCGTGTTCTCAGGATGCATCCAAGTGGCAGCGAGTGTCACGGCTTTACCCTTTACCTGCACAGGGACTGAGAAAAGGAGAAAGAAAAGCAAGGAACACTGCAGGCAAGTCTGGAGACAGGCGTTGAGGAAAACCAGCGGGAAGCCTCTGGCAACGGAGCGTCGTGCCCTGTGAGACCCTGGGGCTGCTGCGAGTCTCCGTGGAGGCTCAGTAACTCACAGTCACTTCCCCAAGAGGGGCGCCGGCAATTGAGGATCTGGGACCATGACCCACTGCTCGTTCAGTCTTCTTGCAGTCAGCCCTTCGCTCTTACTGCCATGTTCTCACAAGGCACGTCGGGCAGCATGGGGACAGTTTACTGAGCTGTGCAGTCGTCCCCCTTGCCGTGCTTCGGATAACTTCCATCACCCACTGAATGTCCCTAACGGACTGAGCTATCACTCCGTCCCCTCGCTAGCCCCTATCCACCAGGAACCCACTCTCTGACTATGTGGATCTACCTGTTCTGGACGATTCTCCTCAGTCATATCACACACTGTGTGTCTTTCGGTGTCTGACGCCTCTCGCTGAGCATCGTGTTCTCAGGATGCATCCAAGTGGCAGCGAGTGTCAGGGCTTTACCCTTTACCTGCACAGGGACTGAGAAAAGGAGAAAGAAAACAAGGAACACTGAATGCAAGTCTGGAGACAGGCGTTGAGGAAAACCAGCGGGAAGCCTCTGGCAATGGAGCGTCGTGCCCTGTGAGGCCCTGGGGCTGCTGCGAGTCTCCGTGGAGGCTCAGTAACTCACAGTCACTTCCCCAAGTGGGGCGCCGGCAATTGAGGATCTGGGACCATGACCCACTGCTCGTTCAGTCTTCTTGCAGTCAGCCCTTCGCTCTTACTGCCATGTTCTCAGAAGGCACGTCGGGCAGCATGGGGACAGTTTACTGAGCTGTGCAGTCGTCACCCTTGCCGTGCTTCGGATAACTTCCATCACCCACTGAATGTCCCTAACGGACTGAGCTATCACTCCGTCCCCTCGCTAGCCCCTATCCACCAGGAACCCACTCTCTGACTATGTGGATCTACCTGTTCTTGATGATTCTCCTCAGTCGTATCACACACTGTGTGTCTTTCGGTGTCTGACGCCTCTCGCTGAGCATCGTGTTCTCAGGATGCATCCACGTGGCAGCGAGTGTCAGGGCTTCACCCTTTACCTGCACAGGGACTGAGAAAAGGCGAAGGAAGAGCAAGGAACACTGCATGCAAGTCTGGAGACCGGCGTCGAGGAAAACCAGCGGGAAGCCTCTGGCAACGGAGCGTCGTTCCCTGTGAGGCCCTGGGGCTGCTGCGAGTCTCCGTGGAGGCTCAGTAACTCACAGTCACTTCCCCAAGTGGGGCGCCGGCAATTGAGGATCTGGGCCCATGACCCACTGCTCGTTCAGTCTTCTTGCAGTCAGCCCTTTGCTCTGACAGCCATGTTCTCACAGGTCACGTCGGGCAGCATGGGGACAGTTTACTGAGCTGTGCAGTCGTCCCCCTGCCGTGCTTCGGATAACTTCCATCACCCACTGAATGTCCCTAACGCACTTAGCTATCACTCCGTCCCCTCGCTAGCCCCTACCCACCAGGAACCCACTCTCTGACTACGTGGATCTACCTGTTCTGGAAGTTTCTCCGCAGTGGTGTCACACCCTGTGTGTCCTTCTGTATCTGGCTTCTCTTACTGAGCACTGTGATCTCAGGACGCAGCCACGTGGCATCGTCAGGGCTTCACCCCGCTGCATCGCCTAGTGATGTAAAGAAGACAAGAGAAGTGAAAGGAAAGTTGCTTGCAAATCTGGTGACAGCCACTGATGAGGTTCAGCGGGGAGGCTCTGGGGCCGAGGGGAACAATGAACAGTGAGGCCCTGGGGCTGCTGCAAGTCTCCGTGGAGGCGCAGCAAGTCCAAACGACTTCTCCACGTTGGGGGCAGCAGCTCAGTGTCTGGACCCACTGCTCGTTCAGTCTTCCTGCAGTCAGCACTTCATCCTGAGAGCGATTCTTTCAAAGGCTGCAACGGGGAACACGGGGACAGTTTACTGAGTTGTGCAGCCGTCATTACTGCCGTGCTGTGGACCACTTCCGTCACCTCAAAAATGTCCCTCACACCCTTAGCTATCAATCCGTCCTCTCGCTAGAGCCTGACAACCAGGAATCCACTCTCTGAATATGTGGATCTACCTATTCTGGACGATTCTCCTCAGTCATATCACACACTGTGTGTCTTTCGGTGTCTGACGCCTCTCGCTGAGCATCGTGTTCTCAGGATGCATCCAAGTGGCAGCGAGTGTCAGGGCTTCACCCTTTACCTGCACAGGGACTGAGAAAAGGAGAAAGAAAAGCAAGGAACACTGCATGCAAGTCTGTAGACAGGTGTTGAGGAAAACCAGCGGGAAGCCTCTGGCAACGGAGCGTCGTGCCCTGTGAGGCCCTGGGGCTGCTGCGAGTCTCCGTGGAGGCTCAGTAACTCACAGTCACTTCCCCAAGTGGGGCGCCGGCAATTGAGGATCTGGGACCATGACCCACTGCTCGTTCAGTCTTCTTGCAGTCAGCCCTTCGCTCTTACTGCCATGTTCTCACAAGGCACGTCGGGCAGCATGGGGACAGTTTACTGAGCTGTGCAGTCGTCCCCACTGCCGTGCTTCGGATAACTTCCATCACCCACTAAATGTCCCTAACGCATTTAGCTATCACTCCGTCACCTCGCTAGACCCTACCCACCAGGAACCCACTCTCTGACTTCGTGGATCTACCTGTTCTGGACGTTTCTCCGCAGTGGTGTCACACCCTGTGTGTTCTTCTGTATCTGGCTTCTCTCACTGAGCACTGTGATCTCAGGACGCAACCAATTGGCATCGCCAGGGCTTCACGCCGCGGCGTCGCCTAGTGATGTAAAGAAGACAAGAGAAGAGAAAGGAAAGTTGCTTGCAAGTCTGGTTACAGCCGCTGATGAGGTTCATCGGGGAGGCTCTGGGGCCGAGTGGAACAATGAACAGTGAGGCCCTGGGGCTGCTGCAAGTCTCCGTGGAGGCGCAGCAAGTCCAAACGACTTCTCCACGTTGCGGGCAGCAGCTCAGTGTCTGGACCCAGGACCCACTGCTCCTTCAGTCTTCCTGCAGTCAGCACTTCATCCTGAGAGCGATGCTTTCAAAGGCTGCAACGGGGAACACGGGGACAGTTTACTGAGTTGTGCAGCCGTCATTACTGCCGTGCTGTGGACCACTTCCGTGAACTCAAAAATGTCCCTCACGCCCTTAGCTATCAATCCGTCCTGTCGCTAGAGCCTGACTACCAGGAATCCACTCTCGGAATATGTGGATCTACCTGTTCTGGACGATTGTCCTCAGTCATATCACACACTGTGTGTCTTTTGGGGTCTGACGCCTCTCGCTGATCATCGTGTTCTCAGGATGCATCCAAGTGGCAGCGAGTGTCAGGGCTTCACCCTTTACCTGCACAGGGACTGAGAAAAGGAGAAAGAAAAGCAAGGAACACTGCATGCAAGTCTGGAGACAGGCGTTGAGGAAAACCAGCGGGAAGCCTCTGGCAACGGAGCGTCGTGCCCTGTGAGGCCCTTGGGCTGCTGCGAGTCTCCGTGGAGGCTCAGTAACTCACAGTCACTTCCCCAAGTGGGGCGCCGGCAATTGAGGATCTGGGACCATGACCCACTGCTCGTTCAGTCTTCTTGCAGTCAGCCCTTCGCTCTGAGAGCCATGATCTCACAGGTCACGTCGGGCAGCATGGGGACAGTTTACTGAGCTGTGCAGTCGTCCCCCTGCCGTGCTTCGGATAACTTCCATCACCCACTGAATGTCCCTAACGCACTTAGCTATCACTCCGTCCCCTCGCTAGCCCCTACCCACCAGGAACCCACTCTCTGACTACGTGGATCTACCTGTTCTGGACGTTTCTCCGCAGTGGTGTCACACCCTGTGTGTTCTTCTGTATCTGGCTTCTCTTACTGAGCACTGTGATCTCAGGACGCAGCCACGTGGCATCGTCAGGACTTCACCCCGCTGCATCGCCTAGTGATGTAAAGAAGACAAGAGAAGAGAAAGGAAAGTTGCTTGCAAATCTGGTGACAGCCGCTGATGAGGTTCAGCGGGGAGGCTCTGGGGCCGAGGGGAACAATGAACAGTGAGGCCCTGGGGCTGCTGCAAGTCTCCGTGGAGGCGCAGCAAGTCCAAACGACTTCTCCACGTTGGGGGCAGCAGCTCAGTGTCTGGACCCACTGCTCGTTCAATCTTCCTGCAGTCAGCACTTCATCCTGAGAGCGATTCTTTCAAAGGCTGCAACGGGGAACACGGGGACAGTTTACTGAGTTGTGCAGCCGTCATTACTGCCGTGCTGTGGACCACTTCAGTCACCTCAAAAATGTCCCTCACACCCTTAGCTATCAATCCGTCCTCTCGCTAGACCCTGACAACCAGGAATCCACTCTCTGAATATGTGGATCTACCTATTCTGGACGATTCTCCTCAGTCATATCACACACTGTGGTCTTTCGGTGTCTGACGCCTCTCGCTGAGCATCGTGTTCTCAGGATGCATCCAAGTGGCAGCGAGTGTCAGGGCTTCACCCTTTACCTGCACAGGGACTGAGAAAAGGAGAAAGAAAAGCAAGGAACACTGCATGCAAGTCTGTAGACAGGTGTTGAGGAAAACCAGCCGGAAGCCTCTGGCAACGGAGCGTCGTGCCCTGTGAGGCCCTGGGGCTGCTGCGAGTCTCCGTGGAGGCTCAGTAACTCACAGTCACTTCCCCAAGTGGGGCGCCGGCAATTGAGGATCTGGGACCATGACCCACTGCTCGTTCAGTCTTCTTGCAGTCAGCCCTTTGCTCTTACTGCCATGTTCTCACAAGGCACGTCGGGCAGCATGGGGACAGTTTACTGAGCTGTGCAGTCGTCCCCACTGCCGTGCTTCGGATAACTTCCATCACCCACTAAATGTCCCTAACGCATTTAGCTATCACTCCGTCACCTCGCTAGACCCTACCCACCAGGAACCCACTCTCTGACTTCGTGGATCTACCTGTTCTGGACGTTTCTCCGCAGTGGTGTCACACCCTGTGTGTTCTTCTGTATCTGGCTTCTCTCACTGAGCACTGTGATCTCAGGACGCAACCAATTGGCAGCGCCAGGGCTTCACGCCGCGGCGTCGCCTAATGATGTAAAGAAGACAAGAGAAGAGAAAGGAAAGTTGCTTGCAAGTCTGGTTACAGCCGCTGATGAGGTTCATCGGGGAGGCTCTGGGGCCGAGTGGAACAATGAACAGTGAGGCCCTGGGGCTGCTGCAAGTCTCCGTGGAGGCGCAGCAAGTCCAAACGACTTCTCCACGTTGCGGGCAGCAGCTCAGTGTCTGGACCCAGGACCCACTGCTCCTTCAGTCTTCCTGCAGTCAGCACTTCATCCTGAGAGCGATGCTTTCAAAGGCTGCAACGGGGAACACGGGGACAGTTTACTGAGTTGTGCAGCCGTCATTACTGCCGTGCTGTGGACCACTTCCGTGAACTCAAAAATGTCCCTCACGCCCTTAGCTATCAATCCGTCCTGTCGCTAGAGCCTGACTACCAGGAATCCACTCTCGGAATATGTGGATCTACCTGTTCTGGACGATTGTCCTCAGTCATATCACACACTGTGTGTCTTTTGGGGTCTGACGCCTCTCGCTGATCATCGTGTTCTCAGGATGCATCCAAGCGGCAGCGAGTGTCAGGGCTTCACCCTTTACCTGCACAGGGACTGAGAAAAGGAGAAAGAAAAGCAAGGAACACTGCATGCAAGTCTGGAGACAGGCGTTGAGGAAAACCAGCGGGAAGCCTCTGGCAACGGAGCGTCGTGCCCTGTGAGGCCCTTGGGCTGCTGCGAGTCTCCGTGGAGGCTCAGTAACTCACAGTCACTTCCCCAAGTGGGGCGCCGGCAATTGAGGATCTGGGACCATGACCCACTGCTCGTTCAGTCTTCTTGCAGTCAGCCCTTCGCTCTTACTGCCATGTTCTCACAAGGCACGCCGGGCAGCATGGGGACAGTTTACTGAGCTGTGCAGTCGTCCCCCTTGCCGTGCTTCGGATAACTTCCATCACCCACTGAATGTCCCTAACGGTCTGAGCTATCATTCCGTCCCCTCGCTAGACCCTATCCACCAGGAACCCACTCTCAGCCTATGTGGATCTACCTGTTCTGGACGATTCTCCTCAGTCATATCACACACTGTGTGTCTTTCGGTGTCTGACGCCTCTCGCTGAGCATCGTGTTCTCAGGATGCATCCAAGTGGCAGCGAGTGTGACGGCTTTACCCTTTACCTGTACAGGGACTGAGAAAAGGAGAAAGAAAAGCAAGGAACACTGAATGCAAGTCTGGAGACAGGCGTTGAGGAAAACCAGCGGGAAGCCTCTGGCAACGGAGCGTCGTGCCCTGTGAGGCCCTGGGGCTGCTGCGAGTCTCCGTGGAGGCTCAGTAACTCACAGTCACTTCCCCAAGTGGGGCGCCGGCAATTGAGGATCTGGGACCATGACCCACTGCTCGTTCAGTCTTCTTGCAGTCAGCCCTTCGCTCTTACTGCCATGTTCTCACAAGGCACGCCGGGCAGCATGGGGACAGTTTACTGAGCTGTGCAGTCTTCCCCCTTGGCGTGCTTCGGATAACTTCCATCACCCACTGAATGTCCCTAACGGACTGAGCTATCACTCCGTCCCCTCGCTAGACCCTATCCACCAGGAACCCACTCTCAGACTATGTGGATCTACCTGTTCTGGACGATTCTCCTCAGTCATATCACACACTGTGTGTCTTTCGGTGTCTGACGCCTCTCGCTGAGCATCGTGTTCTCAGGATGCATCCAAGTGGCAGCGAGTGTCACGGCTTTACCCTTTACCTGCACAGGGACTGAGAAAAGGAGAAAGAAAAGCAAGGAACACTGCAGGCAAGTCTGGAGACAGGCGTTGAGGAAAACCAGCGGGAAGCCTCTGGCAACGGAGCGTCGTGCCCTGTGAGACCCTGGGGCTGCTGCGAGTCTCCGTGGAGGCTCAGTAACTCACAGTCACTTCCCCAAGTGGGGCGCCGGCAATTGAGGATCTGGGACCATGACCCACTGCTCGTTCAGTCTTCTTGCAGTCAGCCCTTCGCTCTTACTGCCATGTTCTCACAAGGCACGTCGGGCAGCATGGGGACAGTTTACTGAGCTGTGCAGTCGTCCCCCTTGCCGTGCTTCGGATAACTTCCATCACCCACTGAATGTCCCAAACGGACTGAGCTATCACTCCGTCCCCTCGCTAGCCCCTATCCACCAGGAACCCACTCTCTGACTATGTGGATCTACCTGTTCTGGACGATTCTCCTCAGTCATATCACACACTGTGTGTCTTTCGGTGTCTGACGCCTCTCGCTGAGCATCGTGTTCTCAGGATGCATCCAAGTGGCAGCGAGTGTCAGGGCTTCACCCTTTACCTGCACAGGGACTGAGAAAAGGAGAAAGAAAAGCAAGGAACACTGCATGCAAGTCTGTAGACAGGTGTTGAGGAAAACCAGCCGGAAGCCTCTGGCAACGGAGCGTCGTGCCCTGTGAGGCCCTGGGGCTGCTGCGAGTCTCCGTGGAGGCTCAGTAACTCACAGTCACTTCCCCAAGTGGGGCGCCGGCAATTGAGGATCTGGGACCATGACCCACTGCTCGTTCAGTCTTCTTGCAGTCAGCCCTTTGCTCTTACTGCCATGTTCTCACAAGGCACGTCGGGCAGCATGGGGACAGTTTACTGAGCTGTGCAGTCGTCCCCACTGCCGTGCTTCGGATAACTTCCATCACCCACTAAATGTCCCTAACGCATTTAGCTATCACTCCGTCACCTCGCTAGACCCTACCCACCAGGAACCCACTCTCTGACTTCGTGGATCTACCTGTTCTGGACGTTTCTCCGCAGTGGTGTCACACCCTGTGTGTTCTTCTGTATCTGGCTTCTCTCACTGAGCACTGTGATCTCAGGACGCAACCAATTGGCAGCGCCAGGGCTTCACGCCGCGGCGTCGCCTAATGATGTAAAGAAGACAAGAGAAGAGAAAGGAAAGTTGCTTGCAAGTCTGGTTACAGCCGCTGATGAGGTTCATCGGGGAGGCTCTGGGGCCGAGTGGAACAATGAACAGTGAGGCCCTGGGGCTGCTGCAAGTCTCCGTGGAGGCGCAGCAAGTCCAAACGACTTCTCCACGTTGCGGGCAGCAGCTCAGTGTCTGGACCCAGGACCCACTGCTCCTTCAGTCTTCCTGCAGTCAGCACTTCATCCTGAGAGCGATGCTTTCAAAGGCTGCAACGGGGAACACGGGGACAGTTTACTGAGTTGTGCAGCCGTCATTACTGCCGTGCTGTGGACCACTTCCGTGAACTCAAAAATGTCCCTCACGCCCTTAGCTATCAATCCGTCCTGTCGCTAGAGCCTGACTACCAGGAATCCACTCTCGGAATATGTGGATCTACCTGTTCTGGACGATTGTCCTCAGTCATGTCACACACTGTGTGTCTTTTGGGGTCTGACGCCTCTCGCTGATCATCGTGTTCTCAGGATGCATCCAAGCGGCAGCGAGTGTCAGGGCTTCACCCTTTACCTGCACAGGGACTGAGAAAAGGAGAAAGAAAAGCAAGGAACACTGCATGCAAGTCTGGAGACAGGCGTTGAGGAAAACCAGCGGGAAGCCTCTGGCAACGGAGCGTCGTGCCCTGTGAGGCCCGTGGGCTGCTGCGAGTCTCCGTGGAGGCTCAGTAACTCACAGTCACTTCCCCAAGTGGGGCGCCGGCAATTGAGGATCTGGGACCATGACCCACTGCTCGTTCAGTCTTCTTGCAGTCAGCCCTTCGCTCTTACTGCCATGTTCTCACAAGGCACGCCGGGCAGCATGGGGACAGTTTACTGAGCTGTGCAGTCGTCCCCCTTGCCGTGCTTCGGATAACTTCCATCACCCACTGAATGTCCCTAACGGTCTGAGCTATCATTCCGTCCCCTCGCTAGACCCTATCCACCAGGAACCCACTCTCAGCCTATGTGGATCTACCTGTTCTGGACGATTCTCCTCAGTCATATCACACACTGTGTGTCTTTCGGTGTCTGACGCCTCTCGCTGAGCATCGTGTTCTCAGGATGCATCCAAGTGGCAGCGAGTGTGACGGCTTTACCCTTTACCTGTACAGGGACTGAGAAAAGGAGAAAGAAAAGCAAGGAACACTGAATGCAAGTCTGGAGACAGGCGTTGAGGAAAACCAGCGGGAAGCCTCTGGCAACGGAGCGTCGTGCCCTGTGAGGCCCTGGGGCTGCTGCGAGTCTCCGTGGAGGCTCAGTAACTCACAGTCACTTCCCCAAGTGGGGCGCCGGCAATTGAGGATCTGGGACCATGACCCACTGCTCGTTCAGTCTTCTTGCAGTCAGCCCTTCGCTCTTACTGCCATGTTCTCACAAGGCACGCCGGGCAGCATGGGGACAGTTTACTGAGCTGTGCAGTCTTCCCCCTTGGCGTGCTTCGGATAACTTCCATCACCCACTGAATGTCCCTAACGGACTGAGCTATCACTCCGTCCCCTCGCTAGACCCTATCCACCAGGAACCCACTCTCAGACTATGTGGATCTACCTGTTCTGGACGATTCTCCTCAGTCATATCACACACTGTGTGTCTTTCGGTGTCTGACGCCTCTCGCTGAGCATCGTGTTCTCAGGATGCATCCAAGTGGCAGCGAGTGTCACGGCTTTACCCTTTACCTGCACAGGGACTGAGAAAAGGAGAAAGAAAAGCAAGGAACACTGCAGGCAAGTCTGGAGACAGGCGTTGAGGAAAACCAGCGGGAAGCCTCTGGCAACGGAGCGTCGTGCCCTGTGAGACCCTGGGGCTGCTGCGAGTCTCCGTGGAGGCTCAGTAACTCACAGTCACTTCCCCAAGTGGGGCGCCGGCAATTGAGGATCTGGGACCATGACCCACTGCTCGTTCAGTCTTCTTGCAGTCAGCCCTTCGCTCTTACTGCCATGTTCTCACAAGGCACGTCGGGCAGCATGGGGACAGTTTACTGAGCTGTGCAGTCGTCCCCCTTGCCGTGCTTCGGATAACTTCCATCACCCACTGAATGTCCCAAACGGACTGAGCTATCACTCCGTCCCCTCGCTAGCCCCTATCCACCAGGAACCCACTCTCTGACTATGTGGATCTACCTGTTCTGGACGATTCTCCTCAGTCATATCACACACTGTGTGTCTTTCGGTGTCTGACGCCTCTCGCTGAGCATCGTGTTCTCAGGATGCATCCAAGTGGCAGCGAGTGTCAGGGCTTCACCCTTTACCTGCACAGGGACTGAGAAAAGGAGAAAGAAAAGCAAGGAACACTGCATGCAAGTCTGTAGACAGGTGTTGAGGAAAACCAGCGGGAAGCCTCTGGCAACGGAGCGTCGTGCCCTGTGAGGCCCTGGGGCTGCTGCGAGTCTCCGTGGAGGCTCAGTAACTCACAGTCACTTCCCCAAGTGGGGCGCCGGCAATTGAGGATCTGGGACCATGACCCACTGCTCGTTCAGTCTTCTTGCAGTCAGCCCTTCGCTCTTACTGCCATGTTCTCACAAGGCACGTCGGGCAGCATGGGGACAGTTTACTGAGCTGTGCAGTCGTCCCCACTGCCGTGCTTCGGATAACTTCCATCACCCACTAAATGTCCCTAACGCATTTAGCTATCACTCCGTCACCTCGCTAGACCCTACCCACCAGGAACCCACTCTCTGACTTCGTGGATCTACCTGTTCTGGACGTTTCTCCGCAGTGGTGTCACACCCTGTGTGTTCTTCTGTATCTGGCTTCTCTCACTGAGCACTGTGATCTCAGGACGCAACCAATTGGCAGCGCCAGGGCTTCACGCCGCGGCGTCGCCTAATGATGTAAAGAAGACAAGAGAAGAGAAAGGAAAGTTGCTTGCAAGTCTGGTTACAGCCGCTGATGAGGTTCATCGGGGAGGCTCTGGGGCCGAGTGGAACAATGAACAGTGAGGCCCTGGGGCTGCTGCAAGTCTCCGTGGAGGCGCAGCAAGTCCAAACGACTTCTCCACGTTGCGGGCAGCAGCTCAGTGTCTGGACCCAGGACCCACTGCTCCTTCAGTCTTCCTGCAGTCAGCACTTCATCCTGAGAGCGATGCTTTCAAAGGCTGCAACGGGGAACACGGGGACAGTTTACTGAGTTGTGCAGCCGTCATTACTGCCGTGCTGTGGACCACTTCCGTGAACTCAAAAATGTCCCTCACGCCCTTAGCTATCAATCCGTCCTGTCGCTAGAGCCTGACTACCAGGAATCCACTCTCGGAATATGTGGATCTACCTGTTCTGGACGATTGTCCTCAGTCATGTCACACACTGTGTGTCTTTTGGGGTCTGACGCCTCTCGCTGATCATCGTGTTCTCAGGATGCATCCAAGCGGCAGCGAGTGTCAGGGCTTCACCCTTTACCTGCACAGGGACTGAGAAAAGGAGAAAGAAAAGCAAGGAACACTGCATGCAAGTCTGGAGACAGGCGTTGAGGAAAACCAGCGGGAAGCCTCTGGCAACGGAGCGTCGTGCCCTGTGAGGCCCGTGGGCTGCTGCGAGTCTCCGTGGAGGCTCAGTAACTCACAGTCACTTCCCCAAGTGGGGCGCCGGCAATTGAGGATCTGGGACCATGACCCACTGCTCGTTCAGTCTTCTTGCAGTCAGCCCTTCGCTCTTACTGCCATGTTCTCACAAGGCACGCCGGGCAGCATGGGGACAGTTTACTGAGCTGTGCAGTCGTCCCCCTTGCCGTGCTTCGGATAACTTCCATCACCCACTGAATGTCCCTAACGGTCTGAGCTATCATTCCGTCCCCTCGCTAGACCCTATCCACCAGGAACCCACTCTCAGCCTATGTGGATCTACCTGTTCTGGACGATTCTCCTCAGTCATATCACACACTGTGTGTCTTTCGGTGTCTGACGCCTCTCGCTGAGCATCGTGTTCTCAGGATGCATCCAAGTGGCAGCGAGTGTGACGGCTTTACCCTTTACCTGTACAGGGACTGAGAAAAGGAGAAAGAAAAGCAAGGAACACTGAATGCAAGTCTGGAGACAGGCGTTGAGGAAAACCAGCGGGAAGCCTCTGGCAACGGAGCGTCGTGCCCTGTGAGGCCCTGGGGCTGCTGCGAGTCTCCGTGGAGGCTCAGTAACTCACAGTCACTTCCCCAAGTGGGGCGCCGGCAATTGAGGATCTGGGACCATGACCCACTGCTCGTTCAGTCTTCTTGCAGTCAGCCCTTCGCTCTTACTGCCATGTTCTCACAAGGCACGCCGGGCAGCATGGGGACAGTTTACTGAGCTGTGCAGTCTTCCCCCTTGGCGTGCTTCGGATAACTTCCATCACCCACTGAATGTCCCTAACGGACTGAGCTATCACTCCGTCCCCTCGCTAGACCCTATCCACCAGGAACCCACTCTCAGACTATGTGGATCTACCTGTTCTGGACGATTCTCCTCAGTCATATCACACACTGTGTGTCTTTCGGTGTCTGACGCCTCTCGCTGAGCATCGTGTTCTCAGGATGCATCCAAGTGGCAGCGAGTGTCACGGCTTTACCCTTTACCTGCACAGGGACTGAGAAAAGGAGAAAGAAAAGCAAGGAACACTGCAGGCAAGTCTGGAGACAGGCGTTGAGGAAAACCAGCGGGAAGCCTCTGGCAACGGAGCGTCGTGCCCTGTGAGACCCTGGGGCTGCTGCGAGTCTCCGTGGAGGCTCAGTAACTCACAGTCACTTCCCCAAGTGGGGCGCCGGCAATTGAGGATCTGGGACCATGACCCACTGCTCGTTCAGTCTTCTTGCAGTCAGCCCTTCGCTCTTACTGCCATGTTCTCACAAGGCACGTCGGGCAGCATGGGGACAGTTTACTGAGCTGTGCAGTCGTCCCCCTTGCCGTGCTTCGGATAACTTCCATCACCCACTGAATGTCCCAAACGGACTGAGCTATCACTCCGTCCCCTCGCTAGCCCCTATCCACCAGGAACCCACTCTCTGACTATGTGGATCTACCTGTTCTGGACGATTCTCCTCAGTCATATCACACACTGTGTGTCTTTCGGTGTCTGACGCCTCTCGCTGAGCATCGTGTTCTCAGGATGCATCCAAGTGGCAGCGAGTGTCAGGGCTTCACCCTTTACCTGCACAGGGACTGAGAAAAGGAGAAAGAAAAGCAAGGAACACTGCATGCAAGTCTGTAGACAGGTGTTGAGGAAAACCAGCGGGAAGCCTCTGGCAACGGAGCGTCGTGCCCTGTGAGGCCCTGGGGCTGCTGCGAGTCTCCGTGGAGGCTCAGTAACTCACAGTCACTTCCCCAAGTGGGGCGCCGGCAATTGAGGATCTGGGCCCATGACCCACTGCTCGTTCAGTCTTCTTGCAGTCAGCCCTTCGCTCTGACAGCCATGTTCTCACAGGTCACGTCGGGCAGCATGGGAACAGTTTACTGAGCTGTGCAGTCGTCCCCCTGCCGTGCTTCGGATAACTTCCATCACCCACTGAATGTCCCTAACGCACTTAGCTATCACTCCGTCCCCTCGCTAGCCCCTACCCACCAGGAACCCACTCTCTGACTACGTGGATCTACCTGTTCTGGACGTTTCTCCGCAGTGGTGTCACACCCTGTGTGTCCTTCTGTATCTGGCTTCTCTTACTGAGCACTGTGATCTCAGGACGCAGCCACGTGGCATCGTCAGGGCTTCACCCCGCTGCATCGCCTAGTGATGTAAAGAAGACAAGAGAAAGGAAAGTTGCTTGCAAATCTGGTGACAGCCGCTGATGAGGTTCAGCGGGGAGGCTCTGGGGCCGAGGGGAACAATGAACAGTGAGGCCCTGGGGCTGCTGCAAGTCTCCGTGGAGGCGCAGCAAGTCCAAACGACTTCTCCACGTTGGGGGCAGCAGCTCAGTGTCTGGACCCAGGACCCACTGCTCGTTCAGTCTTCCTGCAGTCAGCACTTCATCCTGAGAGCGATGCTTTCAAAGGCTGCAACGGGGAACACGGGGACAGTTTACTGAGTTGTGCAGCCGTCATTACTGCCGTGCTGTGGACCACTTTTGTCACCTCAAAAATGTCCCTCACGCCCCTAGCTATCAATCCGTCCTTTCGCTAGAGCCTGACAACCAGGAATCCACTCTCTGAATATGTGGATCTACCTGTTCTGGACGATTCTCCTCAGTCATATCACACACTGTGTGTCTTTCGGTGTCTGACGCCTCTCGCTGAGCATCGTGTTCTCAGGATGCATCCAAGTGGCAGCGAGTGTCAGGGCTTCACCCTTTACCTGCACAGGGACTGAAAAAAGGAGAAAGAAAAGCAAGGAACACTGCATGCAAGTCTGGAGACAGGCGTTGAGGAAAACCAGCGGGAAGCCTCTGGCAACGGAGCATCGTGCCCTGTGAGGCCCTGGGGCTGCTGCGAGTCTCCGTGGAGGCTCAATAACTCACAGTCACTTCCCCAAGTGGGGCGCCGGCAATTGAGGATCTGGGACCATGACCCACTGCTCGTTCAGTCTTCTTGCAGTCAGCCCTTCGCTCTTACTGCCATGTTCTCAGAAGGCACGTCGGGCAGCATGGGGACAGTTTACTGAGCTGTGCAGTCGTCCCCACTGCCGTGCTTCGGATAACTTCCATCACCCACTGAATGGCCCTAACGGACTGAGCTATCACTCCGTCCCCTCGATAGCCCCTACCCACCAGGAACCCACTCTCAGACTATGTGGATCTACCTGTTCTGGACGATTCTCCTCAGTGATATAACACACTGTGTGTCTTTCGGTGTCTGACGCCTCTCGCTGAGCATCGTGTTCTCAGGATGCATCCAAGTGGCAGTGAGTGTCAGGGCTTCACCCTTTACCTGCACAGGGACTGAGAAAAGGAGAAAGAAAAGCAAGGAACACTGCATGCAAGTCTGGAGACAGGCGTTGAGGAAAACCAGCGGGAAGCCTCTGGCAACGGAGCGTCGTGCCCTGTGAGGCCCTGGGGCTGCTGCGAGTCTCCGTGGAGGCTCAGTAACTCACAGTCACTTCCCCAAGTGGGGCGCCGGCAATTGAGGATCTGGGACCATGACCCACTGCTCGTTCAGTCTTCTTGCAGTCAGCCCTTCGCTCTGACAGCCATGTTCTCACAGGTCACGTCGGGCAGCATGGGGACAGTTTACGGAGCTGTGCAGTCGTCCCCCTGCCGGGCTTCGGATAACTTCCATCACCCACTGAATGTCCCTAACGCACTTAGCTATCACTCCGTCCCCTCGCTAGCCCCTACCCACCAGGAACCCACTCTCTGACTACGTGGATCTACCTGTTCTGGACGTTTCTCCGCAGTGGTGTCACACCCTTTGTGTCCTTCTGTATCTGGCTTCTCTTACTGAGCACTGTGATATAAGGACGCAGCCACGTGGCATCTTCAGGGCTTCACCCCGCTGCATCGCCTAGTGATGTAAAGAAGACAAGAGAAGAGAAAGGAAAGTTGCTTGCAAATCTGGTGACAGCCGCTGATGAGGTTCAGAGGGGAGGCTCTGGGGCCGTGGGCTCCATGAACTGTGAGACCCTGGGGCTGCTGCCACTCTCCGTGGAGGCGCAGCAAGTCCAAACGACTTCTCCACGTTGGGGGCAGCAGCTCAGTGTCTGGACCCAGGACCCACTGCTCGTTCAGTCTTCCTGCAGTCAGCACTTCATCCTGAGAGCGATGCTTTCAAAGGCTGCAAAGGGGAACACGGGGACAGTTTACTGAGTTGTGCAGCCGTCATTACTGCCGTGCTGTGGACCACTTCCGTCACCTCAAAAATGTCCCTCACGCCCTTAGCTATCAATCCGTCCTGTCGCTAGAGCCTGACAACCAGGAATCCACTCTCTGAATATGTGGATCTACCTGTTCTGGACGATTCTCCTCAGTCATATCACACACTGTGTGTCTTTCGGTGTCTGACGCCTCTCGCTGAGCATCGTGTTCTCAGGATGCATCCAAGTGGCAGTGAGTGTCAGGGCTTCACCCTTTACCTGCACAGGGACTGAGAAAAGGAGAAACAAAAGCAAGGAACACTGCATGCAAGTCTGGAGACAGGCGTTGAGGAAAAGCAACGGGAAGCCTCTGGCAACGGAGCGTCGTGCCCTGTGAGGCCCTGGGGCTGCTGCGAGTCTCCGTGGAGGCTCAGTAACTCACAGTCACTTCCCCAAGTGGGGCGCCGGCAATTGAGGATCTGGGACCATGACCCACTGCTCGTTCAGTCTTCTTGCAGTCAGCCCTTCGCTCTTACTGCCATGTTCTAAGAAGGCACGTCGGGCAGCATGGGGACAGTTTACTGAGCTGTGCAGTCGTCCCCCTTGCCGTGCTTCGGATAACTTCCATCACCCACTGAATGTCCCTAACGGACTGAGCTGTCACTCCGTCCCCTCGCTAGCCCCTATCCACCAGGAACCCACTCTCAGACTATGTGGATCTACCTGTTCTGGACGATTCTGCTCAGTCATATCACACACTGTGTGTCTTTCGGTGTCTGACGCCTCTCGCTGAGCATCGTGTTCTCAGGATGCATCCAAGTGGCAGTGAGTGTCAGGGCTTCACCCTTTACCTGCACAGGGACTGAGAAAAGGAGAAAGAAAAGCAAGGAACACTGCATGCAAGTCTGGAGACAGGCGTTGAGGAAAACCAACGGGAAGCCTCTGGCAACGGAGCGTCGTGCCCTGTGAGGCCCTGGGGCTGCTGCGAGTCTCCGTGGAGGCTCAGTAACTCACAGTCACTTCCCCAAGTGGGGCGCCGGCAATTGAGGATCTGGGACCATGACCCACTGCTCGTTCAGTCTTCTTGCAGTCAGCCCTTCGCTCTGACAGCCATGTTCTCACAGGTCACGTCGGGCAGCATGGGGACAGTTTACTGAGCTGTGCAGTCGTCCCCCTGCTGTGCTTCGGATAACTTCCATCACCAACTGAATGTCCCTAACGCACTTAGCTATCACTCCGTCACCTCGCTAGACCCTACCCACCAGGAACCCACTCTCTGACTTCGTGGATCTACCTGTTCTGGACGTTTCTCCGCAGTGGTGTCACACCCTGTGTGTTCTTCTGTATCTGGCTTCTCGCACTGAGCACTGTGATCTCAGGACGCAACCAATTGGCAGCGTCAGGGCTTCACCCCGCGGCGTCGCCTAGTGATGTAAAGAAGACAAGAGAAGAGAAAGGAAAGTTGCTTGCAAGTCTGGTTACAGCCGCTGATGAGGTTCAGCGGGGAGGCTCTGGGGCCGAGGGGAACAATGAACAGTGAGGCCCTGGGGCTGCTGCAAGTCTCCGTGGAGGCGCAGCAAGTCCAAACGACTTCTCCACGTTGGGGGCAGCAGCTCAGTGTCTGGACCCAGGACCCACTGCTCGTTCAGTCTTCCTGCAGTCAGCACTTCATCCTGAGAGCGATGCTTTCAAAGGCTGCAACGGGGAACACGGGGACAGTTTACTGAGTTGTGCAGCCGTCATTACTGCCGTGCTGTGGACCACTATCGTCACCTCAAAAATGTCCCTCACGCCCCTAGCTATCAATCCGTCCTTTCGCTAGAGCCTGACAACCAGGAATCCACTCTCAGACTATGTGGATACACCTGTTCTGGACGATTCTCCTCAGTGATATAACACACTGTGTGTCTTTCGGTGTCTGACGCCTCTCGCTGAGCATCGTGTTCTCAGGATGCCTCCAAGTGGCAGTGAGTGTCAGGGCTTCACCCTTTTCCTGCACAGGGACTGAGAAAAGGAGAAAGAAAAGCAAGGAACACTGCATGCAAGTCTGGAGACAGGCGTTGAGGAAAACCAACCGGAAGCCACTGGCAACGGAGCGTCATGCCCTGTGAGGCCCTGGGGCTGCTGCGAGTCTCCGTGGAGGCTCAGTAACTCACAGTCACTTCCCCAAGTGGGGCGCCGGCAATTGAGGATCTGGGACCATGACCCACTGCTCGTTCATTCTTCTTGCAGTCAGCCCTTCGCTCTGACAGCCATGTTCTCACAGGTCACGTCGGGCAGCATGGGGACAGTTTACTGAGCTGTGCAGTCGTCGCCCTGCCGTGCTTCGGATAACTTCCATCACCCACTGAATGTCCCTAACGCACTTAGCTATCACTCCGTCCCCTCGCTAGCCCCTACCCACCAGGAACCCACTCTCTGACTAGGTGGATCTACCTGTTCTGGACGTTTCTCCGCAGTGGTGTCACACCCTGTGTGTCCTTCTGTATCTGGCTTCTCTCGCTGAGCACTGTGATCTCAGGACGCAGCCACGTGGCATCGTCAGGGCTTCACCCCGCTGCATCGCCTAGTGATGTAAAGAAGACAAGAGAAGAGAAAGGAAAGTTGCTTGCAAATCTGGTGACAGCCGCTGATGAGGTTCAGCGGGGAGGCTCTGGGGCCGAGGGGAACCATGAACAGTGAGGCCCTGGGGCTGCTGCCACTCTCCGTGGAGGCGCAGCATGTCCAATCGACTTCTCCGCGTTGGGGGCAGCAGCTCAGTGTCTGGACCCACTGCTCGTTCAGTCTTCCTGCAGTCAGCACTTCATCCTGAGAGCGATGCTTTCAAAGGCTGCAACGGGGAACACGGGGACAGTTTACTGAGTTGTGCAGCCGTCCTTACTGCTGTGCTGTGGACCACTTCCGTCACCTCAAAAATGTCCCTCACGCCCTTAGCTATCAATCCGTCCTGTCGCTAGAGCCTGACAACCAGGAATCCACTCTCTGAATATGTGGATCTACCTGTTCTGGACGATTCTCCTCAGTCATATCACACACTGTGTGTCTTTCGGTGTCTGACGCCTCTCGCTGAGCATCGTGTTCTCAGGATGCATCCAAGTGGCAGTGAGTGTCAGGGCTTCACCCTTTACCTGCACAGGGACTGAGAAAAGGAGAAACAAAAGCAAGGAACACTGCATGCAAGTCTGGAGACAGGCGTTGAGGAAAACCAACGGGAAGCCTCTGGCAACGGACCGTCGTGCCCTGTGAGGCCCTGGGGCTGCTGCGAGTCTCCGTGGAGGCTCAGTAACTCACAGTCACTTCCCCAAGTGGGGCGCCGACAATTGAGGATCTGGGACCATGACCCACTGCTCGTTCAGTCTTCTTGCAGTCAGCCCTTCGCTCTTACTGCCATGTTCTGAGAAGGCACGTCGGGCAGCATGGGGACAGTTTACTGAGCTGTGCAGTCGTCCCCACTGCCGTGCTTCGGATAACTTCCATCTCCCAGTAAATGTCCCTAACGCATTTAGCTATCACTCCGTCACCTCGCTAGACCCTACCCACCAGGAACCCACTCTCTGACTTCGTGGAACTACCTGTTCTGGACGTTTCTCCGCAGTTGTGTCACACACTGTGTTTTCTTCTGTATCTGGCTTCTCTCACTGAGCACTGTGATCTCAGGACGCAACCAATTGGCAGCGTCAGGGCTTCACGCCGCGGCGCCGCCTAGTGATGTAAAGAAGACAAGGGAAGAGAAAAGAAAGTTGCTTGCAAGTCTGGTTACAGCCGCTGATGAGGTTCAGCGGGGAGGCTCTGGGGCCGAGGGGAACAATGAACAGTGAGGCCCTGGGGCTGCTGCAAGTCTCCGTGGAGGCGCAGCAAGTCCAAACGACTTCTCCACGTTGGGGGCAGCAGCTCAGTGTCTGGACCCAGGACCCACTGCTCGTTCAGTCTTCCTGCACTCAGCACTTCATACTGAGAGCGATGCTTTCAAAGGCTGCAACGGGGAACACGGGGACAGTTTACTGAGTTGTGCAGCCGTCATTACTGCCGTGCTGTGGACCACTTCCGTCACCTCAAAAATGTCCCTCACGCCCTTAGCTATCAATCCGTCCTGTCGCTAGCGCCTGACAACCAGGAATCCACTCTCTGAATATATGGATCTACCTGTTCTGGACGATTCTCCTCAGTGATATCACACACTGTGGGTCTTTCGGTGTCTGACGCCTCTCGCTGAGCATCGTGTTCTCAGGATGCATCCAAGTGGCAGCGAGTGTCAGGGCTTCACCCTTTACCTGCACAGGGACTGAGAAAAGGAGAAAGAAAAGCAAGGAACACTGCATGTAAGTCTGGAGACAGGCGTTGAGTAAAACCAGCGGGAAGCCTCTGGCAACGGAGCGTCGTGCCCTGTGAGGCCCTGGGGCTGCTGCGAGTCTCCGTGGAGGCTCAGTAACTCACAGTCACTTCCCCAAGTGGGGCGCCGGCAATTGAGGATCTGGGACCATGACCCACTGCTCGTTCAGTCTTCTTGCTGTCAGCCCTTCGCTCTTACTGCCATGTTCTCACAAGGCACGTCGGACAGCATGGGGACAGTTTACTGAGCTGTGTAGTCGTCCCCACTGCCGTGCTTCGGATAACTTCCATCACCCACTAAATGTCCCTAACGCATTTAGCTATCACTCCGTCACCTCGCTAGACCCTACCCACCAGGAACCCAATCTCTGACTTCTTGGATCTACCTGTTCTGGACGTTTCTCCGCAGTGGTGTCACACCCTGTGTGTTCTTCTGTATCTGGCTTCTCTCACTGAGCACTGTGATCTCAGGACGCAACCAATTGGCAGCGTCAGGGCTTCACGCCGCGGCGTCGCCTAGTGATGTAAAGAAGACAAGAGAAGAGAAAGGAAAGTTGCTTGCAAGTCTGGTGACAGCCGCTGATGAGGTTCAGCGGGGAGGCTCTGGGGCCGAGGGGAACAATGAACAGTGAGGCCCTGGGGCTTCTGCAAGTCTCCGTGGAGGCGCAGCAAGTCCAAACGACTTCTCCACGTTGGGGGCAGCAGCTCAGTGTCTGGACCCAGGATCCACTGCTCGTTCAGTCTTCCTGCAGTCAGCACTTCATCCTGAGAGCGATGCTTTCAAAGGCTGCAACGGGGAACACGGGGACAGTTTACTGAGTTGTGCAGCCGTCATTACTGCCGTGCTGTGGACCACTATCGTCACCTCAAAAATGTCCCTCACGCCCCTAGCTATCAATCCGTCCTTTCGCTAGAGCCTGACAACCAGGAATCCACTCTCTGAATATGTGGATCTACCTGTTCTGGACGATTCTCCTCAGTCATATCACACACTGTGTGTCTTTCGGTGTCTGACGCCTCTCGCTGAGCATCGTGTTCTCAGGATGCATCCAAGTGGCAGCGAGTGTCAGGGCTTCACCCTTTACCTGCACAGGGACTGAGAAAAGGAGAAAGAAAAGCAAGGAACACTGCATGCAAGTCTGGAGACAGGCGTTGAGGAAAACCAGCGGGAAGCCTCTGGCAACGGAGCATCGTGCCCTGTGAGGCCCTGGGGCTGCTGCGAGTCTCCGTGGAGGCTCAATAACTCACAGTCACTTCCCCAAGTGGGGCGCCGGCAATTGAGGATCTGGGACCATGACCCACTGCTCGTTCAGTCTTCTTGCAGTCAGCCCTTCGCTCTTACTGCCATGTTCTCACAAGGCACGTCGGGCAGCATGGGGACAGTTTACTGAGCTGTGCAGTCGTCCCCACTGCCGTGCTTCGGATAACTTCCATCACCCACTAAATGTCCCTAACGCATTTAGCTATCACTCCGTCACCTCGCTAGACCCTACCCACCAGGAACCCACTCTCTGACTTCGTGGATCTACCTGTTCTGGACGTTTCTCCGCAGTGGTGTCACACCCTGTGTGTTCTTCTGTATCTGGCTTCTCTCACTGAGCACTGTGATCTCAGGACGCAACCAATTGGCAGCGTCAGGGCTTCACGCCGCGGCGTCGCCTAGTGATGTAAAGAAGACAAGAGAAGAGAAAGGAAAGTTGCTTGCAAGTCTGGTTACAGCCGCTGATGAGGTTCAGCGGGGAGGCTCTGGGGCCGAGGGGAACAATGAACAGTGAGGCCCTGGGGCTGCTGCAAGTCTCCGTGGAGGCGCAGCAAGTCCAAACGACTTCTCCACGTTGGGGGCAGCACCTCAGTGTCTGGACCCAGGACCCACTGCTCGTTCAGTCTTCCTGCAGTCAGCACTTCATCCTGAGAGCGATGTTTTCAAAGGCTGCAACGGGGAACACGGGGAGAGTTTACTGAGTTGTGCAGCCGTCATTACTGCCATGCTGTGGACCACTATCGTCACCTCAAAAATGTCCCTCACGCCCCTAGCTATCAATCCGTCCTTTCGCTAGAGCCTGACAACCAGGAATCCACTCTCTGAATATGTGGATCTACCTGTTCTGGACGATTCTCCTCAGTCATATCACACACTGTGTGTCTTTCGGTGTCTGACGCCTCTCGCTGAGCATCGTGTTCTCAGGATGCATCCAAGTGGCAGCGAGTGTCAGGGCTTCACCCTTTACCTGCACAGGGACTGAGAAAAGGAGAAAGAAAAGCAAGGAACACTGCATGCAAGTCTGGAGACAGGGGTTGAGGAAAACCAGCGGGAAGCCTCTGGCAACGGATCATCGTGCCCTGTGAGGCCCTGGGGCTGCTGCGAGTCTCCGTGGAGGCTCAATAACTCACAGTCACTTCCCCAAGTGGGGCGCCGGCAATTGAGGATCTGGGACCATGACCCACTGCTCGTTCAGTCTTCTTGCAGTCAGCCCTTCGCTCTTACTGCCATGTTCTCAGAAGGCACGTCGGGCAGCATGGGGACAGTTTACTGAGCTGTGCAATCGTCCCCCTTGCCGTGCTTCGGATAACTTCCATCACCCACTGAATGTCCCTAACGGACTGAGCTATCACTCCGTTCCCTCGCTAGCCCCTACCCACCAGGAACCCACTCTCAGACTATGTGGGTCTACCTGTTCTGGACGATTCTCCTCAGTGATATAACACACTGTGTGTCTTTCGGTGTCTGACGCCTCTCGCTGAGCATCGTGTTCTCAGGATGCATCCAAGTGGCAGTGAGTATCAGGGCTTCACCCTTTACCTGCACAGGGACTGAGAAAAGGAGAAAGAAAAGCAAGGAACACTGCATGCAAGTCTGGAGACAGGCGTTGAGGAAAACCAACGGGAAGCCTCTGGCAACGGAGCGTCGTGCCCTGTGAGGCCCTGGGACTGCTGCGAGTCTCCGTGGAGGCTCAGTAACTCACAGTCACTTCCCCAAGTGGGGCGCCGGCAATTGAGGATCTGGGACCATGACCCACTGCTCGTTCACTCTTCTTGCAGTCAGCCCTTCGCTCTGACAGCCATGTTCTCACCGGTCACGTCGGGCAGCATGGGGACGGTTTACTGAGCTGTGCAGTCGTCCCCACTGCCGTGCTTCGGATAACTTCCATCACCCACTAAATGTCCGTAACGCATTTAGCTATCACTCCGTCACCTCGCTAGACCCTACCCACCAGGAACCCACTCTCTGACTTCGTGGATCTACCTGTTCTGGACGTTTCTCCGCAGTGGTGTCACACCCTGTGTGTTCTTCTGTATCTGGCTTCTCTCACTGAGCACTGTGATCTCAGGACGCAACCAATTGGCAGCGTCAGGGCTTCACGCCGCGGCGTCGCCTAGTGATGTAAAGAAGACAAGAGAAGAGAAAGGAAAGTTGCTTGCAAGTCTGGTTACAGCCGCTGATGAGGTTCAGCGGGGAGGCTCTGGGGCCGAGGGGAACAATGAACAGTGAGGCCCTGGGGCTGCTGCAAGTCTCCGTGGAGGCGCAGCAAGTCCAAACGACTTCTCCACGTTGGGGGCAGCAGCTCAGTGTCTGGACCCAGGACCCACTGCTCGTTCAGTCTTCCTGCAGTCAGCACTTCATCCTGAGAGCGATGCTTTCAAAGGCTGCAACGGAGAACACGGGGACAGTTTACTGAGTTGTGCAGCCGTCATTACTGCCGTGCTGTGGACCACTATCGTCACCTCAAAAATGTCCCTCACGCCCCTAGCTATCAATCCGTCCTTTCGCTAGAGCCTGACAACCAGGAATCCACTCTCTGAATATGTGGATCTGCCTGTTCTGGACGATTCTCCTCAGTCATATCACACACTGTGTGTCTTTCGGTGTCTGACGCCTCTCGCTGAGCATCGTGTTCTCAGGATGCATCCAAGTGGCAGCGAGTGTCAGGGCTTCACCCTTTACCTGCACAGGGACTGAGAAAAGGAGAAAGAAAAGCAAGGAACACTGCATGCAAGTCTGGAGACAGGCGTTGAGGAAAACCAGCGGGAAGCCTCTGGCAACGGAGCATCGTGCCCTGTGAGGCCCTGGGGCTGCTGCGAGTCTCCGTGGAGGCTCAATAACTCACAGTCACTTCCCCAAGTGGGGCGCAGGCAATTGAGGATCTGGGACCATGACCCACTGCTCGTTCAGTCTTCTTGCAGTCAGCCCTTCGCTCTTACTGCCATGTTCTCAGAAGGCACGTGGGGCAGCATGGGGACAGTTTACTGAGCTGTGCAATCGTCCCCCTTGCCGTGCTTCGGATAACTTCCATCACCCACTGAATGTCCCTAACGGACTGAGCTATCACTCCGTTCCCTCGCTAGCCCCTACCCACCAGGAACCCACTCTCAGACTATGTGGGTCTACCTGTTCTGGACGATTCTCCTCAGTGATATAACACACTGTGTGTCTTTCGGTGTCTGACGCCTCTCGCTGAGCATCGTGTTCTCAGGATGCATCCAAGTGGCAGTGAGTATCAGGGCTTCACCCTTTACCTGCACAGGGACTGAGAAAAGGAGAAAGAAAAGCAAGGAACACTGCATGCAAGTCTGGAGACAGGCGTTGAGGAAAACCAACGGGAAGCCTCTGGCAACGGAGCGTCGTGCCCTGTGAGGCCCTGGGGCTGCTGCGAGTCTCCGTGGAGGCTCAGTAACTCACAGTCACTTCCCCAAGTGGGGCGCCGGCAATTGAGGATCTGGGACCATGACCCACTGCTCGTTCACTCTTCTTGCAGTCAGCCCTTCGCTCTGACAGCCATGTTCTCACCGGTCACGTCGGGCAGCATGGGGACGGTTTACTGAGCTGTGCAGTCGTCCCCACTGCCGTGCTTCGGATAACTTCCATCACCCACTAAATGTCCGTAACGCATTTAGCTATCACTCCGTCACCTCGCTAGACCCTACCCACCAGGAACCCACTCTCTGACTTCGTGGATCTACCTGTTCTGGACGTTTCTCCGCAGTGGTGTCACACCCTGTGTGTTCTTCTGTATCTGGCTTCTCTCACTGAGCACTGTGATCTCAGGACGCAACCAATTGGCAGCGTCAGGGCTTCACGCCGCGGCGTCGCCTAGTGATGTAAAGAAGACAAGAGAAGAGAAAGGAAAGTTGCTTGCAAGTCTGGTTACAGCCGCTGATGAGGTTCATCGGGGAGGCTCTGGGGCCGAGGGGAACAATGAACAGTGAGGCCCTGGGGCTGCTGCAAGTCTCCGTGGAGGCGCAGCAAGTCCAAACGACTTCTCCACGTTGGGGGCAGCAGCTCAGTGTCTGGACCCAGGACCCACTGCTCGTTCAGTCTTCCTGCACTCAGCACTTCATCCTGAGAGCGATGCTTTCAAAGGCTGCAACGGGGAACACGGGGACAGTTTACTGAGTTGTGCAGCCGTCATTACTGCCGTGCTGTGGACCACTTTCGTCACCTCAAAAATGTCCCTCACGCCCCTAGCTATCAATCCGTCCTTTCGCTAGAGCCTGACAACCAGGAATCCACTCTCTGAATATGTGGATCTACCTGTTCTGGACGATTCTCCTCAGTCATATCACACACTGTGTGTCTTTCGGTGTCTGACGCCTCTCGCTGAGCATCGTGTTCTCAGGATGCATCCAAGTGGCAGCGAGTGTCAGGGCTTCACCCTTTACCTGCACAGGGACTGAGAAAAGGAGAAAGAAAAGCAAGGAACACTGCATGCAAGTCTGGAGACAGGCGTTGAGGAAAACCAGCGGGAAGCCTCTGGCAACGGAGCATCGTGCCCTGTGAGGCCCTGGGGCTGCTGCGAGTCTCCGTGGAGGCTCAATAAATCACAGTCACTTCCCCAAGTGGGGCGCCGGCAATTGAGGATCTGGGACCATGACCCACTGCTCGTTCAGTCTTCTTGCAGTCAGCCCTTCGCTCTTACTGCCATGTTCTCAGAAGGCACGTCGGGCAGCATGGGGACAGTTTACTGAGCTGTGCAATCGTCCCCCTTGCCGTGCTTCGGATAATTTCCATCACCCACTGAATGTCCCTAACGGATTGAGCTATCACTCCGTTCCCTCGCTAGCCCCTACCCACCAGGAACCCACTCTCAGACTATGTGGGTCTACCTGTTCTGGACGATTCTCCTCAGTGATATAACAAACTGTGTGTCTTTCGGTGTCTGACGCCTCTCGCTGAGCATCGTGTTCTCAGGATGCATCCAAGTGGCAGTGAGTGTCAGGGCTTCACCCTTTACCTGCACAGGGACTGAGAAAAGGAGAAAGAAAAGCAAGGAACACTGCATGCAAGTCTGGAGACAGGCGTTGAGGAAAACCAACGGGAAGCCTCTGGCAACGGAGCGTCGTGCCCTGTGAGGCCCTGGGGCTGCTGGGAGTCTCCGTGGAGGCTCAGTAACTCACAGTCACTTCCCCAAGAGGGGCGCCGGCAATTGAGGATCTGGGACCATGACCCACTGCTCGTTCAGTCTTCTTGCAGTCAGCCCTTCGCTCTTACTGCCATGTTCTCACCGGTCACGTCGGGCAGCATGGGGACGGTTTACTGAGCTGTGCAGTCGTCCCCACTGCCGTGCTTCGGATAACTTCCATCACCCACTAAATGTCCCTAACGCATTTAGCTATCACTCCGTCACCTCGCTAGACCCTACCCACCAGGAACCCACTCTCTGACTTCGTGGATCTACCTGTTCTGGACGTTTCTCCGCAGTGGTGTCACACCCTGTGTGTTCTTCTGTATCTGGCTTCTCTCACTGAGCACTGTGATCTCAGGACGCAACCAATTGGCAGCGTCAGGGCTTCACGCCGCGGCGTCGCCTAGTGATGTAAAGAAGACAAGAGAAGAGAAAGGAAAGTTGCTTGCAAGTCTGGTTACAGCCGCTGATGAGGTTCAGCTGGGAGGCTCTGGGGCCGAGGGGAACAATGAACAGTGAGGCCCTGGGGCTGCTGCAAGTCTCCGTGGAGGCGCAGCAAGTCCAAACGACTTCTCCTCGTTGGAGGCAGCAGCTCAGTGTCTGGACCCAGGACCCACTGCTCGTTCAGTCTTCCTGCACTCAGCACTTCATCCTGAGAGCGATGCTTTCAAAGGCTGCAACGGGGAACACGGGGACAGTTTACTGAGTTGTGCAGCCGTCATTACTGCCGTGCTGTGGACCACTTCCGTCACCTCAAAAATGTCCCTCACGCCCTTAGCTATCAATCCGTCCTGTCGTTAGAGCCTGACAACCAGGAATCCACTCTCTGAATATGTGGATCTACCTGTTCTGGACGATTCTCCTCAGTGATATCACACACTGTGGGTCTTTCGGTGTCTGACGCCTCTCGCTGAGCATCGTGTTCTCAGGATGCATCCAAGTGGCAGCGAGTGTCAGGGCTTCACCCTTTACCTGCACAGGGACTGAGAAAAGGAGAAAGAAAAGCAAGGAACACTGCATGTAAGTCTGGAGACAGGCGTTGAGGAAAACCAGCGGGAAGCCTCTGGCAACGGAGCGTCGTGCCCTGTGAGGCCCTGGGGCTGCTGCGAGTCTCCGTGGAGGCTCAGTAACTCACAGTCACTTCCCCAAGTGGGGCGCCGGCAATTGAGGATCTGGGACCATGACCCACTGCTCGTTCAGTCTTCTTGCTGTCAGCCCTTCGCTCTTACTGCCATGTTCTCACAAGGCACGTCGGACAGCATGGGGACAGTTTACTGAGCTGTGTAGTCGTCCCCACTGCCGTGCTTCGGATAACTTCCATCACCCACTAAATGTCCCTAACGCATTTAGCTATCACTCCGTCACCTTGCTAGACCCTACCCACCAGGAACCCAATCTCTGACTTCGTGGATCTACCTGTTCTGGACGTTTCTCCGCAGTGGTGTCACACCCTGTGTGTTCTTCTGTATCTGGCTTCTCTCACTGAGCACTGTGATCTCAGGACGCAACCAATTGGCAGCGTCAGGGCTTCACGCCGCGGCGTCGCCTAGTGATGTAAAGAAGACAAGAGAAGAGAAAGGAAAGTTGCTTGCAAGTCTGGTTACAGCCGCTGATGAGGTTCAGCGGGGAGGCTCTGGGGCCGAGGGGAACAATGAACAGTGAGGCCCTGGGGCTTCTGCAAGTCTCCGTGGAGGCGCAGCAAGTCCAAACGACTTCTCCACGTTGGGGGCAGCAGCTCAGTGTCTGGACCCAGGATCCACTGCTCGTTCAGTCTTCCTGCAGTCAGCACTTCATCCTGAGAGCGATGCTTTCAAAGGCTGCAACGGGGAACACGGGGACAGTTTACTGAGTTGTGCAGCCGTCATTACTGCCGTGCTGTGGACCACTATCGTCACCTCAAAAATGTCCCTCACGCCCCTAGCTATCAATCCGTCCTTTCGCTAGAGCCTGACAACCAGGAATCCACTCTCTGAATATGTGGATCTACCTGTTCTGGACGATTCTCCTCAGTCATATCACACACTGTGTGTCTTTCGGTGTCTGACGCCTCTCGCTGAGCATCGTGTTCTCAGGATGCATCCAAGTGGCAGCGAGTGTCAGGGCTTCACCCTTTACCTGCACAGGGACTGAGAAAAGGAGAAAGAAAAGCAAGGAACACTGCATGCAAGTCTGGAGACAGGCGTTGAGGAAAACCAGCGGGAAGCCTCTGGCAACGGAGCATCGTGCCCTGTGAGGCCCTGGGGCTGCTGCGAGTCTCCGTGGAGGCTCAATAACTCACAGTCACTTCCCCAAGTGGGGCGCCGGCAATTGAGGATCTGGGACCATGACCCACTGCTCGTTCAGTCTTCTTGCAGTCAGCCCTTCGCTCTTACTGCCATGTTCTCACAAGGCACGTCGGGCAGCATGGGGACAGTTTACTGAGCTGTGCAGTCGTCCCCACTGCCGTGCTTCGGATAACTTCCATCACCCACTAAATGTCCCTAACGCATTTAGCTATCACTCCGTCCCCTCGCTAGACCCTACCCACCAGGAACCCACTCTCTGACTTCGTGGATCTACCTGTTCTGGACGTTTCTCCGCAGTGGTGTCACACCCTGTGTGTTCTTCTGTATCTGGCTTCTCTCACTGAGCACTGTGATCTCAGGACGCAACCAATTGGCAGCGTCAGGGCTTCACGCCGCGGCGTCGCCTAGTGATGTAAAGAAGACAAGAGAAGAGAAAGGAAAGTTGCTTGCAAGTCTGGTTACAGCCGCTGATGAGGTTCAGCGGGGAGGCTCTGGGGCCGAGGGGAACAATGAACAGTGAGGCCCTGGGGCTGCTGCAAGTCTCCGTGGAGGCGCAGCAAGTCCAAACGGCTTCTCCACGTTGCGGGCAGCAGCTCAGTGTCTGGACCCAGGACCCACTGCTCGTTCAGTCTTCCTGCAGTCAGCACTTCATCCTGAGAGCGATGTTTTCAAAGGCTGCAACGGGGAACACGGGGACAGTTTACTGAGTTGTGCAGCCGTCATTACTGCCATGCTGTGGACCACTATCGTCACCTCAAAAATGTCCCTCACGCCCCTAGCTATCAATCCGTCCTTTCGCTAGAGCCTGACAACCAGGAATCCACTCTCTGAATATGTGGATCTACCTGTTCTGGACGATTCTCCTCAGTCATATCACACACTGTGTGTCTTTCGGTGTCTGACGCCTCTCGCTGAGCATCGTGTTCTCAGGATGCATCCAAGTGGCAGCGAGTGTCAGGGCTTCACCCTTTACCTGCACAGGGACTGAGAAAAGGAGAAAGAAAAGCAAGGAACACTGCATGCAAGTCTGGAGGCAGGGGTTGAGGAAAACCAGCGGGAAGCCTCTGGCAACGGATCATCGTGCCCTGTGAGGCCCTGGGGCTGCTGCGAGTCTCCGTGGAGGCTCAATAACTCACAGTCACTTCCCCAAGAGGGGCGCCGGCAATTGAGGATCTGGGACCATGACCCACTGCTCGTTCAGTCTTCTTGCAGTCAGCCCTTCGCTCTTACTGCCATGTTCTCAGAAGGCACGTCGGGCAGCATGGGGACAGTTTACTGAGCTGTGCAATCGTCCCCCTTGCCGTGCTTCGGATAACTTCCATCACCCACTGAATGTCCCTAACGGACTGAGCTATCACTCCGTTCCCTCGCTAGCCCCTACCCACCAGGAACCCACTCTCAGACTATGTGGGTCTACCTGTTCTGGACGATTCTCCTCACTGATATAACACACTGTGTGTCTTTCGGTGTCTGACGCCTCTCGCTGAGCATCGTGTTCTCAGGATGCATCCAAGTGGCAGTGAGTATCAGGGCTTCACCCTTTACCTGCACAGGGACTGAGAAAAGGAGAAAGAAAAGCAAGGAACACTGCATGCAAGTCTGGAGACAGGCGTTGAGGAAAACCAACGGGAAGCCTCTGGCAACGGAGCGTCGTGCCCTGTGAGGCCCTGGGGCTGCTGCGAGTCTCCGTGGAGGCTCAGTAACTCACAGTCACTTCCCCAAGTGGGGCGCCGGCAATTGAGGATCTGGGACCATGACCCACTGCTCGTTCACTCTTCTTGCAGTCAGCCCTTCGCTCTGACAGCCATGTTCTCACCGGTCACGTCGGGCAGCATGGGGACGGTTTACTGAGCTGTGCAGTCGTCCCCACTGCCGTGCTTCGGATAACTTCCATCACCCACTAAATGTCCCTAACGCATTTAGCTATCACTCCGTCCCCTCGCTAGACCCTACCCACCAGGAACCCACTCTCTGACTTCGTGGATCTACCTGTTCTGGACGTTTCTCCGCAGTGGTGTCACACCCTGTGTGTTCTTCTGTATCTGGCTTCTCTCACTGAGCACTGTGATCTCAGGACGCAACCAATTGGCAGCGTCAGGGCTTCACGCCGCGGCGTCGCCTAGTGATGTAAAGAAGACAAGAGAAGAGAAAGGAAAGTTGCTTGCAAGTCTGGTTACAGCCGCTGATGAGGTTCAGCGGGGAGGCTCTGGGGCCGAGGGGAACAATGAACAGTGAGGCCCTGGGGCTGCTGCAAGTCTCCGTGGAGGCGCAGCAAGTCCAAACGACTTCTCCACGTTGGGGGCAGCAGCTCAGTGTCTGGACCCAGGACCCACTGCTCGTTCAGTCTTCCTGCAGGCAGCACTTCATCCTGAGAGCGATGCTTTCAAAGGCTGCAACGGGGAACACGGGGACAGTTTACTGAGTTGTGCAGCCGTCATTACTGCCGTGCTGTGGACCACTATCGTCACCTCAAAAATGTCCCTCACGCCCCTAGCTATCAATCCGTCCTTTCGCTAGAGCCTGACAACCAGGAATCCACTCTCTGAATATGTGGATCTGCCTGTTCTGGACGATTCTCCTCAGTCATATCACACACTGTGTGTCTTTCGGTGTCTGACGCCTCTCGCTGAGCATCCTGTTCTCAGGATGCATCCAAGTGGCAGCGAGTGTCAGGGCTTCACCCTTTACCTGCACAGGGACTGAGAAAAGGAGAAAGAAAAGCAAGGAACACTGCATGCAAGTCTGGAGACAGGCGTTGAGGAAAACCAGCGGGAAGCCTCTGGCAACGGAGCATCGTGCCCTGTGAGGCCCTGGGGCTGCTGCGAGTCTCCGTGGAGGCTCAATAACTCACAGTCACTTCCCCAAGTGGGGCGCAGGCAATTGAGGATCTGGGACCATGACCCACTGCTCGTTCAGTCTTCTTGCAGTCAGCCCTTCGCTCTTACTGCCATGTTCTCAGAAGGCACGTGGGGCAGCATGGGGACAGTTTACTGAGCTGTGCAATCGTCCCCCTTGCCGTGCTTCGGATAACTTCCATCACCCACTGAATGTCCCTAACGGACTGAGCTATCACTCCGTTCCCTCGCTAGCCCCTACCCACCAGGAACCCACTCTCAGACTATGTGGGTCTACCTGTTCTGGACGATTCTCCTCAGTGATATAACACACTGTGTGTCTTTCGGTGTCTGACGCCTCTCGCTGAGCATCGTGTTCTCAGGATGCATCCAAGTGGCAGTGAGTATCAGGGCTTCACCCTTTACCTGCACAGGGACTGAGAAAAGGAGAAAGAAAAGCAAGGAACACTGCATGCAAGTCTGGAGACAGGCGTTGAGGAAAACCAACGGGAAGCCTCTGGCAACGGAGCGTCGTGCCCTGTGAGGCCCTGGGGCTGCTGCGAGTCTCCGTGGAGGCTCAGTAACTCACAGTCACTTCCCCAAGTGGGGCGCCGGCAATTGAGGATCTGGGACCATGACCCACTGCTCGTTCACTCTTCTTGCAGTCAGCCCTTCGCTCTGACAGCCATGTTCTCACCGGTCACGTCGGGCAGCATGGGGACGGTTTACTGAGCTGTGCAGTCGTCCCCACTGCCGTGCTTCGGATAACTTCCATCACCCACTAAATGTCCGTAACGCATTTAGCTATCACTCCGTCACCTCGCTAGACCCTACCCACCAGGAACCCACTCTCTGACTTCGTGGATCTACCTGTTCTGGACGTTTCTCCGCAGTGGTGTCACACCCTGTGTGTTCTTCTGTATCTGGCTTCTCTCACTGAGCACTGTGATCTCAGGACGCAACCAATTGGCAGCGTCAGGGCTTCACGCCGCGGCGTCGCCTAGTGATGTAAAGAAGACAAGAGAAGAGAAAGGAAAGTTGCTTGCAAGTCTGGTTACAGCCGCTGATGAGGTTCATCGGGGAGGCTCTGGGGCCGAGGGGAACAATGAACAGTGAGGCCCTGGGGCTGCTGCAAGTCTCCGTGGACGCGCAGCAAGTCCAAACGACTTCTCCACGTTGGGGGCAGCAGCTCAGTGTCTGGACCCAGGACCCACTGCTCGTTCAGTCTTCCTGCACTCAGCACTTCATCCTGAGAGCGATGCTTTCAAAGGCTGCAACGGGGAACACGGGGACAGTTTACTGAGTTGTGCAGCCGTCATTACTGCCGTGCTGTGGACCACTTTCGTCACCTCAAAAATGTCCCTCACGCCCCTAGCTATCAATCCGTCCTTTCGCTAGAGCCTGACAACCAGGAATCCACTCTCTGAATATGTGGATCTACCTGTTCTGGACGATTCTCCTCAGTCATATAACACACTGTGTGTCTTTCGGTGTCTGACGCCTCTCGCTGAGCATCGTGTTCTCAGGATGCATCCAAGTGGCAGCGAGTGTCAGGGCTTCACCCTTTACCTGCACAGGGACTGAGAAAAGGAGAAAGAAAAGCAAGGAACACTGCATGCAAGTCTGGAGACAGGCGTTGAGGAAAACCAGCGGGAAGCCTCTGGCAACGGAGCATCGTGCCCTGTGAGGCCCTGGGGCTGCTGCGAGTCTCCGTGGAGGCTCAATAAATCACAGTCACTTCCCCAAGTGGGGCGCCGGCAATTGAGGATCTGGGACCATGACCCACTGCTCGTTCAGTCTTCTTGCAGTCAGCCCTTCGCTCTTACTGCCATGTTCTCAGAAGGCACGTCGGGCAGCATGGGGACAGTTTACTGAGCTGTGCAATCGTCCCCCTTGCCGTGCTTCGGATAATTTCCATCACCCACTGAATGTCCCTAACGGATTGAGCTATCACTCCGTTCCCTCGCTAGCCCCTACCCACCAGGAACCCACTCTCAGACTATGTGGGTCTACCTGTTCTGGACGATTCTCCTCAGTGATATAACAAACTGTGTGTCTTTCGGTGTCTGACGCCTCTCGCTGAGCATCGTGTTCTCAGGATGCATCCATGTGGCAGTGAGTGTCAGGGCTTCACCCTTTACCTGCACAGGGACTGAGAAAAGGAGAAAGAAAAGCAAGGAACACTGCATGCAAGTCTGGAGACAGGCGTTGAGGAAAAACAACGGGAAGCCTCTGGCAACGGAGCGTCGTGCCCTGTGAGGCCCTGGGGCTGCTGGGAGTCTCCGTGGAGGCTCAGTAACTCACAGTCACTTCCCCAAGAGGGGCGCCGGCAATTGAGGATCTGGGACCATGACCCACTGCTCGTTCACTCTTCTTGCAGTCAGCCCTTCGCTCTTACTGCCATGTTCTCACCGGTCACGTCGGGCAGCATGGGGACGGTTTACTGAGCTGTGCAGTCGTCCCCACTGCCGTGCTTCGGATAACTTCCATCACCCACTAAATGTCCGTAACGCATTTAGCTATCACTCCGTCACCTCGCTAGACCCTACCCACCAGGAACCCACTCTCTGACTTCGTGGATCTACCTGTTCTGGACGTTTCTCCGCAGTGGTGTCACACCCTGTGTGTTCTTCTGTATCTGGCTTCTCTCACTGAGCACTGTGATCTCAGGACGCAACCAATTGGCAGCGTCAGGGCTTCACGCCGCGGCGTCGCCTAGTGATGTAAAGAAGACAAGAGAAGAGAAAGGAAAGTTGCTTGCAAGTCTGGTTACAGCCGCTGATGAGGTTCAGCTGGGAGGCTCTGGGGCCGAGGGGAACAATGAACAGTGAGGCCCTGGGGCTGCTGCAAGTCTCCGTGGAGGCGCAGCAAGTCCAAACGACTTCTCCACGTTGGAGGCAGCAGCTCAGTGTCTGGACCCAGGACCCACTGCTCGTTCAGTCTTCCTGCACTCAGCACTTCATCCTGAGAGCGATGCTTTCAAAGGCTGCAACGGGGAACACGGGGACAGTTTACTGAGTTGTGCAGCCGTCATTACTGCCGTGCTGTGGACCACTTCCGTCACCTCAAAAATGTCCCTCACGCCCTTAGCTATCAATCCGTCCTGTCGTTAGAGCCTGACAACCAGGAATCCACTCTCTGAATATGTGGATCTACCTGTTCTGGACGATTCTCCTCAGTGATATCACACACTGTGGGTCTTTCGGTGTCTGACGCCTCTCGCTGAGCATCGTGTTCTCAGGATGCATCCAAGTGGCAGCGAGTGTCAGGGCTTCACCCTTTACCTGCACAGGGACTGAGAAAAGGAGAAAGAAAAGCAAGGAACACTGCATGTAAGTCTGGAGACAGGCGTTGAGGAAAACCAGCGGGAAGCCTCTGGCAACGGAGCGTCGTGCCCTGTGAGGCCCTGGGGCTGCTGCGAGTCTCCGTGGAGGCTCAGTAACTCACAGTCACTTCCCCAAGTGGGGCGCCGGCAATTGAGGATCTGGGACCATGACCCACTGCTCGTTCAGTCTTCTTGCTGTCAGCCCTTCGCTCTTACTGCCATGTTCTCACAAGGCACGTCGGACAGCATGGGGACAGTTTACTGAGCTGTGTAGTCGTCCCCACTGCCGTGCTTCGGATAACTTCCATCACCCACTAAATGTCCCTAACGCATTTAGCTATCACTCCGTCACCTTGCTAGACCCTACCCACCAGGAACCCAATCTCTGACTTCGTGGATCTACCTGTTCTGGACGTTTCTCCGCAGTGGTGTCACACCCTGTGTGTTCTTCTGTATCTGGCTTCTCTCACTGAGCACTGTGATCTCAGGACGCAACCAATTGGCAGCGTCAGGGCTTCACGCCGCGGCGTCGCCTAGTGATGTAAAGAAGACAAGAGAAGAGAAAGGAAAGTTGCTTGCAAGTCTGGTTACAGCCGCTGATGAGGTTCAGCGGGGAGGCTCTGGGGCCGAGGGGAACAATGAACAGTGAGGCCCTGGGGCTTCTGCAAGTCTCCGTGGAGGCGCAGCAAGTCCAAACGACTTCTCCACGTTGGGGGCAGCAGCTCAGTGTCTGGACCCAGGATCCACTGCTCGTTCAGTCTTCCTGCAGTCAGCACTTCATCCTGAGAGCGATGCTTTCAAAGGCTGCAACGGGGAACACGGGGACAGTTTACTGAGTTGTGCAGCCGTCATTACTGCCGTGCTGTGGACCACTATCGTCACCTCAAAAATGTCCCTCACGCCCCTAGCTATCAATCCGTCCTTTCGCTAGAGCCTGACAACCAGGAATCCACTCTCTGAATATGTGGATCTACCTGTTCTGGACGATTCTCCTCAGTCATATCACACACTGTGTGTCTTTCGGTGTCTGACGCCTCTCGCTGAGCATCGTGTTCTCAGGATGCATCCAAGTGGCAGCGAGTGTCAGGGCTTCACCCTTTACCTGCACAGGGACTGAGAAAAGGAGAAAGAAAAGCAAGGAACACTGCATGCAAGTCTGGAGACAGGCGTTGAGGAAAACCAGCGGGAAGCCTCTGGCAACGGAGCATCGTGCCCTGTGAGGCCCTGGGGCTGCTGCGAGTCTCCGTGGAGGCTCAATAACTGACAGTCACTTCCCCAAGTGGGGCGCCGGCAATTGAGGATCTGGGACCATGACCCACTGCTCGTTCAGTCTTCTTGCAGTCAGCCCTTCGCTCTTACTGCCATGTTCTCAGAAGGCACGTCGGGCAGCATGGGGACAGTTTACTGAGCTGTGCAATCGTCCCCCTTGCCGTGCTTCGGATAACTTCCATCACCCACTGAATGTCCCTAACGGACTGAGCTATCACTCCGTTCCCTCGCTAGCCCCTACCCACCAGGAACCCACTCTCAGACTATGTGGGTCTACCTGTTCTGGACGATTCTCCTCAGTGATATAACACACTGTGTGTCTTTCGGTGTCTGACGCCTCTCGCTGAGCATCGTGTTCTCAGGATGCATCCAAGTGGCAGTGAGTATCAGGGCTTCACCCTTTACCTGCACAGGGACTGAGAAAAGGAGAAAGAAAAGCAAGGAACACTGCATGCAAGTCTGGAGACAGGCGTTGAGGAAAACCAACGGGAAGCCTCTGGCAACGGAGCGTCGTGCCCTGTGAGGCCCTGGGGCTGCTGCGAGTCTCCGTGGAGGCTCAGTAACTCACAGTCACTTCCCCAAGTGGGGCGCCGGCAATTGAGGATCTGGGACCATGACCCACTGCTCGTTCACTCTTCTTGCAGTCAGCCCTTCGCTCTGACAGCCATGTTCTCACCGGTCACGTCGGGCAGCATGGGGACGGTTTACTGAGCTGTGCAGTCGTCCCCACTGCCGTGCTTCGGATAACTTCCATCACCCACTAAATGTCCCTAACGCATTTAGCTATCACTCCGTCCCCTCGCTAGACCCTACCCACCAGGAACCCACTCTCTGACTTCGTGGATCTACCTGTTCTGGACGTTTCTCCGCAGTGGTGTCACACCCTGTGTGTTCTTCTGTATCTGGCTTCTCTCACTGAGCACTGTGATCTCAGGACGCAACCAATTGGCAGCGTCAGGGCTTCACGCCGCGGCGTCGCCTAGTGATGTAAAGAAGACAAGAGAAGAGAAAGGAAAGTTGCTTGCAAGTCTGGTTACAGCCGCTGATGAGGTTCAGCGGGGAGGCTCTGGGGCCGAGGGGAACAATGAACAGTGAGGCCCTGGGGCTGCTGCAAGTCTCCGTGGAGGCGCAGCAAGTCCAAACGACTTCTCCACGTTGGGGGCAGCAGCTCAGTGTCTGGACCCAGGACCCACTGCTCGTTCAGTCTTCCTGCACTCAGCACTTCATCCTGAGAGCGATGCTTTCAAAGGCTGCAACGGGGAACACGGGGACAGTTTACTGAGTTGTGCAGCCGTCATTACTGCCGTGCTGTGGACCACTTTCGTCACCTCAAAAATGTCCCTCACGCCCCTAGCTATCAATCCGTCCTTTCGCTAGAGCCTGACAACCAGGAATCCACTCTCTGAATATGTGGATCTACCTGTTCTGGACGATTCTCCTCAGTCATATCACACACTGTGTGTCTTTCGGTGTCTGACGCCTCTCGCTGAGCATCGTGTTCTCAGGATGCATCGAAGTGGCAGCGAGTGTCAGGGCTTCACCCTTTACCTGCACAGGGACTGAGAAAAGGAGAAAGAAAAGCAAGGAACACTGCATGCAAGTCTGGAGACAGGCGTTGAGGAAAACCAGCGGGAAGCCTCTGGCAACGGAGCATCGTGCCCTGTGAGGCCCTGGGGCTGCTGCGAGTCTCCGTGGAGGCTCAATAACTCACAGTCACTTCCCCAAGTGGGGCGCCGGCAATTGAGGATCTGGGACCATGACCCACTGCTCGTTCAGTCTTCTTGCAGTCAGCCCTTCGCTCTTACTGCCATGTTCTCAGAAGGCACGTCGGGCAGCATGGGGACAGTTTACTGAGCTGTGCAATCGTCCCCCTTGCCGTGCTTCGGATAACTTCCATCACCCACTGAATGTCCCTAACGGACTGAGCTATCACTCCGTTCCCTCGCTAGCCCCTACCCACCAGGAACCCACTCTCAGACTATGTGGGTCTACCTGTTCTGGACGATTCTCCTCAGTGATATAACACACTGTGTGTCTTTCGGTGTCTGACGCCTCTCGCTGAGCATCGTGTTCTCAGGATGCATCCAAGTGGCAGTGAGTATCAGGGCTTCACCCTTTACCTGCACAGGGACTGAGAAAAGGAGAAAGAAAAGCAAGGAACACTGCATGCAAGTCTGGAGACAGGCGTTGAGGAAAACCAACGGGAAGCCTCTGGCAACGGAGCGTCGTGCCCTGTGAGGCCCTGGGGCTGCTGCGAGTCTCCGTGGAGGCTCAGTAACTCACAGTCACTTCCCCAAGTGGGGCGCCGGCAATTGAGGATCTGGGACCATGACCCACTGCTCGTTCACTCTTCTTGCAGTCAGCCCTTCGCTCTGACAGCCATGTTCTCACCGGTCACGTCGGGCAGCATGGGGACGGTTTACTGAGCTGTGCAGTCGTCCCCACTGCCGTGCTTCGGATAACTTCCATCACCCACTAAATGTCCCTAACGCATTTAGCTATCACTCCGTCCCCTCGCTAGACCCTACCCACCAGGAACCCACTCTCTGACTTCGTGGATCTACCTGTTCTGGACGTTTCTCCGCAGTGGTGTCACACCCTGTGTGTTCTTCTGTATCTGGCTTCTCTCACTGAGCACTGTGATCTCAGGACGCAACCAATTGGCAGCGTCAGGGCTTCACGCCGCGGCGTCGCCTAGTGATGTAAAGAAGACAAGAGAAGAGAAAGGAAAGTTGCTTGCAAGTCTGGTTACAGCCGCTGATGAGGTTCAGCGGGGAGGCTCTGGGGCCGAGGGGAACAATGAACAGTGAGGCCCTGGGGCTGCTGCAAGTCTCCGTGGAGGCGCAGCAAGTCCAAACGACTTCTCCACGTTGGGGGCAGCAGCTCAGTGTCTGGACCCAGGACCCACTGCTCGTTCAGTCTTCCTGCACTCAGCACTTCATCCTGAGAGCGATGCTTTCAAAGGCTGCAACGGGGAACACGGGGACAGTTTACTGAGTTGTGCAGCCGTCATTACTGCCGTGCTGTGGACCACTTTCGTCACCTCAAAAATGTCCCTCACGCCCCTAGCTATCAATCCGTCCTTTCGCTAGAGCCTGACAACCAGGAATCCACTCTCTGAATATGTGGATCTACCTGTTCTGGACGATTCTCCTCAGTCATATCACACACTGTGTGTCTTTCGGTGTCTGACGCCTCTCGCTGAGCATCGTGTTCTCAGGATGCATCGAAGTGGCAGCGAGTGTCAGGGCTTCACCCTTTACCTGCACAGGGACTGAGAAAAGGAGAAAGAAAAGCAAGGAACACTGCATGCAAGTCTGGAGACAGGCGTTGAGGAAAACCAGCGGGAAGCCTCTGGCAACGGAGCATCGTGCCCTGTGAGGCCCTGGGGCTGCTGCGAGTCTCCGTGGAGGCTCAATAACTCACAGTCACTTCCCCAAGTGGGGCGCCGGCAATTGAGGATCTGGGACCATGACCCACTGCTCGTTCAGTCTTCTTGCAGTCAGCCCTTCGCTCTTACTGCCATGTTCTCAGAAGGCACGTCGGGCAGCATGGGGACAGTTTACTGAGCTGTGCAATCGTCCCCCTTGCCGTGCTTCGGATAACTTCCATCACCCACTGAATGTCCCTAACGGACTGAGCTATCACTCCGTTCCCTCGCTAGCCCCTACCCACCAGGAACCCACTCTCAGACTATGTGGGTCTACCTGTTCTGGACGATTCTCCTCAGTGATATAACACACTGTGTGTCTTTCGGTGTCTGACGCCTCTCGCTGAGCATCGTGTTCTCAGGATGCATCCAAGTGGCAGTGAGTATCAGGGCTTCACCCTTTACCTGCACAGGGACTGAGAAAAGGAGAAAGAAAAGCAAGGAACACTGCATGCAAGTCTGGAGACAGGCGTTGAGGAAAACCAACGGGAAGCCTCTGGCAACGGAGCGTCGTGCCCTGTGAGGCCCTGGGGCTGCTGCGAGTCTCCGTGGAGGCTCAGTAACTCACAGTCACTTCCCCAAGTGGGGCGCCGGCAATTGAGGATCTGGGACCATGACCCACTGCTCGTTCACTCTTCTTGCAGTCAGCCCTTCGCTCTGACAGCCATGTTCTCACCGGTCACGTCGGGCAGCATGGGGACGGTTTACTGAGCTGTGCAGTCGTCCCCACTGCCGTGCTTCGGATAACTTCCATCACCCACTAAATGTCCCTAACGCATTTAGCTATCACTCCGTCCCCTCGCTAGACCCTACCCACCAGGAACCCACTCTCTGACTTCGTGGATCTACCTGTTCTGGACGTTTCTCCGCAGTGGTGTCACACCCTGTGTGTTCTTCTGTATCTGGCTTCTCTCACTGAGCACTGTGATCTCAGGACGCAACCAATTGGCAGCGTCAGGGCTTCACGCCGCGGCGTCGCCTAGTGATGTAAAGAAGACAAGAGAAGAGAAAGGAAAGTTGCTTGCAAGTCTGGTTACAGCCGCTGATGAGGTTCAGCGGGGAGGCTCTGGGGCCGAGGGGAACAATGAACAGTGAGGCCCTGGGGCTGCTGCAAGTCTCCGTGGAGGCGCAGCAAGTCCAAACGACTTCTCCACGTTGGGGGCAGCAGCTCAGTGTCTGGACCCAGGACCCACTGCTCGTTCAGTCTTCCTGCACTCAGCACTTCATCCTGAGAGCGATGCTTTCAAAGGCTGCAACGGGGAACACGGGGACAGTTTACTGAGTTGTGCAGCCGTCATTACTGCCGTGCTGTGGACCACTTTCGTCACCTCAAAAATGTCCCTCACGCCCCTAGCTATCAATCCGTCCTTTCGCTAGAGCCTGACAACCAGGAATCCACTCTCTGAATATGTGGATCTACCTGTTCTGGACGATTCTCCTCAGTCATATCACACACTGTGTGTCTTTCGGTGTCTGACGCCTCTCGCTGAGCATCGTGTTCTCAGGATGCATCGAAGTGGCAGCGAGTGTCAGGGCTTCACCCTTTACCTGCACAGGGACTGAGAAAAGGAGAAAGAAAAGCAAGGAACACTGCATGCAAGTCTGGAGACAGGCGTTGAGGAAAACCAGCGGGAAGCCTCTGGCAACGGAGCATCGTGCCCTGTGAGGCCCTGGGGCTGCTGCGAGTCTCCGTGGAGGCTCAATAACTCACAGTCACTTCCCCAAGTGGGGCGCCGGCAATTGAGGATCTGGGACCATGACCCACTGCTCGTTCAGTCTTCTTGCAGTCAGCCCTTCGCTCTTACTGCCATGTTCTCAGAAGGCACGTCGGGCAGCATGGGGACAGTTTACTGAGCTGTGCAATCGTCCCCCTTGCCGTGCTTCGGATAACTTCCATCACCCACTGAATGTCCCTAACGGACTGTGCTATCACTCCGTTCCCTCGCTAGCCCCTACCCACCAGGAACCCACTCTCAGACTATGTGGGTCTACCTGTTCTGGACGATTCTCCTCAGTGATATAACACACTGTGTGTCTTTCGGTGTCTGACGCCTCTCGCTGAGCATCGTGTTCTCAGGATGCATCCAAGTGGCAGTGAGTATCAGGGCTTCACCCTTTACCTGCACAGGGACTGAGAAAAGGAGAAAGAAAAGCAAGGAACACTGCATGCAAGTCTGGAGACAGGCGTTGAGGAAAACCAACGGGAAGCCTCTGGCAACGGAGCGTCGTGCCCTGTGAGGCCCTGGGGCTGCTGCGAGTCTCCGTGGAGGCTCAGTAACTCACAGTCACTTCCCCAAGTGGGGCGCCGGCAATTGAGGATCTGGGACCATGACCCACTGCTCGTTCACTCTTCTTGCAGTCAGCCCTTCGCTCTGACAGCCATGTTCTCACCGGTCACGTCGGGCAGCATGGGGACGGTTTACTGAGCTGTGCAGTCGTCCCCACTGCCGTGCTTCGGATAACTTCCATCACCCACTAAATGTCCCTAACGCATTTAGCTATCACTCCGTCCCCTCGCTAGACCCTACCCACCAGGAACCCACTCTCTGACTTCGTGGATCTACCTGTTCTGGACGTTTCTCCGCAGTGGTGTCACACCCTGTGTGTTCTTCTGTATCTGGCTTCTCTCACTGAGCACTGTGATCTCAGGACGCAACCAATTGGCAGCGTCAGGGCTTCACGCCGCGGCGTCGCCTAGTGATGTAAAGAAGACAAGAGAAGAGAAAGGAAAGTTGCTTGCAAGTCTGGTTACAGCCGCTGATGAGGTTCAGCGGGGAGGCTCTGGGGCCGAGGGGAACAATGAACAGTGAGGCCCTGGGGCTGCTGCAAGTCTCCGTGGAGGCGCAGCAAGTCCAAACGACTTCTCCACGTTGGGGGCAGCAGCTCAGTGTCTGGACCCAGGACCCACTGCTCGTTCAGTCTTCCTGCACTCAGCACTTCATCCTGAGAGCGATGCTTTCAAAGGCTGCAACGGGGAACACGGGGACAGTTTACTGAGTTGTGCAGCCGTCATTACTGCCGTGCTGTGGACCACTTTCGTCACCTCAAAAATGTCCCTCACGCCCCTAGCTATCAATCCGTCCTTTCGCTAGAGCCTGACAACCAGGAATCCACTCTCTGAATATGTGGATCTACCTGTTCTGGACGATTCTCCTCAGTCATATCACACACTGTGTGTCTTTCGGTGTCTGACGCCTCTCGCTGAGCATCGTGTTCTCAGGATGCATCGAAGTGGCAGCGAGTGTCAGGGCTTCACCCTTTACCTGCACAGGGACTGAGAAAAGGAGAAAGAAAAGCAAGGAACACTGCATGCAAGTCTGGAGACAGGCGTTGAGGAAAACCAGCGGGAAGCCTCTGGCAACGGAGCATCGTGCCCTGTGAGGCCCTGGGGCTGCTGCGAGTCTCCGTGGAGGCTCAATAACTCACAGTCACTTCCCCAAGTGGGGCGCCGGCAATTGAGGATCTGGGACCATGACCCACTGCTCGTTCAGTCTTCTTGCAGTCAGCCCTTCGCTCTTACTGCCATGTTCTCAGAAGGCACGTCGGGCAGCATGGGGACAGTTTACTGAGCTGTGCAATCGTCCCCCTTGCCGTGCTTCGGATAACTTCCATCACCCACTGAATGTCCCTAACGGACTGAGCTATCACTCCGTTCCCTCGCTAGCCCCTACCCACCAGGAACCCACTCTCAGACTATGTGGGTCTACCTGTTCTGGACGATTCTCCTCAGTGATATAACACACTGTGTGTCTTTCGGTGTCTGACGCCTCTCGCTGAGCATCGTGTTCTCAGGATGCATCCAAGTGGCAGTGAGTATCAGGGCTTCACCCTTTACCTGCACAGGGACTGAGAAAAGGAGAAAGAAAAGCAAGGAACACTGCATGCAAGTCTGGAGACAGGCGTTGAGGAAAACCAACGGGAAGCCTCTGGCAACGGAGCGTCGTGCCCTGTGAGGCCCTGGGGCTGCTGCGAGTCTCCGTGGAGGCTCAGTAACTCACAGTCACTTCCCCAAGTGGGGCGCCGGCAATTGAGGATCTGGGACCATGACCCACTGCTCGTTCACTCTTCTTGCAGTCAGCCCTTCGCTCTGACAGCCATGTTCTCACCGGTCACGTCGGGCAGCATGGGGACGGTTTACTGAGCTGTGCAGTCGTCCCCACTGCCGTGCTTCGGATAACTTCCATCACCCACTAAATGTCCCTAACGCATTTAGCTATCACTCCGTCCCCTCGCTAGACCCTACCCACCAGGAACCCACTCTCTGACTTCGTGGATCTACCTGTTCTGGACGTTTCTCCGCAGTGGTGTCACACCCTGTGTGTTCTTCTGTATCTGGCTTCTCTCACTGAGCACTGTGATCTCAGGACGCAACCAATTGGCAGCGTCAGGGCTTCACGCCGCGGCGTCGCCTAGTGATGTAAAGAAGACAAGAGAAGAGAAAGGAAAGTTGCTTGCAAGTCTGGTTACAGCCGCTGATGAGGTTCAGCGGGGAGGCTCTGGGGCCGAGGGGAACAATGAACAGTGAGGCCCTGGGGCTGCTGCAAGTCTCCGTGGAGGCGCAGCAAGTCCAAACGACTTCTCCACGTTGGGGGCAGCAGCTCAGTGTCTGGACCCAGGACCCACTGCTCGTTCAGTCTTCCTGCACTCAGCACTTCATCCTGAGAGCGATGCTTTCAAAGGCTGCAACGGGGAACACGGGGACAGTTTACTGAGTTGTGCAGCCGTCATTACTGCCGTGCTGTGGACCACTATCGTCACCTCAAAAATGTCCCTCACGCCCCTAGCTATCAATCCGTCCTTTCGCTAGAGCCTGACAACCAGGAATCCACTCTCTGAATATGTGGATCTGCCTGTTCTGGACGATTCTCCTCAGTCATATCACACACTGTGTGTCTTTCGGTGTCTGACGCCTCTCGCTGAGCATCGTGTTCTCAGGATGCATCCAAGTGGCAGCGAGTGTCAGGGCTTCACCCTTTACCTGCACAGGGACTGAGAAAAGGAGAAAGAAAAGCAAGGAACACTGCATGCAAGTCTGGAGACAGGCGTTGAGGAAAACCAGCGGGAAGCCTCTGGCAACGGAGCATCGTGCCCTGTGAGGCCCTGGGGCTGCTGCGAGTCTCCGTGGAGGCTCAATAACTCACAGTCACTTCCCCAAGTGGGGCGCCGGCAATTGAGGATCTGGGACCATGACCCACTGCTCGTTCAGTCTTCTTGCAGTCAGCCCTTCGCTCTTACTGCCATGTTCTCAGAAGGCACGTCGGGCAGCATGGGGACAGTTTACTGAGCTGTGCAATCGTCCCCCTTGCCGTGCTTCGGATAACTTCCATCACCCACTGAATGTCCCTAACGGACTGAGCTATCACTCAGTTCCCTCGCTAGCCCCTACCCACCAGGAACCCACTCTCAGACTATGTGGGTCTACCTGTTCTGGACGATTCTCCTCAGTGATATAACACACTGTGTGTCTTTCGGTGTCTGACGCCTCTCGCTGAGCATCGTGTTCTCAGGATGCATCCAAGTGGCAGTGAGTATCAGGGCTTCACCCTTTACCTGCACAGGGACTGAGAAAAGGAGAAAGAAAAGCAAGGAACACTGCATGCAAGTCTGGAGACAGGCGTTGAGGAAAACCAACGGGAAGCCTCTGGCAACGGAGCGTCGTGCCCTGTGAGGCCCTGTGGCTGCTGCGAGTCTCCGTGGAGGCTCAGTAACTCACAGTCACTTCCCCAAGTGGGGCGCCGGCAATTGAGGATCTGGGACCATGACCCACTGCTCGTTCACTCTTCTTGCAGTCAGCCCTTCGCTCTGACAGCCATGTTCTCACCGGTCACGTCGGGCAGCATGGGGACGGTTTACTGAGCTGTGCAGTCGTCCCCACTGCCGTGCTTCGGATAACTTCCATCACCCACTAAATGTCCGTAACGCATTTAGCTATCACTCCGTCACCTCGCTAGACCCTACCCACCAGGAACCCACTCTCTGACTTCGTGGATCTACCTGTTCTGGACGTTTCTCCGCAGTGGTGTCACACCCTGTGTGTTCTTCTGTATCTGGCTTCTCTCACTGAGCACTGTGATCTCAGGACGCAACCAATTGGCAGCGTCAGGGCTTCACGCCGCGGCGTCGCCTAGTGATGTAAAGAAGACAAGAGAAGAGAAAGGAAAGTTGCTTGCAAGTCTGGTTACAGCCGCTGATGAGGTTCAGCGGGGAGGCTCTGGGGCCGAGGGGAACAATGAACAGTGAGGCCCTGGGGCTGCTGCAAGTCTCCGTGGAGGCGCAGCAAGTCCAAACGACTTCTCCACGTTGGGGGCAGCAGCTCAGTGTCTGGACCCAGGACCCACTGCTCGTTCAGTCTTCCTGCACTCAGCACTTCATCCTGAGAGCGATGCTTTCAAAGGCTGCAACGGGGAACACGGGGACAGTTTACTGAGTTGTGCAGCCGTCATTACTGCCGTGCTGTGGACCACTTTCGTCACCTCAAAAATGTCCCTCACGCCCCTAGCTATCAATCCGTCCTTTCGCTAGAGCCTGACAACCAGGAATCCACTCTCTGAATATGTGGATCTACCTGTTCTGGACGATTCTCCTCAGTCATATCACACACTGTGTGTCTTTCGGTGTCTGACGCCTCTCGCTGAGCATCGTGTTCTCAGGATGCATCGAAGTGGCAGCGAGTGTCAGGGCTTCACCCTTTACCTGCACAGGGACTGAGAAAAGGAGAAAGAAAAGCAAGGAACACTGCATGCAAGTCTGGAGACAGGCGTTGAGGAAAACCAGCGGGAAGCCTCTGGCAACGGAGCATCGTGCCCTGTGAGGCCCTGGGGCTGCTGCGAGTCTCCGTGGAGGCTCAATAACTCACAGTCACTTCCCCAAGTGGGGCGCCGGCAATTGAGGATCTGGGACCATGACCCACTGCTCGTTCAGTCTTCTTGCAGTCAGCCCTTCGCTCTTACTGCCATGTTCTCAGAAGGCACGTCGGGCAGCATGGGGACAGTTTACTGAGCTGTGCAATCGTCCCCCTTGCCGTGCTTCGGATAATTTCCATCACCCACTGAATGTCCCTAACGGATTGAGCTATCACTCCGTTCCCTCGCTAGCCCCTACCCACCAGGAACCCACTCTCAGACTATGTGGGTCTACCTGTTCTGGACGATTCTCCTCAGTGATATAACAAACTGTGTGTCTTTCGGTGTCTGACGCCTCTCGCTGAGCATCGTGTTCTCAGGATGCATCCAAGTGGCAGTGAGTGTCAGGGCTTCACCCTTTACCTGCACAGGGACTGAGAAAAGGAGAAAGAAAAGCAAGGAACACTGCATGCAAGTCTGGAGACAGGCGTTGAGGAAAACCAACGGGAAGCCTCTGGCAACGGAGCGTCGTGCCCTGTGAGGCCCTGGGGCTGCTGCGAGTCTCCGTGGAGGCTCAGTAACTCACAGTCACTTCCCCAAGTGGGGCGCCGGCAATTGAGGATCTGGGACCATGACCCACTGCTCGTTCACTCTTCTTGCAGTCAGCCCTTCGCTCTGACAGCCATGTTCTCACCGGTCACGTCGGGCAGCATGGGGACGGTTTACTGAGCTGTGCAGTCGTCCCCACTGCCGTGCTTCGGATAACTTCCATCACCCACTAAATGTCCGTAACGCATTTAGCTATCACTCCGTCACCTCGCTAGACCCTACCCACCAGGAACCCACTCTCTGACTTCGTGGATCTACCTGTTCTGGACGTTTCTCCGCAGTGGTGTCACACCCTGTGTGTTCTTCTGTATCTGGCTTCTCTCACTGAGCACTGTGATCTCAGGACGCAACCAATTGGCAGCGTCAGGGCTTCACGCCGCGGCGTCGCCTAGTGATGTAAAGAAGACAAGAGAAGAGAAAGGAAAGTTGCTTGCAAGTCTGGTTACAGCCGCTGATGAGGTTCAGCGGGGAGGCTCTGGGGCCGAGGGGAACAATGAACAGTGAGGCCCTGGGGCTGCTGCAAGTCTCCGTGGAGGCGCAGCAAGTCCAAACGACTTCTCCACGTTGGGGGCAGCAGCTCAGTGTCTGGACCCAGGACCCACTGCTCGTTCAGTCTTCCTGCACTCAGCACTTCATCCTGAGAGCGATGCTTTCAAAGGCTGCAACGGGGAACACGGGGACAGTTTACTGAGTTGTGCAGCCGTCATTACTGCCGTGCTGTGGACCACTATCGTCACCTCAAAAATGTCCCTCACGCCCCTAGCTATCAATCCGTCCTTTCGCTAGAGCCTGACAACCAGGAATCCACTCTCTGAATATGTGGATCTGCCTGTTCTGGACGATTCTCCTCAGTCATATCACACACTGTGTGTCTTTCGGTGTCTGACGCCTCTCGCTGAGCATCGTGTTCTCAGGATGCATCCAAGTGGCAGCGAGTGTCAGGGCTTCACCCTTTACCTGCACAGGGACTGAGAAAAGGAGAAAGAAAAGCAAGGAACACTGCATGCAAGTCTGGAGACAGGCGTTGAGGAAAACCAGCGGGAAGCCTCTGGCAACGGAGCATCGTGCCCTGTGAGGCCCTGGGGCTGCTGCGAGTCTCCGTGGAGGCTCAATAACTCACAGTCACTTCCCCAAGTGGGGCGCCGGCAATTGAGGATCTGGGACCATGACCCACTGCTCGTTCAGTCTTCTTGCAGTCAGCCCTTCGCTCTTACTGCCATGTTCTCAGAAGGCACGTCGGGCAGCATGGGGACAGTTTACTGAGCTGTGCAATCGTCCCCCTTGCCGTGCTTCGGATAACTTCCATCACCCACTGAATGTCCCTAACGGACTGAGCTATCACTCCGTTCCCTCGCTAGCCCCTACCCACCAGGAACCCACTCTCAGACTATGTGGGTCTACCTGTTCTGGACGATTCTCCTCAGTGATATAACACACTGTGTGTCTTTCGGTGTCTGACGCCTCTCGCTGAGCATCGTGTTCTCAGGATGTATCCAAGTGGCAGTGAGTATCAGGGCTTCACCCTTTACCTGCACAGGGACTGAGAAAAGGAGAAAGAAAAGCAAGGAACACTGCATGCAAGTCTGGAGACAGGCGTTGAGGAAAACCAACGGGAAGCCTCTGGCAACGGAGCGTCGTGCCCTGTGAGGCCCTGGGGCTGCTGCGAGTCTCCGTGGAGGCTCAGTAACTCACAGTCACTTCCCCAAGTGGGGCGCCGGCAATTGAGGATCTGGGACCATGACCCACTGCTCGTTCACTCTTCTTGCAGTCAGCCCTTCGCTCTGACAGCCATGTTCTCACCGGTCACGTCGGGCAGCATGGGGACGGTTTACTGAGCTGTGCAGTCGTCCCCACTGCCGTGCTTCGGATAACTTCCATCACCCACTAAATGTCCGTAACGCATTTAGCTATCACTCCGTCACCTCGCTAGACCCTACCCACCAGGAACCCACTCTCTGACTTCGTGGATCTACCTGTTCTGGACGTTTCTCCGCAGTGGTGTCACACCCTGTGTGTTCTTCTGTATCTGGCTTCTCTCACTGAGCACTGTGATCTCAGGACGCAACCAATTGGCAGCGTCAGGGCTTCACGCCGCGGCGTCGCCTAGTGATGTAAAGAAGACAAGAGAAGAGAAAGGAAAGTTGCTTGCAAGTCTGGTTACAGCCGCTGATGAGGTTCAGCGGGGAGGCTCTGGGGCCGAGGGGAACAATGAACAGTGAGGCCCTGGGGCTGCTGCAAGTCTCCGTGGAGGCGCAGCAAGTCCAAACGACTTCTCCACGTTGGGGGCAGCAGCTCAGTGTCTGGACCCAGGACCCACTGCTCGTTCAGTCTTCCTGCACTCAGCACTTCATCCTGAGAGCGATGCTTTCAAAGGCTGCAACGGGGAACACGGGGACAGTTTACTGAGTTGTGCAGCCGTCATTACTGCCGTGCTGTGGACCACTTTCGTCACCTCAAAAATGTCCCTCACGCCCCTAGCTATCAATCCGTCCTTTCGCTAGAGCCTGACAACCAGGAATCCACTCTCTGAATATGTGGATCTACCTGTTCTGGACGATTCTCCTCAGTCATATCACACACTGTGTGTCTTTCGGTGTCTGACGCCTCTCGCTGAGCATCGTGTTCTCAGGATGCATCGAAGTGGCAGCGAGTGTCAGGGCTTCACCCTTTACCTGCACAGGGACTGAGAAAAGGAGAAAGAAAAGCAAGGAACACTGCATGCAAGTCTGGAGACAGGCGTTGAGGAAAACCAGCGGGAAGCCTCTGGCAACGGAGCATCGTGCCCTGTGAGGCCCTGGGGCTGCTGCGAGTCTCCGTGGAGGCTCAATAACTCACAGTCACTTCCCCAAGTGGGGCGCCGGCAATTGAGGATCTGGGACCATGACCCACTGCTCGTTCAGTCTTCTTGCAGTCAGCCCTTCGCTCTTACTGCCATGTTCTCAGAAGGCACGTCGGGCAGCATGGGGACAGTTTACTGAGCTGTGCAATCGTCCCCCTTGCCGTGCTTCGGATAATTTCCATCACCCACTGAATGTCCCTAACGGATTGAGCTATCACTCCGTTCCCTCGCTAGCCCCTACCCACCAGGAACCCACTCTCAGACTATGTGGGTCTACCTGTTCTGGACGATTCTCCTCAGTGATATAACAAACTGTGTGTCTTTCGGTGTCTGACGCCTCTCGCTGAGCATCGTGTTCTCAGGATGCATCCAAGTGGCAGTGAGTGTCAGGGCTTCACCCTTTACCTGCACAGGGACTGAGAAAAGGAGAAAGAAAAGCAAGGAACACTGCATGCAAGTCTGGAGACAGGCGTTGAGGAAAACCAACGGGAAGCCTCTGGCAACGGAGCGTCGTGCCCTGTGAGGCCCTGGGGCTGCTGCGAGTCTCCGTGGAGGCTCAGTAACTCACAGTCACTTCCCCAAGTGGGGCGCCGGCAATTGAGGATCTGGGACCATGACCCACTGCTCGTTCACTCTTCTTGCAGTCAGCCCTTCGCTCTGACAGCCATGTTCTCACCGGTCACGTCGGGCAGCATGGGGACGGTTTACTGAGCTGTGCAGTCGTCCCCACTGCCGTGCTTCGGATAACTTCCATCACCCACTAAATGTCCGTAACGCATTTAGCTATCACTCCGTCACCTCGCTAGACCCTACCCACCAGGAACCCACTCTCTGACTTCGTGGATCTACCTGTTCTGGACGTTTCTCCGCAGTGGTGTCACACCCTGTGTGTTCTTCTGTATCTGGCTTCTCTCACTGAGCACTGTGATCTCAGGACGCAACCAATTGGCAGCGTCAGGGCTTCACGCCGCGGCGTCGCCTAGTGATGTAAAGAAGACAAGAGAAGAGAAAGGAAAGTTGCTTGCAAGTCTGGTTACAGCCGCTGATGAGGTTCAGCGGGGAGGCTCTGGGGCCGAGGGGAACAATGAACAGTGAGGCCCTGGGGCTGCTGCAAGTCTCCGTGGAGGCGCAGCAAGTCCAAACGACTTCTCCACGTTGGGGGCAGCAGCTCAGTGTCTGGACCCAGGACCCACTGCTCGTTCAGTCTTCCTGCACTCAGCACTTCATCCTGAGAGCGATGCTTTCAAAGGCTGCAACGGGGAACACGGGGACAGTTTACTGAGTTGTGCAGCCGTCATTACTGCCGTGCTGTGGACCACTATCGTCACCTCAAAAATGTCCCTCACGCCCCTAGCTATCAATCCGTCCTTTCGCTAGAGCCTGACAACCAGGAATCCACTCTCTGAATATGTGGATCTGCCTGTTCTGGACGATTCTCCTCAGTCATATCACACACTGTGTGTCTTTCGGTGTCTGACGCCTCTCGCTGAGCATCGTGTTCTCAGGATGCATCCAAGTGGCAGCGAGTGTCAGGGCTTCACCCTTTACCTGCACAGGGACTGAGAAAAGGAGAAAGAAAAGCAAGGAACACTGCATGCAAGTCTGGAGACAGGCGTTGAGGAAAACCAGCGGGAAGCCTCTGGCAACGGAGCATCGTGCCCTGTGAGGCCCTGGGGCTGCTGCGAGTCTCCGTGGAGGCTCAATAACTCACAGTCACTTCCCCAAGTGGGGCGCCGGCAATTGAGGATCTGGGACCATGACCCACTGCTCGTTCAGTCTTCTTGCAGTCAGCCCTTCGCTCTTACTGCCATGTTCTCAGAAGGCACGTCGGGCAGCATGGGGACAGTTTACTGAGCTGTGCAATCGTCCCCCTTGCCGTGCTTCGGATAACTTCCATCACCCACTGAATGTCCCTAACGGACTGAGCTATCACTCCGTTCCCTCGCTAGCCCCTACCCACCAGGAACCCACTCTCAGACTATGTGGGTCTACCTGTTCTGGACGATTCTCCTCAGTGATATAACACACTGTGTGTCTTTCGGTGTCTGACGCCTCTCGCTGAGCATCGTGTTCTCAGGATGTATCCAAGTGGCAGTGAGTATCAGGGCTTCACCCTTTACCTGCACAGGGACTGAGAAAAGGAGAAAGAAAAGCAAGGAACACTGCATGCAAGTCTGGAGACAGGCGTTGAGGAAAACCAACGGGAAGCCTCTGGCAACGGAGCGTCGTGCCCTGTGAGGCCCTGGGGCTGCTGCGAGTCTCCGTGGAGGCTCAGTAACTCACAGTCACTTCCCCAAGTGGGGCGCCGGCAATTGAGGATCTGGGACCATGACCCACTGCTCGTTCACTCTTCTTGCAGTCAGCCCTTCGCTCTGACAGCCATGTTCTCACCGGTCACGTCGGGCAGCATGGGGACGGTTTACTGAGCTGTGCAGTCGTCCCCACTGCCGTGCTTCGGATAACTTCCATCACCCACTAAATGTCCGTAACGCATTTAGCTATCACTCCGTCACCTCGCTAGACCCTACCCACCAGGAACCCACTCTCTGACTTCGTGGATCTACCTGTTCTGGACGTTTCTCCGCAGTGGTGTCACACCCTGTGTGTTCTTCTGTATCTGGCTTCTCTCACTGAGCACTGTGATCTCAGGACGCAACCAATTGGCAGCGTCAGGGCTTCACGCCGCGGCGTCGCCTAGTGATGTAAAGAAGACAAGAGAAGAGAAAGGAAAGTTGCTTGCAAGTCTGGTTACAGCCGCTGATGAGGTTCAGCGGGGAGGCTCTGGGGCCGAGGGGAACAATGAACAGTGAGGCCCTGGGGCTGCTGCAAGTCTCCGTGGAGGCGCAGCAAGTCCAAACGACTTCTCCACGTTGGGGGCAGCAGCTCAGTGTCTGGACCCAGGACCCACTGCTCGTTCAGTCTTCCTGCACTCAGCACTTCATCCTGAGAGCGATGCTTTCAAAGGCTGCAACGGGGAACACGGGGACAGTTTACTGAGTTGTGCAGCCGTCATTACTGCCGTGCTGTGGACCACTTTCGTCACCTCAAAAATGTCCCTCACGCCCCTAGCTATCAATCCGTCCTTTCGCTAGAGCCTGACAACCAGGAATCCACTCTCTGAATATGTGGATCTACCTGTTCTGGACGATTCTCCTCAGTCATATCACACACTGTGTGTCTTTCGGTGTCTGACGCCTCTCGCTGAGCATCGTGTTCTCAGGATGCATCGAAGTGGCAGCGAGTGTCAGGGCTTCACCCTTTACCTGCACAGGGACTGAGAAAAGGAGAAAGAAAAGCAAGGAACACTGCATGCAAGTCTGGAGACAGGCGTTGAGGAAAACCAGCGGGAAGCCTCTGGCAACGGAGCATCGTGCCCTGTGAGGCCCTGGGGCTGCTGCGAGTCTCCGTGGAGGCTCAATAACTCACAGTCACTTCCCCAAGTGGGGCGCCGGCAATTGAGGATCTGGGACCATGACCCACTGCTCGTTCAGTCTTCTTGCAGTCAGCCCTTCGCTCTTACTGCCATGTTCTCAGAAGGCACGTCGGGCAGCATGGGGACAGTTTACTGAGCTGTGCAATCGTCCCCCTTGCCGTGCTTCGGATAATTTCCATCACCCACTGAATGTCCCTAACGGATTGAGCTATCACTCCGTTCCCTCGCTAGCCCCTACCCACCAGGAACCCACTCTCAGACTATGTGGGTCTACCTGTTCTGGACGATTCTCCTCAGTGATATAACAAACTGTGTGTCTTTCGGTGTCTGACGCCTCTCGCTGAGCATCGTGTTCTCAGGATGCATCCAAGTGGCAGTGAGTGTCAGGGCTTCACCCTTTACCTGCACAGGGACTGAGAAAAGGAGAAAGAAAAGCAAGGAACACTGCATGCAAGTCTGGAGACAGGCGTTGAGGAAAACCAACGGGAAGCCTCTGGCAACGGAGCGTCGTGCCCTGTGAGGCCCTGGGGCTGCTGCGAGTCTCCGTGGAGGCTCAGTAACTCACAGTCACTTCCCCAAGTGGGGCGCCGGCAATTGAGGATCTGGGACCATGACCCACTGCTCGTTCACTCTTCTTGCAGTCAGCCCTTCGCTCTGACAGCCATGTTCTCACCGGTCACGTCGGGCAGCATGGGGACGGTTTACTGAGCTGTGCAGTCGTCCCCACTGCCGTGCTTCGGATAACTTCCATCACCCACTAAATGTCCGTAACGCATTTAGCTATCACTCCGTCACCTCGCTAGACCCTACCCACCAGGAACCCACTCTCTGACTTCGTGGATCTACCTGTTCTGGACGTTTCTCCGCAGTGGTGTCACACCCTGTGTGTTCTTCTGTATCTGGCTTCTCTCACTGAGCACTGTGATCTCAGGACGCAACCAATTGGCAGCGTCAGGGCTTCACGCCGCGGCGTCGCCTAGTGATGTAAAGAAGACAAGAGAAGAGAAAGGAAAGTTGCTTGCAAGTCTGGTTACAGCCGCTGATGAGGTTCAGCGGGGAGGCTCTGGGGCCGAGGGGAACAATGAACAGTGAGGCCCTGGGGCTGCTGCAAGTCTCCGTGGAGGCGCAGCAAGTCCAAACGACTTCTCCACGTTGGGGGCAGCAGCTCAGTGTCTGGACCCAGGACCCACTGCTCGTTCAGTCTTCCTGCACTCAGCACTTCATCCTGAGAGCGATGCTTTCAAAGGCTGCAACGGGGAACACGGGGACAGTTTACTGAGTTGTGCAGCCGTCATTACTGCCGTGCTGTGGACCACTATCGTCACCTCAAAAATGTCCCTCACGCCCCTAGCTATCAATCCGTCCTTTCGCTAGAGCCTGACAACCAGGAATCCACTCTCTGAATATGTGGATCTGCCTGTTCTGGACGATTCTCCTCAGTCATATCACACACTGTGTGTCTTTCGGTGTCTGACGCCTCTCGCTGAGCATCGTGTTCTCAGGATGCATCCAAGTGGCAGCGAGTGTCAGGGCTTCACCCTTTACCTGCACAGGGACTGAGAAAAGGAGAAAGAAAAGCAAGGAACACTGCATGCAAGTCTGGAGACAGGCGTTGAGGAAAACCAGCGGGAAGCCTCTGGCAACGGAGCATCGTGCCCTGTGAGGCCCTGGGGCTGCTGCGAGTCTCCGTGGAGGCTCAATAACTCACAGTCACTTCCCCAAGTGGGGCGCCGGCAATTGAGGATCTGGGACCATGACCCACTGCTCGTTCAGTCTTCTTGCAGTCAGCCCTTCGCTCTTACTGCCATGTTCTCAGAAGGCACGTCGGGCAGCATGGGGACAGTTTACTGAGCTGTGCAATCGTCCCCCTTGCCGTGCTTCGGATAACTTCCATCACCCACTGAATGTCCCTAACGGACTGAGCTATCACTCCGTTCCCTCGCTAGCCCCTACCCACCAGGAACCCACTCTCAGACTATGTGGGTCTACCTGTTCTGGACGATTCTCCTCAGTGATATAACACACTGTGTGTCTTTCGGTGTCTGACGCCTCTCGCTGAGCATCGTGTTCTCAGGATGTATCCAAGTGGCAGTGAGTATCAGGGCTTCACCCTTTACCTGCACAGGGACTGAGAAAAGGAGAAAGAAAAGCAAGGAACACTGCATGCAAGTCTGGAGACAGGCGTTGAGGAAAACCAACGGGAAGCCTCTGGCAACGGAGCGTCGTGCCCTGTGAGGCCCTGGGGCTGCTGCGAGTCTCCGTGGAGGCTCAGTAACTCACAGTCACTTCCCCAAGTGGGGCGCCGGCAATTGAGGATCTGGGACCATGACCCACTGCTCGTTCACTCTTCTTGCAGTCAGCCCTTCGCTCTGACAGCCATGTTCTCACCGGTCACGTCGGGCAGCATGGGGACGGTTTACTGAGCTGTGCAGTCGTCCCCACTGCCGTGCTTCGGATAACTTCCATCACCCACTAAATGTCCGTAACGCATTTAGCTATCACTCCGTCACCTCGCTAGACCCTACCCACCAGGAACCCACTCTCTGACTTCGTGGATCTACCTGTTCTGGACGTTTCTCCGCAGTGGTGTCACACCCTGTGTGTTCTTCTGTATCTGGCTTCTCTCACTGAGCACTGTGATCTCAGGACGCAACCAATTGGCAGCGTCAGGGCTTCACGCCGCGGCGTCGCCTAGTGATGTAAAGAAGACAAGAGAAGAGAAAGGAAAGTTGCTTGCAAGTCTGGTTACAGCCGCTGATGAGGTTCAGCGGGGAGGCTCTGGGGCCGAGGGGAACAATGAACAGTGAGGCCCTGGGGCTGCTGCAAGTCTCCGTGGAGGCGCAGCAAGTCCAAACGACTTCTCCACGTTGGGGGCAGCAGCTCAGTGTCTGGACCCAGGACCCACTGCTCGTTCAGTCTTCCTGCACTCAGCACTTCATCCTGAGAGCGATGCTTTCAAAGGCTGCAACGGGGAACACGGGGACAGTTTACTGAGTTGTGCAGCCGTCATTACTGCCGTGCTGTGGACCACTTTCGTCACCTCAAAAATGTCCCTCACGCCCCTAGCTATCAATCCGTCCTTTCGCTAGAGCCTGACAACCAGGAATCCACTCTCTGAATATGTGGATCTACCTGTTCTGGACGATTCTCCTCAGTCATATCACACACTGTGTGTCTTTCGGTGTCTGACGCCTCTCGCTGAGCATCGTGTTCTCAGGATGCATCGAAGTGGCAGCGAGTGTCAGGGCTTCACCCTTTACCTGCACAGGGACTGAGAAAAGGAGAAAGAAAAGCAAGGAACACTGCATGCAAGTCTGGAGACAGGCGTTGAGGAAAACCAGCGGGAAGCCTCTGGCAACGGAGCATCGTGCCCTGTGAGGCCCTGGGGCTGCTGCGAGTCTCCGTGGAGGCTCAATAACTCACAGTCACTTCCCCAAGTGGGGCGCCGGCAATTGAGGATCTGGGACCATGACCCACTGCTCGTTCAGTCTTCTTGCAGTCAGCCCTTCGCTCTTACTGCCATGTTCTCAGAAGGCACGTCGGGCAGCATGGGGACAGTTTACTGAGCTGTGCAATCGTCCCCCTTGCCGTGCTTCGGATAATTTCCATCACCCACTGAATGTCCCTAACGGATTGAGCTATCACTCCGTTCCCTCGCTAGCCCCTACCCACCAGGAACCCACTCTCAGACTATGTGGGTCTACCTGTTCTGGACGATTCTCCTCAGTGATATAACAAACTGTGTGTCTTTCGGTGTCTGACGCCTCTCGCTGAGCATCGTGTTCTCAGGATGCATCCAAGTGGCAGTGAGTGTCAGGGCTTCACCCTTTACCTGCACAGGGACTGAGAAAAGGAGAAAGAAAAGCAAGGAACACTGCATGCAAGTCTGGAGACAGGCGTTGAGGAAAACCAACGGGAAGCCTCTGGCAACGGAGCGTCGTGCCCTGTGAGGCCCTGGGGCTGCTGCGAGTCTCCGTGGAGGCTCAGTAACTCACAGTCACTTCCCCAAGTGGGGCGCCGGCAATTGAGGATCTGGGACCATGACCCACTGCTCGTTCACTCTTCTTGCAGTCAGCCCTTCGCTCTGACAGCCATGTTCTCACCGGTCACGTCGGGCAGCATGGGGACGGTTTACTGAGCTGTGCAGTCGTCCCCACTGCCGTGCTTCGGATAACTTCCATCACCCACTAAATGTCCGTAACGCATTTAGCTATCACTCCGTCACCTCGCTAGACCCTACCCACCAGGAACCCACTCTCTGACTTCGTGGATCTACCTGTTCTGGACGTTTCTCCGCAGTGGTGTCACACCCTGTGTGTTCTTCTGTATCTGGCTTCTCTCACTGAGCACTGTGATCTCAGGACGCAACCAATTGGCAGCGTCAGGGCTTCACGCCGCGGCGTCGCCTAGTGATGTAAAGAAGACAAGAGAAGAGAAAGGAAAGTTGCTTGCAAGTCTGGTTACAGCCGCTGATGAGGTTCAGCGGGGAGGCTCTGGGGCCGAGGGGAACAATGAACAGTGAGGCCCTGGGGCTGCTGCAAGTCTCCGTGGAGGCGCAGCAAGTCCAAACGACTTCTCCACGTTGGGGGCAGCAGCTCAGTGTCTGGACCCAGGACCCACTGCTCGTTCAGTCTTCCTGCACTCAGCACTTCATCCTGAGAGCGATGCTTTCAAAGGCTGCAACGGGGAACACGGGGACAGTTTACTGAGTTGTGCAGCCGTCATTACTGCCGTGCTGTGGACCACTATCGTCACCTCAAAAATGTCCCTCACGCCCCTAGCTATCAATCCGTCCTTTCGCTAGAGCCTGACAACCAGGAATCCACTCTCTGAATATGTGGATCTGCCTGTTCTGGACGATTCTCCTCAGTCATATCACACACTGTGTGTCTTTCGGTGTCTGACGCCTCTCGCTGAGCATCGTGTTCTCAGGATGCATCCAAGTAGCAGCGAGTGTCAGGGCTTCACCCTTTACCTACACAGGGACTGAGAAAAGGAGAAAGAAAAGCAAGGAACACTGCATGCATGTCTGGAGACAGGCGTTGAGGAAAACCAGCGGGAAGCCTCTGGCAACGGAGCATCGTGCCCTGTGAGGCCCTGGGGCTGCTGCGAGTCTCCGTGGAGGCTCAATAACTCACAGTCACTTCCCCAAGTGGGGCGCCGGCAATTGAGGATCTGGGACCATGACCCACTGCTCGTTCAGTCTTCTTGCAGTCAGCCCTTCGCTCTTACTGCCATGTTCTCAGAAGGCACGTCGGGCAGCATGGGGACAGTTTACTGAGCTGTGCAATCGTCCCCCTTGCCGTGCTTCGGATAACTTCCATCACCCACTGAATGTCCCTAACGGACTGAGCTATCACTCCGTTCCCTCGCTAGCCCCTACCCACCAGGAACCCACTCTCAGACTATGTGGGTCTACCTGTTCTGGACGATTCTCCTCAGTGATATAACACACTGTGTGTCTTTCGGTGTCTGACGCCTCTCGCTGAGCATCGTGTTCTCAGGATGCATCCAAGTGGCAGTGAGTGTCAGGGCTTCACCCTTTACCTTCACAGGGACTGAGAAAAGGAGAAAGAAAAGCAAGGAACACTGCATGCAAGTCTGGAGACAGGCGTTGAGGAAAACCAACGGGAAGCCTCTGGCAACGGAGCGTCGTGCCCTGTGAGGCCCTGGGGCTGCTGCGAGTCTCCGTGGAGGCTCAGTAACTCACAGTCACTTCCCCAAGTGGGGCGCCGGCAATTGAGGATCTGGGACCATGACCCACTGCTCGTTCACTCTTCTTGCAGTCAGCCCTTCGCTCTGACAGCCATGTTCTCACCGGTCACGTCGGGCAGCATGGGGACGGTTTACTGAGCTGTGCAGTCGTCCCCACTGCCGTGCTTCGGATAACTTCCATCACCCACTAAATGTCCGTAACGCATTTAGCTATCACTCCGTCACCTCGCTAGACCCTACCCACCAGGAACCCACTCTCTGACTTCGTGGATCTACCTGTTCTGGACGTTTCTCCGCAGTGGTGTCACACCCTGTGTGTTCTTCTGTATCTGGCTTCTCTCACTGAGCACTGTGATCTCAGGACGCAACCAATTGGCAGCGTCAGGGCTTCACGCCGCGGCGTCGCCTAGTGATGTAAAGAAGACAAGAGAAGAGAAAGGAAAGTTGCTTGCAAGTCTGGTTACAGCCGCTGATGAGGTTCAGCGGGGAGGCTCTGGGGCCGAGGGGAACAATGAACAGTGAGGCCCTGGGGCTGCTGCAAGTCTCCGTGGAGGCGCAGCAAGTCCAAACGACTTCTCCACGTTGGGGGCAGCAGCTCAGTGTCTGGACCCAGGACCCACTGCTCGTTCAGTCTTCCTGCAGTCAGCACTTCATCCTGAGAGCGATGCTTTCAAAGGCTGCAACGGGGAACACGGGGACAGTTTACTGAGTTGTGCAGCCGTCATTACTGCCGTGCTGTGGACCACTATCGTCACCTCAAAAATGTCCCTCACGCCCCTAGCTATCAATCCGTCCTTTCGCTAGAGCCTGACAACCAGGAATCCACTCTCTGAATATGTGGATCTACCTGTTCTGGACGATTCTCCTCAGTCATATCACACACTGTGTGTCTTTCGGTGTCTGACGCCTCTCGCTGAGCATCGTGTTCTCAGGATGCATCCAAGTGGCAGCGAGTGTCAGGGCTTCACCCTTTACCTGCACAGGGACTGAGAAAAGGAGAAAGAAAAGCAAGGAACACTGCATGCAAGTCTGGAGACAGGCGTTGAGGAAAACCAGCGGGAAGCCTCTGGCAACGGAGCATCGTGCCCTGTGAGGCCCTGGGGCTGCTGCGAGTCTCCGTGGAGGCTCAATAACTCACAGTCACTTCCCCAAGTGGGGCGCCGGCAATTGAGGATCTGGGACCATGACCCACTGCTCGTTCAGTCTTCTTGCAGTCAGCCCTTCGCTCTTACTGCCATGTTCTCAGAAGGCACGTCGGGCAGCATGGGGACAGTTTACTGAGCTGTGCAATCGTCCCCCTTGCCGTGCTTCGGATAATTTCCATCACCCACTGAATGTCCCTAACGGACTGAGCTATCACTCCGTTCCCTCGCTAGCCCCTACCCACCAGGAACCCACTCTCAGACTATGTGGGTCTACCTGTTCTGGACGATTCTCCTCAGTGATATAACACACTGTGTGTCTTTCGGTGTCTGACGCCTCTCGCTGAGCATCGTGTTCTCAGGATGCATCCAAGTGGCAGTGAGTGTCAGGGCTTCACCCTTTACCTGCACAGGGACTGAGAAAAGGAGAAAGAAAAGCAAGGAACACTGCATTGAAGTCTGGAGACAGGCGTTGAGGAAAACCAACGGGAAGCCTCTGGCAACGGAGCGTCGTGCCCTGTGAGGCCCTGGGGCTGCTGCGAGTCTCCGTGGAGGCTCAGTAACTCACAGTCACTTCCCCAAGTGGGGCGCCGGCAATTGAGGATCTGGGACCATGACCCACTGCTCGTTCACTCTTCTTGCAGTCAGCCCTTCGCTCTGACAGCCATGTTCTCACCGGTCACGTCGGGCAGCATGGGGACGGTTTACTGAGCTGTGCAGTCGTCCCCACTGCCGTGCTTCGGATAACTTCCATCACCCACTAAATGTCCGTAACGCATTTAGCTATCACTCCGTCACCTCGCTAGACCCTACCCACCAGGAACCCACTCTCTGACTTCGTGGATCTACCTGTTCTGGACGTTTCTCCGCAGTGGTGTCACACCCTGTGTGTTCTTCTGTATCTGGCTTCTCTCACTGAGCACTGTGATCTCAGGACGCAACCAATTGGCAGCGTCAGGGCTTCACGCCGCGGCGTCGCCTAGTGATGTAAAGAAGACAAGAGAAGAGAAAGGAAAGTTGCTTGCAAGTCTGGTTACAGCCGCTGATGAGGTTCAGCGGGGAGGCTCTGGGGCCGAGGGGAACAATGAACAGTGAGGCCCTGGGGCTGCTGCAAGTCTCCGTGGAGGCGCAGCAAGTCCAAACGACTTCTCCACGTTGGGGGCAGCAGCTCAGTGTCTGGACCCAGGACCCACTGCTCGTTCAGTCTTCCTGCACTCAGCACTTCATCCTGAGAGCGATGCTTTCAAAGGCTGCAACGGGGAACACGGGGACAGTTTACTGAGTTGTGCAGCCGTCATTACTGCCGTGCTGTGGACCACTTTCGTCACCTCAAAAATGTCCCTCACGCCCCTAGCTATCAATCCGTCCTTTCGCTAGAGCCTGACAACCAGGAATCCACTCTCTGAATATGTGGATCTACCTGTTCTGGACGATTCTCCTCAGTCATATCACACACTGTGTGTCTTTCGGTGTCTGACGCCTCTCGCTGAGCATCGTGTTCTCAGGATGCATCCAAGTGGCAGCGAGTGTCAGGGCTTCACCCTTTACCTGCACAGGGACTGAGAAAAGGAGAAAGAAAAGCAAGGAACACTGAATGCAAGTCTGGAGACAGGCGTTGAGGAAAACCAGCGGGAAGCCTCTGGCAACGGAGCATCGTGCCCTGTGAGGCCCTGGGGCTGCTGCGAGTCTCCGTGGAGGCTCAATAAATCACAGTCACTTCCCCAAGTGGGGCGCCGGCAATTGAGGATCTGGGACCATGACCCACTGCTCGTTCAGTCTTCTTGCAGTCAGCCCTTCGCTCTTACTGCCATGTTCTCAGAAGGCACGTCGGGCAGCATGGGGACAGTTTACTGAGCTGTGCAATCGTCCCCCTTGCCGTGCTTCGGATAATTTCCATCACCCACTGAATGTCCCTAACGGATTGAGCTATCACTCCGTTCCCTCGCTAGCCCCTACCCACCAGGAACCCACTCTCAGACTATGTGGGTCTACCTGTTCTGGACGATTCTCCTCAGTGATATAACACACTGTGTGTCTTTCGGTGTCTGACGCCTCTCGCTGAGCATCGTGTTCTCAGGATGCATCCAAGTGGCAGTGAGTATCAGGGCTTCACCCTTTACCTGCACAGGGACTGAGAAAAGGAGAAAGAAAAGCAAGGAACACTGCATGCAAGTCTGGAGACAGGCGTTGAGGAAAACCAACGGGAAGCCTCTGGCAACGGAGCGTCGTGCCCTGTGAGGCCCTGGGGCTGCTGCGAGTCTCCGTGGAGGCTCAGTAACTCACAGTCACTTCCCCAAGTGGGGCGCCGGCAATTGAGGATCTGGGACCATGACCCACTGCTCGTTCACTCTTCTTGCAGTCAGCCCTTCGCTCTGACAGCCATGTTCTCACCGGTCACGTCGGGCAGCATGGGGACGGTTTACTGAGCTGTGCAGTCGTCCCCACTGCCGTGCTTCGGATAACTTCCATCACCCACTAAATGTCCGTAACGCATTTAGCTATCACTCCGTCACCTCGCTAGACCCTACCCACCAGGAACCCACTCTCTGACTTCGTGGATCTACCTGTTCTGGACGTTTCTCCGCAGTGGTGTCACACCCTGTGTGTTCTTCTGTATCTGGCTTCTCTCACTGAGCACTGTGATCTCAGGACGGAACCAATTGGCAGCGTCAGGGCTTCACGCCGCGGCGTCGCCTAGTGATGTAAAGAAGACAAGAGAAGAGAAAGGAAAGTTGCTTGCAAGTCTGGTTACAGCCGCTGATGAGGTTCAGCGGGGAGGCTCTGGGGCCGAGGGGAACAATGAACAGTGAGGCCCTGGGGCTGCTGCAAGTCTCCGTGGAGGCGCAGCAAGTCCAAACGACTTCTCCACGTTGGGGGCAGCAGCTCAGTGTCTGGACCCAGGACCCACTGCTCGTTCAGTCTTCCTGCACTCAGCACTTCATCCTGAGAGCGATGCTTTCAAAGGCTGCAACGGGGAACACGGGGACAGTTTACTGAGTTGTGCAGCCGTCATTACTGCCGTGCTGTGGACCACTATCGTCACCTCAAAAATGTCCCTCACGCCCCTAGCTATCAATCCGTCCTTTCGCTAGAGCCTGACAACCAGGAATCCACTCTCTGAATATGTGGATCTGCCTGTTCTGGACGATTCTCCTCAGTCATATCACACACTGTGTGTCTTTCGGTGTCTGACGCCTCTCGCTGAGCATCGTGTTCTCAGGATGCATCCAAGTGGCAGCGAGTGTCAGGGCTTCACCCTTTACCTGCACAGGGACTGAGAAAAGGAGAAAGAAAAGCAAGGAACACTGCATGCAAGTCTGGAGACAGGCGTTGAGGAAAACCAGCGGGAAGCCTCTGGCAACGGAGCATCGTGCCCTGTGAGGCCCTGGGGCTGCTGCGAGTCTCCGTGGAGGCTCAATAACTCACAGTCACTTCCCCAAGTGGGGCGCCGGCAATTGAGGATCTGGGACCATGACCCACTGCTCGTTCAGTCTTCTTGCAGTCAGCCCTTCGCTCTTACTGCCATGTTCTCAGAAGGCACGTCGGGCAGCATGGGGACAGTTTACTGAGCTGTGCAATCGTCCCCCTTGCCGTGCTTCGGATAACTTCCATCACCCACTGAATGTCCCTAACGGACTGAGCTATCACTCCGTTCCCTCGCTAGCCCCTACCCACCAGGAACCCACTCTCAGACTATGTGGGTCTACCTGTTCTGGACGATTCTCCTCAGTGATATAACACACTGTGTGTCTTTCGGTGTCTGACGCCTCTCGCTGAGCATCGTGTTCTCAGGATGTATCCAAGTGGCAGTGAGTATCAGGGCTTCACCCTTTACCTGCACAGGGACTGAGAAAAGGAGAAAGAAAAGCAAGGAACACTGCATGCAAGTCTGGAGACAGGCGTTGAGGAAAACCAACGGGAAGCCTCTGGCAACGGAGCGTCGTGCCCTGTGAGGCCCTGGGGCTGCTGCGAGTCTCCGTGGAGGCTCAGTAACTCACAGTCACTTCCCCAAGTGGGGCGCCGGCAATTGAGGATCTGGGACCATGACCCACTGCTCGTTCACTCTTCTTGCAGTCAGCCCTTCGCTCTGACAGCCATGTTCTCACCGGTCACGTCGGGCAGCATGGGGACGGTTTACTGAGCTGTGCAGTCGTCCCCACTGCCGTGCTTCGGATAACTTCCATCACCCACTAAATGTCCGTAACGCATTTAGCTATCACTCCGTCACCTCGCTAGACCCTACCCACCAGGAACCCACTCTCTGACTTCGTGGATCTACCTGTTCTGGACGTTTCTCCGCAGTGGTGTCACACCCTGTGTGTTCTTCTGTATCTGGCTTCTCTCACTGAGCACTGTGATCTCAGGACGCAACCAATTGGCAGCGTCAGGGCTTCACGCCGCGGCGTCGCCTAGTGATGTAAAGAAGACAAGAGAAGAGAAAGGAAAGTTGCTTGCAAGTCTGGTTACAGCCGCTGATGAGGTTCAGCGGGGAGGCTCTGGGGCCGAGGGGAACAATGAACAGTGAGGCCCTGGGGCTGCTGCAAGTCTCCGTGGAGGCGCAGCAAGTCCAAACGACTTCTCCACGTTGGGGGCAGCAGCTCAGTGTCTGGACCCAGGACCCACTGCTCGTTCAGTCTTCCTGCACTCAGCACTTCATCCTGAGAGCGATGCTTTCAAAGGCTGCAACGGGGAACACGGGGACAGTTTACTGAGTTGTGCAGCCGTCATTACTGCCGTGCTGTGGACCACTTTCGTCACCTCAAAAATGTCCCTCATGCCCCTAGCTATCAATCCGTCCTTTCGCTAGAGCCTGACAACCAGGAATCCACTCTCTGAATATGTGGATCTACCTGTTCTGGACGATTCTCCTCAGTCATATCACACACTGTGTGTCTTTCGGTGTCTGACGCCTCTCGCTGAGCATCGTGTTCTCAGGATGCATCCAAGTGGCAGCGAGTGTCAGGGCTTCACCCTTTACCTGCACAGGGACTGAGAAAAGGAGAAAGAAAAGCAAGGAACACTGCATGCAAGTCTGGAGACAGGCGTTGAGGAAAACCAGCGGGAAGCCTCTGGCAACGGAGCATGGTGCCCTGTGAGGCCCTGGGGCTGCTGCGAGTCTCCGTGGAGGCTCAATAACTCACAGTCACTTCCCCAAGTGGGGCGCCGGCAATTGAGGATCTGGGACCATGACCCACTGCTCGTTCAGTCTTCTTGCAGTCAGCCCTTCGCTCTTACTGCCATGTTCTCAGAAGGCATGTCGGGCAGCATGGGGACAGTTTACTGAGCTGTGCAATCGTCCCCCTTGCCGTGCTTCGGATGATTTCCATCACCCACTGAATGTCCCTAACGGATTGAGCTATCACTCCGTTCCCTCGCTAGCCCCTACCCACCAGGAACCCACTCTCAGACTATGTGGGTCTACCTGTTCTGGACGATTCTCCTCAGTGATATAACACACTGTGTGTCTTTCGGTGTCTGACGCCTCTCGCTGAGCATCGTGTTCTCAGGATGCATCCAAGTGGCAGTGAGTGTCAGGGCTTCACCCTTTACCTGCACAGGGACTGAGAAAAGGAGAAAGAAAAGCAAGGAACACTGCATGCAAGTCTGGAGACAGGCGTTGAGGAAAACCAACGGGAAGCCTCTGGCAACGGAGCGTCGTGCCCTGTGAGGCCCTGGGGCTGCTGCGAGTCTCCGTGGAGGCTCAGTAACTCACAGTCACTTCCCCAAGTGGGGCGCCGGCAATTGAGGATCTGGGACCATGACCCACTGCTCGTTCACTCTTCTTGCTGTCAGCCCTTCGCTCTTACTGCCATGTTCTCACAAGGCACGTCGGACAGCATGGGGACAGTTTACTGAGCTGTGTAGTCGTCCCCACTGCCGTGCTTCGGATAACTTCCATCACCCACTAAATGTCCCTAACGCATTTAGCTATCACTCCGTCACCTTGCTAGACCCTACCCACCAGGAACCCAATCTCTGACTTCGTGGATCTACCTGTTCTGGACGTTTCTCCGCAGTGGTGTCACACCCTGTGTGTTCTTCTGTATCTGGCTTCTCTCACTGAGCACTGTGATCTCAGGACGCAACCAATTGGCAGCGTCAGGGCTTCACGCCGCGGCGTCGCCTAGTGATGTAAAGAAGACAAGAGAAGAGAAAGGAAAGTTGCTTGCAAGTCTGGTTACAGCCGCTGATGAGGTTCAGCGGGGAGGCTCTGGGGCCGAGGGGAACAATGAACAGTGAGGCCCTGGGGCTTCTGCAAGTCTCCGTGGAGGCGCAGCAAGTCCAAACGACTTCTCCACGTTGGGGGCAGCAGCTCAGTGTCTGGACCCAGGACCCACTGCTCGTTCAGTCTTCCTGCACTCAGCACTTCATCCTAAGAGCGATGCTTTCAAAGGCTGCAACGGGGAACACGGGGACAGTTTACTGAGTTGTGCAGCCGTCATTACTGCCGTGCTGTGGACCACTTTCGTCACCTCAAAAATGTCCCTCACGCCCCTAGCTATCAATCCGTCCTTTCGCTAGAGCCTGACAACCAGGAATCCACTCTCTGAATATGTGGATCTACCTGTTCTGGACGATTCTCCTCAGTCATATCACACACTGTGTGTCTTTCGGTGTCTGACGCCTCTCGCTGAGCATCGTGTTCTCAGGATGCATCCAAGTGGCAGCGAGTGTCAGGGCTTCACCCTTTACCAGCTCAGGGACTGAGAAAAGGAGAAAGAAAAGCAAGGAACACTGCATGCAAGTCTGGAGACAGGCGTTGAGGAAAACCAGCGGGAAGCCTCTGGCAACGGAGCATCGTGCCCTGTGAAGCCCTGGGGCTGCTGCGAGTCTCCGTGGAGGCTCAATAAATCACAGTCACTTCCCAAGTGGGGCGCCGGCAATTGAGGATCTGGGACCATGACCCACTGCTCGTTCAGTCTTCTTGCAGTCAGCCCTTCGCTCTTACTGCCATGTTCTCAGAAGGCACGTCGGGCAGCATGGGGACAGTTTACTGAGCTGTGCAATCGTCCCCCTTGCCGTGCTTCGGATAATTTCCATCACCCACTGAATGTCCCTAACGGATTGAGCTATCACTCCGTTCCCTCGCTAGCCCCTATCCACCAGGAACCCACTCTCAGACTATGTGGGTCTACCTGTTCTGGACGATTCTCCTCAGTGATATAACAAACTGTGTGTCTTTCGGTGTCTGACGCCTCTCGCTGAGCATCGTGTTCTCAGGATGCATCCAAGTGGCAGTGAGTGTCAGGGCTTCACCCTTTACCTGCACAGGGACTGAGAAAAGGAGAAAGAAAAGCAAGGAACACTGCATGCAAGTCTGGAGACAGGCGTTGAGGAAAACCAACGGGAAGCCTCTGGCAACGGAGCGTCGTGCCCTGTGAGGCCCTGGGGCTGCTGGGAGTCTCCGTGGAGGCTCAGTAACTCACAGTCACTTCCCCAAGAGGGGCGCCGGCAATTGAGGATCTGGGACCATGACCCACTGCTCGTTCACTCTTCTTGCAGTCAGCCCTTCGCTCTGACAGCCATGTTCTCACCGGTCACGTCGGGCAGCATGGGGACGGTTTACTGAGCTGTGCAGTCGTCCCCACTGCCGTGCTTCGGATAACTTCCATCACCCACTAAATGTCCGTAACGCATTTAGCTATCACTCCGTCACCTCGCTAGACCCTACCCACCAGGAACCCACTCTCTGACTTCGTGGATCTACCTGTTCTGGACGTTTCTCCGCAGTGGTGTCACACCCTGTGTGTTCTTCTGTATCTGGCTTCTCTCACTGAGCACTGTGATCTCAGGACGCAACCAATTGGCAGCGTCAGGGCTTCACGCCGCGGCGTCGCCTAGTGATGTAAAGAAGACAAGAGAAGAGAAAGGAAAGTTGCTTGCAAGTCTGGTTACAGCCGCTGATGAGGTTCAGCTGGGAGGCTCTGGGGCCGAGGGGAACAATGAACAGTGAGGCCCTGGGGCTGCTGCAAGTCTCCGTGGAGGCGCAGCAAGTCCAAACGACTTCTCCACGTTGGAGGCAGCAGCTCAGTGTCTGGACCCAGGACCCACTGCTCGTTCAGTCTTCCTGCACTCAGCACTTCATCCTGAGAGCGATGCTTTCAAAGGCTGCAACGGGGAACACGGGGACAGTTTACTGAGTTGTGCAGCCGTCATTACTGCCGTGCTGTGGACCACTTCCGTCACCTCAAAAATGTCCCTCACGCCCTTAGCTATCAATCCGTCCTGTCGTTAGAGCCTGACAACCAGGAATCCACTCTCTGAATATGTGGATCTACCTGTTCTGGACGATTCTCCTCAGTGATATCACACACTGTGGGTCTTTCGGTGTCTGACGCCTCTCGCTGAGCATCGTGTTCTCAGGATGCATCCAACTGGCAGCGAGTGTCAGGGCTTCACCCTTTACCTGCACAGGGACTGAGAAAAGGAGAAAGAAAAGCAAGGAACACTGCATGTAAGTCTGGAGACAGGCGTTGAGGAAAACCAGCGGGAAGCCTCTGGCAACGGAGCGTCGTGCCCTGTGAGGCCCTGGGGCTGCTGCGAGTCTCCGTGGAGGCTCAGTAACTCACAGTCACTTCCCCAAGTGGGGCGCCGGCAATTGAGGATCTGGGACCATGACCCACTGCTCGTTCAGTCTTCTTGCTGTCAGCCCTTCGCTCTTACTGCCATGTTCTCACAAGGCACGTCGGACAGCATGGGGACAGTTTACTGAGCTGTGTAGTCGTCCCCACTGCCGTGCTTCGGATAAATTCCATCACCCACTAAATGTCCCTAACGCATTTAGCTATCACTCTGTCACCTTGCTAGACCCTACCCACCAGGAACCCAATCTCTGACTTCGTGGATCTACCTGTTCTGGACGTTTCTCCGCAGTGGTGTCACACCCTGTGTGTTCTTCTGTATCTGGCTTCTCTCACTGAGCACTGTGATCTCAGGACGCAACCAATTGGCAGCGTCAGGGCTTCACGCCGCGGCGTCGCCTAGTGATGTAAAGAAGACAAGAGAAGAGAAAGGAAAGTTGCTTGCAAGTCTGGTTACAGCCGCTGATGAGGTTCAGCGGGGAGGCTCTGGGGCCGAGGGGAACAATGAACAGTGAGGCCCTGGGGCTTCTGCAAGTCTCCGTGGAGGCGCAGCAAGTCCAAACGACTTCTCCACGTTGGGGGCAGCAGCTCAGTGTCTGGACCCAGGATCCACTGCTCGTTCAGTCTTCCTGCAGTCAGCACTTCATCCTGAGAGCGATGCTTTCAAAGGCTGCAACGGGGAACACGGGGACAGTTTACTGAGTTGTGCAGCCGTCATTACTGCCGTGCTGTGGACCACTATCGTCACCTCAAAAATGTCCCTCACGCCCCTAGCTATCAATCCGTCCTTTCGCTAGAGCCTGACAACCAGGAATCCACTCTCTGAATATGTGGATCTACCTGTTCTGGACGATTCTCCTCAGTCATATCACACACTGTGTGTCTTTCGGTGTCTGACGCCTCTCGCTGAGCATCGTGTTCTCAGGATGCATCCAAGTGGCAGCGAGTGTCAGGGCTTCACCCTTTACCTGCACAGGGACTGAGAAAAGGAGAAAGAAAAGCAAGGAACACTGCATGCAAGTCTGGAGACAGGCGTTGAGGAAAACCAGCGGGAAGCCTCTGGCAACGGAGCATCGTGCCCTGTGAGGCCCTGGGGCTGCTGCGAGTCTCCGTGGAGGCTCAATAACTCACAGTCACTTCCCCAAGTGGGGCGCCGGCAATTGAGGATCTGGGACCATGACCCACTGCTCGTTCAGTCTTCTTGCAGTCAGCCCTTCGCTCTTACTGCCATGTTCTCACAAGGCACGTCGGGCAGCATGGGGACAGTTTACTGAGCTGTGCAGTCGTCCCCACTGCCGTGCTTCGGATAACTTCCATCACCCACTAAATGTCCCTAACGCATTTAGCTATCACTCCGTCCCCTCGCTAGACCCTACCCACCAGGAACCCACTCTCTGACTTCGTGGATCTACCTGTTCTGGACGTTTCTCCGCAGTGGTGTCACACCCTGTGTGTTCTTCTGTATCTGGCTTCTCTCACTGAGCACTGTGATCTCAGGACGCAACCAATTGGCAGCGTCAGGGCTTCACGCCGCGGCGTCGCCTAGTGATGTAAAGAAGACAAGAGAGAGAAAAGAAAGTTGCTTGCAAGTCTGGTTACAGCCGCTGATGAGGTTCAGCGGGGAGGCTCTGGGGCCGAGGGGAACAATGAACAGTGAGGCCCTGGGGCTGCTGCAAGTCTCCGTGGAGGCGCAGCAAGTCCAAACGACTTCTCCACGTTGCGGGCAGCAGCTCAGTGTCTGGACCCAGGACCCACTGCTCGTTCAGTCTTCCTGCAGTCAGCACTTCATCCTGAGAGCGATGTTTTCAAAGGCTGCAACGGGGAACACGGGGACAGTTTACTGAGTTGTGCAGCCGTCATTACTGCCATGCTGTGGACCACTATCGTCACCTCAAAAATGTCCCTCACGCCCCTAGCTATCAATCCGTCCTTTCGCTAGAGCCTGACAACCAGGAATCCACTCTCTGAATATGTGGATCTACCTGTTCTGGACGATTCTCCTCAGTCATATCACACACTGTGTGTCTTTCGGTGTCTGACGCCTCTCGCTGAGCATCGTGTTCTCAGGATGCATCCAAGTGGCAGCGAGTGTCAGGGCTTCACCCTTTACCTGCACAGGGACTGAGAAAAGGAGAAAGAAAAGCAAGGAACACTGCATGCAAGTCTGGAGGCAGGGGTTGAGGAAAACCAGCGGGAAGCCTCTGGCAACGGATCATCGTGCCCTGTGAGGCCCTGGGGCTGCTGCGAGTCTCCGTGGAGGCTCAATAACTCACAGTCACTTCCCCAAGTGGGGCGCCGGCAATTGAGGATCTGGGACCATGACCCACTGCTCGTTCAGTCTTCTTGCAGTCAGCCCTTCGCTCTTACTGCCATGTTCTCAGAAGGCACGTCGGGCAGCATGGGGACAGTTTACTGAGCTGTGCAATCGTCCCCCTTGCCGTGCTTCGGATAACTTCCATCACCCACTGAATGTCCCTAACGGACTGAGCTATCACTCCGTTCCCTCGCTAGCCCCTACCCACCAGGAACCCACTCTCAGACTATGTGGGTCTACCTGTTCTGGACGATTCTCCTCAGTGATATAACACACTGTGTGTCTTTCGGTGTCTGACGCCTCTCGCTGAGCATCGTGTTCTCAGGATGCATCCAAGTGGCAGTGAGTATCAGGGCTTCACCCTTTACCTGCACAGGGACTGAGAAAAGGAGAAAGAAAAGCAAGGAACACTGCATGCAAGTCTGGAGACAGGCGTTGAGGAAAACCAACGGGAAGCCTCTGGCAACGGAGCGTCGTGCCCTGTGAGGCCCTGGGGCTGCTGCGAGTCTCCGTGGAGGCTCAGTAACTCACAGTCACTTCCCCAAGTGGGGCGCCGGCAATTGAGGATCTGGGACCATGACCCACTGCTCGTTCACTCTTCTTGCAGTCAGCCCTTCGCTCTGACAGCCATGTTCTCACCGGTCACGTCGGGCAGCATGGGGACGGTTTACTGAGCTGTGCAGTCGTCCCCACTGCCGTGCTTCGGATAACTTCCATCACCCACTAAATGTCCCTAACGCATTTAGCTATCACTCCGTCCCCTCGCTAGACCCTACCCACCAGGAACCCACTCTCTGACTTCGTGGATCTACCTGTTCTGGACGTTTCTCCGCAGTGGTGTCACACCCTGTGTGTTCTTCTGTATCTGGCTTCTCTCACTGAGCACTGTGATCTCAGGACGCAACCAATTGGCAGCGTCAGGGCTTCACGCCGCGGCGTCGCCTAGTGATGTAAAGAAGACAAGAGAAGAGAAAGGAAAGTTGCTTGCAAGTCTGGTTACAGCCGCTGATGAGGTTCAGCGGGGAGGCTCTGGGGCCGAGGGGAACAATGAACAGTGAGGCCCTGGGGCTGCTGCAAGTCTCCGTGGAGGCGCAGCAAGTCCAAACGACTTCTCCACGTTGGGGGCAGCAGCTCAGTGTCTGGACCCAGGACCCACTGCTCGTTCAGTCTTCCTGCAGTCAGCACTTCATCCTGAGAGCGATGCTTTCAAAGGCTGCAACGGGGAACACGGGGACACTTTACTGAGTTGTGCAGCCGTCATTACTGCCGTGCTGTGGACCACTATCGTCACCTCAAAAATGTCCCTCACGCCCCTAGCTATCAATCCGTCCTTTCGCTAGAGCCTGACAACCAGGAATCCACTCTCTGAATATGTGGATCTGCCTGTTCTGGACGATTCTCCTCAGTCATATCACACACTGTGTGTCTTTCGGTGTCTGACGCCTCTCGCTGAGCATCGTGTTCTCAGGATGCATCCAAGTGGCAGCGAGTGTCAGGGCTTCACCCTTTACCTGCACAGGGACTGAGAAAAGGAGAAAGAAAAGCAAGGAACACTGCATGCAAGTCTGGAGACAGGCGTTGAGGAAAACCAGCGGGAAGCCTCTGGCAACGGAGCATCGTGCCCTGTGAGGCCCTGGGGCTGCTGCGAGTCTCCGTGGAGGCTCAATAACTCACAGTCACTTCCCCAAGTGGGGCGCCGGCAATTGAGGATCTGGGACCATGACCCACTGCTCGTTCAGTCTTCTTGCAGTCAGCCCTTCGCTCTTACTGCCATGTTCTCAGAAGGCACGTCGGGCAGCATGGGGACAGTTTACTGAGCTGTGCAATCGTCCCCCTTGCCGTGCTTCGGATAACTTCCATCACCCACTGAATGTCCCTAACGGACTGAGCTATCACTCCGTTCCCTCGCTAGCCCCTACCCACCAGGAACCCACTCTCAGACTATGTGGGTCTACCTGTTCTGGACGATTCTCCTCAGTGATATAACACACTGTGTGTCTTTCGGTGTCTGACGCCTCTCGCTGAGCATCGTGTTCTCAGGATGCATCCAAGTGGCAGTGAGTATCAGGGCTTCACCCTTTACCTGCACAGGGACTGAGAAAAGGAGAAAGAAAAGCAAGGAACACTGCATGCAAGTCTGGAGACAGGCGTTGAGGAAAACCAACGGGAAGCCTCTGGCAACGGAGCGTCGTGCCCTGTGAGGCCCTGGGGCTGCTGCGAGTCTCCGTGGAGGCTCAGTAACTCACAGTCACTTCCCCAAGTGGGGCGCCGGCAATTGAGGATCTGGGACCATGACCCACTGCTCGTTCACTCTTCTTGCAGTCAGCCCTTCGCTCTGACAGCCATGTTCTCACCGGTCACGTCGGGCAGCATGGGGACGGTTTACTGAGCTGTGCAGTCGTCCCCACTGCCGTGCTTCGGATAACTTCCATCACCCACTAAATGTCCCTAACGCATTTAGCTATCACTCCGTCACCTCGCTAGACCCTACCCACCAGGAACCCACTCTCTGACTTCGTGGATCTACCTGTTCTGGACGTTTCTCCGCAGTGGTGTCACACCCTGTGTGTTCTTCTGTATCTGGCTTCTCTCACTGAGCACTGTGATCTCAGGACGCAACCAATTGGCAGCGTCAGGGCTTCACGCCGCGGCGTCGCCTAGTGATGTAAAGAAGACAAGAGAAGAGAAAGGAAAGTTGCTTGCAAGTCTGGTTACAGCCGCTGATGAGGTTCAGCGGGGAGGCTCTGGGGCCGAGGGGAACAATGAACAGTGAGGCCCTGGGGCTGCTGCAAGTCTCCGTGGAGGCGCAGCAAGTCCAAACGACTTCTCCACGTTGGGGGCAGCAGCTCAGTGTCTGGACCCAGGACCCACTGCTCGTTCAGTCTTCCTGCAGTCAGCACTTCATCCTGAGAGCGATGCTTTCAAAGGCTGCAACGGGGAACACGGGGACAGTTTACTGAGTTGTGCAGCCGTCATTACTGCCGTGCTGTGGACCACTATCGTCACCTCAAAAATGTCCCTCACGCCCCTAGCTATCAATCCGTCCTTTCGCTAGAGCCTGACAACCAGGAATCCACTCTCTGAATATGTGGATCTGCCTGTTCTGGACGATTCTCCTCAGTCATATCACACACTGTGTGTCTTTCGGTGTCTGACGCCTCTCGCTGAGCATCGTGTTCTCAGGATGCATCCAAGTGGCAGCGAGTGTCAGGGCTTCACCCTTTACCTGCACAGGGACTGAGAAAAGGAGAAAGAAAAGCAAGGAACACTGCATGCAAGTCTGGAGACAGGCGTTGAGGAAAACCAGCGGGAAGCCTCTGGCAACGGAGCATCGTGCCCTGTGAGGCCCTGGGGCTGCTGCGAGTCTCCGTGGAGGCTCAATAACTCACAGTCACTTCCCCAAGTGGGGCGCCGGCAATTGAGGATCTGGGACCATGACCCACTGCTCGTTCAGTCTTCTTGCAGTCAGCCCTTCGCTCTTACTGCCATGTTCTCAGAAGGCACGTCGGGCAGCATGGGGACAGTTTACTGAGCTGTGCAATCGTCCCCCTTGCCGTGCTTCGGATAACTTCCATCACCCACTGAATGTCCCTAACGGACTGAGCTATCACTCCGTTCCCTCGCTAGCCCCTACCCACCAGGAACCCACTCTCAGACTATGTGGGTCTACCTGTTCTGGACGATTCTCCTCAGTGATATAACACACTGTGTGTCTTTCGGTGTCTGACGCCTCTCGCTGAGCATCGTGTTCTCAGGATGCATCCAAGTGGCAGTGAGTATCAGGGCTTCACCCTTTACCTGCACAGGGACTGAGAAAAGGAGAAAGAAAAGCAAGGAACACTGCATGCAAGTCTGGAGACAGGCGTTGAGGAAAACCAACGGGAAGCCTCTGGCAACGGAGCGTCGTGCCCTGTGAGGCCCTGGGGCTGCTGCGAGTCTCCGTGGAGGCTCAGTAACTCACAGTCACTTCCCCAAGTGGGGCGCCGGCAATTGAGGATCTGGGACCATGACCCACTGCTCGTTCACTCTTCTTGCAGTCAGCCCTTCGCTCTGACAGCCATGTTCTCACCGGTCACGTCGGGCAGCATGGGGACGGTTTACTGAGCTGTGCAGTCGTCCCCACTGCCGTGCTTCGGATAACTTCCATCACCCACTAAATGTCCGTAACGCATTTAGCTATCACTCCGTCACCTCGCTAGACCCTACCCACCAGGAACCCACTCTCTGACTTCGTGGATCTACCTGTTCTGGACGTTTCTCCGCAGTGGTGTCACACCCTGTGTGTTCTTCTGTATCTGGCTTCTCTCACTGAGCACTGTGATCTCAGGACGCAACCAATTGGCAGCGTCAGGGCTTCACGCCGCGGCGTCGCCTAGTGATGTAAAGAAGACAAGAGAAGAGAAAGGAAAGTTGCTTGCAAGTCTGGTTACAGCCGCTGATGAGGTTCAGCGGGGAGGCTCTGGGGCCGAGGGGAACAATGAACAGTGAGGCCCTGGGGCTGCTGCAAGTCTCCGTGGAGGCGCAGCAAGTCCAAACGACTTCTCCACGTTGGGGGCAGCAGCTCAGTGTCTGGACCCAGGACCCACTGCTCGTTCAGTCTTCCTGCACTCAGCACTTCATCCTGAGAGCGATGCTTTCAAAGGCTGCAACGGGGAACACGGGGACAGTTTACTGAGTTGTGCAGCCGTCATTACTGCCGTGCTGTGGACCACTATCGTCACCTCAAAAATGTCCCTCACGCCCCTAGCTATCAATCCGTCCTTTCGCTAGAGCCTGACAACCAGGAATCCACTCTCTGAATATGTGGATCTGCCTGTTCTGGACGATTCTCCTCAGTCATATCACACACTGTGTGTCTTTCGGTGTCTGACGCCTCTCGCTGAGCATCGTGTTCTCAGGATGCATCCAAGTGGCAGCGAGTGTCAGGGCTTCACCCTTTACCTGCACAGGGACTGAGAAAAGGAGAAAGAAAAGCAAGGAACACTGCATGCAAGTCTGGAGACAGGGGTTGAGGAAAACCAGCGGGAAGCCTCTGGCAACGGATCATCGTGCCCTGTGAGGCCCTGGGGCTGCTGCGAGTCTCCGTGGAGGCTCAATAACTCACAGTCACTTCCCCAAGTGGGGCGCCGGCAATTGAGGATCTGGGACCATGACCCACTGCTCGTTCAGTCTTCTTGCAGTCAGCCCTTCGCTCTTACTGCCATGTTCTCAGAAGGCACGTCGGGCAGCATGGGGACAGTTTACTGAGCTGTGCAATCGTCCCCCTTGCCGTGCTTCGGATAACTTCCATCACCCACTGAATGTCCCTAACGGACTGAGCTATCACTCCGTTCCCTCGCTAGCCCCTACCCACCAGGAACCCACTCTCAGACTATGTGGGTCTACCTGTTCTGGACGATTCTCCTCAGTGATATAACACACTGTGTGTCTTTCGGTGTCTGACGCCTCTCGCTGAGCATCGTGTTCTCAGGATGCATCCAAGTGGCAGTGAGTATCAGGGCTTCACCCTTTACCTGCACAGGGACTGAGAAAAGGAGAAAGAAAAGCAAGGAACACTGCATGCAAGTCTGGAGACAGGCGTTGAGGAAAACCAACGGGAAGCCTCTGGCAACGGAGCGTCGTGCCCTGTGAGGCCCTGGGGCTGCTGCGAGTCTCCGTGGAGGCTCAGTAACTCACAGTCACTTCCCCAAGTGGGGCGCCGGCAATTGAGGATCTGGGACCATGACCCACTGCTCGTTCACTCTTCTTGCAGTCAGCCCTTCGCTCTGACAGCCATGTTCTCACCGGTCACGTCGGGCAGCATGGGGACGGTTTACTGAGCTGTGCAGTCGTCCCCACTGCCGTGCTTCGGATAACTTCCATCACCCACTAAATGTCCCTAACGCATTTAGCTTTCACTCCGTCCCCTCGCTAGACCCTACCCACCAGGAACCCACTCTCTGACTTCGTGGATCTACCTGTTCTGGACGTTTCTCCGCAGTGGTGTCACACCCTGTGTGTTCTTCTGTATCTGGCTTCTCTCACTGAGCACTGTGATCTCAGGACGCAACCAATTGGCAGCGTCAGGGCTTCACGCCGCGGCGTCGCCTAGTGATGTAAAGAAGACAAGAGAAGAGAAAGGAAAGTTGCTTGCAAGTCTGGTTACAGCCGCTGATGAGGTTCAGCGGGGAGGCTCTGGGGCCGAGGGGAACAATGAACAGTGAGGCCCTGGGGCTGCTGCAAGTCTCCGTGGAGGCGCAGCAAGTCCAAACGACTTCTCCACGTTGGGGGCAGCAGCTCAGTGTCTGGACCCAGGACCCACTGCTCGTTCAGTCTTCCTGCAGTCAGCACTTCATCCTGAGAGCGATGCTTTCAAAGGCTGCAACGGGGAACACGGGGACAGTTTACTGAGTTGTGCAGCCGTCATTACTGCCGTGCTGTGGACCACTATCGTCACCTCAAAAATGTCCCTCACGCCCCTAGCTATCAATCCGTCCTTTCGCTAGAGCCTGACAACCAGGAATCCACTCTCTGAATATGTGGATCTGCCTGTTCTGGACGATTCTCCTCAGTCATATCACACACTGTGTGTCTTTCGGTGTCTGACGCCTCTCGCTGAGCATCGTGTTCTCAGGATGCATCCAAGTGGCAGCGAGTGTCAGGGCTTCACCCTTTACCTGCACAGGGACTGAGAAAAGGAGAAAGAAAAGCAAGGAACACTGCATGCAAGTCTGGAGACAGGCGTTGAGGAAAACCAGCGGGAAGCCTCTGGCAACGGAGCATCGTGCCCTGTGAGGCCCTGGGGCTGCTGCGAGTCTCCGTGGAGGCTCAATAACTCACAGTCACTTCCCCAAGTGGGGCGCCGGCAATTGAGGATCTGGGACCATGACCCACTGCTCGTTCAGTCTTCTTGCAGTCAGCCCTTCGCTCTTACTGCCATGTTCTCAGAAGGCACGTCGGGCAGCATGGGGACAGTTTACTGAGCTGTGCAATCGTCCCCCTTGCCGTGCTTCGGATAACTTCCATCACCCACTGAATGTCCCTAACGGACTGAGCTATCCCTCCGTTCCCTCGCTAGCCCCTACCCACCAGGAACCCACTCTCAGACTATGTGGGTCTACCTGTTCTGGACGATTCTCCTCAGTGATATAACACACTGTGTGTCTTTCGGTGTCTGACGCCTCTCGCTGAGCATCGTGTTCTCAGGATGCATCCAAGTGGCAGTGAGTATCAGGGCTTCACCCTTTACCTGCACAGGGACTGAGAAAAGGAGAAAGAAAAGCAAGGAACACTGCATGCAAGTCTGGAGACAGGCGTTGAGGAAAACCAACGGGAAGCCTCTGGCAACGGAGCGTCGTGCCCTGTGAGGCCCTGGGGCTGCTGCGAGTCTCCGTGGAGGCTCAGTAACTCACAGTCACTTCCCCAAGTGGGGCGCCGGCAATTGAGGATCTGGGACCATGACCCACTGCTCGTTCACTCTTCTTGCAGTCAGCCCTTCGCTCTGACAGCCATGTTCTCACCGGTCACGTCGGGCAGCATGGGGACGGTTTACTGAGCTGTGCAGTCGTCCCCACTGCCGTGCTTCGGATAACTTCCATCACCCACTAAATGTCCCTAACGCATTTAGCTATCACTCCGTCCCCTCGCTAGACCCTACCCACCAGGAACCCACTCTCTGACTTCGTGGATCTACCTGTTCTGGACGTTTCTCCGCAGTGGTGTCACACCCTGTGTGTTCTTCTGTATCTGGCTTCTCTCACTGAGCACTGTGATCTCAGGACGCAACCAATTGGCAGCGTCAGGGCTTCACGCCGCGGCGTCGCCTAGTGATGTAAAGAAGACAAGAGAAGAGAAAGGAAAGTTGCTTGCAAGTCTGGTTACAGCCGCTGATGAGGTTCAGCGGGGAGGCTCTGGGGCCGAGGGGAACAATGAACAGTGAGGCCCTGGGGCTGCTGCAAGTCTCCGTGGAGGCGCAGCAAGTCCAAACGACTTCTCCACGTTGGGGGCAGCAGCTCAGTGTCTGGACCCAGGACCCACTGCTCGTTCAGTCTTCCTGCAGTCAGCACTTCATCCTGAGAGCGATGCTTTCAAAGGCTGCAACGGGGAACACGGGGACAGTTTACTGAGTTGTGCAGCCGTCATTACTGCCGTGCTGTGGACCACTATCGTCACCTCAAAAATGTCCCTCACGCCCCTAGCTATCAATCCGTCCTTTCGCTAGAGCCTGACAACCAGGAATCCACTCTCTGAATATGTGGATCTGCCTGTTCTGGACGATTCTCCTCAGTCATATCACACACTGTGTGTCTTTCGGTGTCTGACGCCTCTCGCTGAGCATCGTGTTCTCAGGATGCATCCAAGTGGCAGCGAGTGTCAGGGCTTCACCCTTTACCTGCACAGGGACTGAGAAAAGGAGAAAGAAAAGCAAGGAACACTGCATGCAAGTCTGGAGACAGGCGTTGAGGAAAACCAGCGGGAAGCCTCTGGCAACGGAGCATCGTGCCCTGTGAGGCCCTGGGGCTGCTGCGAGTCTCCGTGGAGGCTCAATAACTCACAGTCACTTCCCCAAGTGGGGCGCCGGCAATTGAGGATCTGGGACCATGACCCACTGCTCGTTCAGTCTTCTTGCAGTCAGCCCTTCGCTCTTACTGCCATGTTCTCAGAAGGCACGTCGGGCAGCATGGGGACAGTTTACTGAGCTGTGCAATCGTCCCCCTTGCCGTGCTTCGGATAACTTCCATCACCCACTGAATGTCCCTAACGGACTGAGCTATCACTCCGTTCCCTCGCTAGCCCCTACCCACCAGGAACCCACTCTCAGACTATGTGGGTCTACCTGTTCTGGACGATTCTCCTCAGTGATATAACACACTGTGTGTCTTTCGGTGTCTGACGCCTCTCGCTGAGCATCGTGTTCTCAGGATGCATCCAAGTGGCAGTGAGTATCAGGGCTTCACCCTTTACCTGCACAGGGACTGAGAAAAGGAGAAAGAAAAGCAAGGAACACTGCATGCAAGTCTGGAGACAGGCGTTGAGGAAAACCAACGGGAAGCCTCTGGCAACGGAGCGTCGTGCCCTGTGAGGCCCTGGGGCTGCTGCGAGTCTCCGTGGAGGCTCAGTAACTCACAGTCACTTCCCCAAGTGGGGCGCCGGCAATTGAGGATCTGGGACCATGACCCACTGCTCGTTCACTCTTCTTGCAGTCAGCCCTTCGCTCTGACAGCCATGTTCTCACCGGTCACGTCGGGCAGCATGGGGACGGTTTACTGAGCTGTGCAGTCGTCCCCACTGCCGTGCTTCGGATAACTTCCATCACCCACTAAATGTCCGTAACGCATTTAGCTATCACTCCGTCACCTCGCTAGACCCTACCCACCAGGAACCCACTCTCTGACTTCGTGGATCTACCTGTTCTGGACGTTTCTCCGCAGTGGTGTCACACCCTGTGTGTTCTTCTGTATCTGGCTTCTCTCACTGAGCACTGTGATCTCAGGACGCAACCAATTGGCAGCGTCAGGGCTTCACGCCGCGGCGTCGCCTAGTGATGTAAAGAAGACAAGAGAAGAGAAAGGAAAGTTGCTTGCAAGTCTGGTTACAGCCGCTGATGAGGTTCAGCGGGGAGGCTCTGGGGCCGAGGGGAACAATGAACAGTGAGGCCCTGGGGCTGCTGCAAGTCTCCGTGGAGGCGCAGCAAGTCCAAACGACTTCTCCACGTTGGGGGCAGCAGCTCAGTGTCTGGACCCAGGACCCACTGCTCGTTCAGTCTTCCTGCACTCAGCACTTCATCCTGAGAGCGATGCTTTCAAAGGCTGCAACGGGGAACACGGGGACAGTTTACTGAGTTGTGCAGCCGTCATTACTGCCGTGCTGTGGACCACTTTCGTCACCTCAAAAATGTCCCTCATGCCCCTAGCTATCAATCCGTCCTTTCGCTAGAGCCTGACAACCAGGAATCCACTCTCTGAATATGTGGATCTACCTGTTCTGGACGATTCTCCTCAGTCATATCACACACTGTGTGTCTTTCGGTGTCTGACGCCTCTCGCTGAGCATCGTGTTCTCAGGATGCATCCAAGTGGCAGCGAGTGTCAGGGCTTCACCCTTTACCTGCACAGGGACTGAGAAAAGGAGAAAGAAAAGCAAGGAACACTGCATGCAAGTCTGGAGACAGGCGTTGAGGAAAACCAGCGGGAAGCCTCTGGCAACGGAGCATGGTGCCCTGTGAGGCCCTGGGGCTGCTGCGAGTCTCCGTGGAGGCTCAATAACTCACAGTCACTTCCCCAAGTGGGGCGCCGGCAATTGAGGATCTGGGACCATGACCCACTGCTCGTTCAGTCTTCTTGCAGTCAGCCCTTCGCTCTTACTGCCATGTTCTCAGAAGGCACGTCGGGCAGCATGGGGACAGTTTACTGAGCTGTGCAATCGTCCCCCTTGCCGTGCTTCGGATAATTTCCATCACCCACTGAATGTCCCTAACGGATTGAGCTATCACTCCGTTCCCTCGCTAGCCCCTACCCACCAGGAACCCACTCTCAGACTATGTGGGTCTACCTGTTCTGGACGATTCTCCTCAGTGATATAACACACTGTGTGTCTTTCGGTGTCTGACGCCTCTCGCTGAGCATCGTGTTCTCAGGATGCATCCAAGTGGCAGTGAGTGTCAGGGCTTCACCCTTTACCTGCACAGGGACTGAGAAAAGGAGAAAGAAAAGCAAGGAACACTGCATGCAAGTCTGGAGACAGGCGTTGAGGAAAACCAACGGGAAGCCTCTTGCAACGGAGCGTCGTGCCCTGTGAGGCCCTGGGGCTGCTGCGAGTCTCCGTGGAGGCTCAGTAACTCACAGTCACTTCCCCAAGTGGGGCGCCGGCAATTGAGGATCTGGGACCATGACCCACTGCTCGTTCACTCTTCTTGCAGTCAGCCCTTCGCTCTGACAGCCATGTTCTCACCGGTCACGTCGGGCAGCATGGGGACGGTTTACTGAGCTGTGCAGTCGTCCCCACTGCCGTGCTTCGGATAACTTCCATCACCCACTAAATGTCCGTAACGCATTTAGCTATCACTCCGTCACCTCGCTAGACCCTACCCACCAGGAACCCACTCTCTGACTTCGTGGATCTACCTGTTCTGGACGTTTCTCCGCAGTGGTGTCACACCCTGTGTGTTCTTCTGTATCTGGCTTCTCTCACTGAGCACTGTGATCTCAGGACGCAACCAATTGGCAGCGTCAGGGCTTCACGCCGCGGCGTCGCCTAGTGATGTAAAGAAGACAAGAGAAGAGAAAGGAAAGTTGCTTGCAAGTCTGGTTACAGCCGCTGATGAGGTTCAGCGGGGAGGCTCTGGGGCCGAGGGGAACAATGAACAGTGAGGCCCTGGGGCTGCTGCAAGTCTCCGTGGAGGCGCAGCAAGTCCAAACGACTTCTCCACGTTGGGGGCAGCAGCTCAGTGTCTGGACCCAGGACCCACTGCTCGTTCAGTCTTCCTGCAGTCAGCACTTCATCCTGAGAGCGATGCTTTCAAAGGCTGCAACGGGGAACACGGGGACAGTTTACTGAGTTGTGAAGCCGTCATTACTGCCGTGCTGTGGACCACTATCGTCACCTCAAAAATGTCCCTCACGCCCCTAGCTATCAATCCGTCCTTTCGCTAGAGCCTGACAACCAGGAATCCACTCTCTGAATATGTGGATCTGCCTGTTCTGGACGATTCTCCTCAGTCATATCACACACTGTGTGTCTTTCGGTGTCTGACGCCTCTCGCTGAGCATCGTGTTCTCAGGATGCATCCAAGTAGCAGCGAGTGTCAGGGCTTCACCCTTTACCTGCACAGGGACTGAGAAAAGGAGAAAGAAAAGCAAGGAACACTGCATGCATGTCTGGAGACAGGCGTTGAGGAAAACCAGCGGGAAGCCTCTGGCAACGGAGCATCGTGCCCTGTGAGGCCCTGGGGCTGCTGCGAGTCTCCGTGGAGGCTCAATAACTCACAGTCACTTCCCCAAGTGGGGCGCCGGCAATTGAGGATCTGGGACCATGACCCACTGCTCGTTCAGTCTTCTTGCAGTCAGCCCTTCGCTCTTACTGCCATGTTCTCACAAGGCACGTCGGGCAGCATGGGGACAGTTTACTGAGCTGTGCAATCGTCCCCCTTGCCGTGCTTCGGATAACTTCCATCACCCACTGAATGTCCCTAACGGACTGAGCTATCACTCCGTTCCCTCGCTAGCCCCTACCCACCAGGAACCCACTCTCAGACTATGTGGGTCTACCTGTTCTGGACGATTCTCCTCAGTGATATAACACACTGTGTGTCTTTCGGTGTCTGACGCCTCTCGCTGAGCATCGTGTTCTCAGGATGCATCCAAGTGGCAGTGAGTATCAGGGCTTCACCCTTTACCTGCACAGGGACTGAGAAAAGGAGAAAGAAAAGCAAGGAACACTGCATGCAAGTCTGGAGACAGGCGTTGAGGAAAACCAACGGGAAGCCTCTGGCAACGGAGCGTCGTGCCCTGTGAGGCCCTGGGGCTGCTGCGAGTCTCCGTGGAGGCTCAGTAACTCACAGTCACTTCCCCAAGTGGGGCGCCGGCAATTGAGGATCTGGGACCATGACCCACTGCTCGTTCACTCTTCTTGCAGTCAGCCCTTCGCTCTGACAGCCATGTTCTCACCGGTCACGTCGGGCAGCATGGGGACGGTTTACTGAGCTGTGCAGTCGTCCCCACTGCCGTGCTTCGGATAACTTCCATCACCCACTAAATGTCCCTAACGCATTTAGCTATCACTCCGTCACCTCGCTAGACCCTACCCACCAGGAACCCACTCTCTGACTTCGTGGATCTACCTGTTCTGGACGTTTCTCCGCAGTGGTGTCACACCCTGTGTGTTCTTCTGTATCTGGCTTCTCTCACTGAGCACTGTGATCTCAGGACGCAACCAATTGGCAGCGTCAGGGCTTCACGCCGCGGCGTCGCCTAGTGATGTAAAGAAGACAAGAGAAGAGAAAGGAAAGTTGCTTGCAAGTCTGGTTACAGCCGCTGATGAGGTTCAGCGGGGAGGCTCTGGGGCCGAGGGGAACAATGAACAGTGAGGCCCTGGGGCTGCTGCAAGTCTCCGTGGAGGCGCAGCAAGTCCAAACGACTTCTCCACGTTGGGGGCAGCAGCTCAGTGTCTGGACCCAGGACCCACTGCTCGTTCAGTCTTCCTGCACTCAGCACTTCATCCTGAGAGCGATGCTTTCAAAGGCTGCAACGGGGAACACGGGGACAGTTTACTGAGTTGTGCAGCCGTCATTACTGCCGTGCTGTGGACCACTATCGTCACCTCAAAAATGTCCCTCACGCCCCTAGCTATCAATCCGTCCTTTCGCTAGAGCCTGACAACCAGGAATCCACTCTCTGAATATGTGGATCTGCCTGTTCTGGACGATTCTCCACAGTCATATCACACACTGTGTGTCTTTCGGTGTCTGACGCCTCTCGCTGAGCATCGTGTTCTCAGGATGCATCCAAGTGGCAGCGAGTGTCAGGGCTTCACCCTTTACCTGCACAGGGACTGAGAAAAGGAGAAAGAAAAGCAAGGAACACTGCATGCAAGTCTGGAGACAGGGGTTGAGGAAAACCAGCGGGAAGCCTCTGGCACCGGAGCGTCGTGCCCTGTGAGGCCCTGGGGCTGCTGCGAGTCTCCGTGGAGGCTCAATAACTCACAGTCACTTCCCCAAGTGGGGCGCCGGCAATTGAGGATCTGGGACCATGACCCACTGCTCGTTCAGTCTTCTTGCAGTCAGCCCTTCGCTCTTACTGCCATGTTCTCAGAAGGCACGTCGGGCAGCATGGGGACAGTTTACTGAGCTGTGCAATCGTCCCCCTTGCCGTGCTTCGGATAACTTCCATCACCCACTGAATGTCCCTAACGGACTGAGCTATCACTCCGTTCCCTCGCTAGCCCCTACCCACCAGGAACCCACTCTCAGACTATGTGGGTCTACCTGTTCTGGACGATTCTCCTCAGTGATATAACACACTGTGTGTCTTTCGGTGTCTGACGCCTCTCGCTGAGCATCGTGTTCTCAGGATGCATCCAAGTGGCAGTGAGTATCAGGGCTTCACCCTTTACCTGCACAGGGACTGAGAAAAGGAGAAAGAAAAGCAAGGAACACTGCATGCAAGTCTGGAGACAGGCGTTGAGGAAAACCAACGGGAAGCCTCTGGCAACGGAGCGTCGTGCCCTGTGAGGCCCTGGGGCTGCTGCGAGTCTCCGTGGAGGCTCAGTAACTCACAGTCACTTCCCCAAGTGGGGCGCCGGCAATTGAGGATCTGGGACCATGACCCACTGCTCGTTCACTCTTCTTGCAGTCAGCCCTTCGCTCTGACAGCCATGTTCTCACCGGTCACGTCGGGCAGCATGGGGACGGTTTACTGAGCTGTGCAGTCGTCCCCACTGCCGTGCTTCGGATAACTTCCATCACCCACTAAATGTCCCTAACGCATTTAGCTATCACTCCGTCCCCTCGCTAGACCCTACCCACCAGGAACCCACTCTCTGACTTCGTGGATCTACCTGTTCTGGACGTTTCTCCGCAGTGGTGTCACACCCTGTGTGTTCTTCTGTATCTGGCTTCTCTCACTGAGCACTGTGATCTCAGGACGCAACCAATTGGCAGCGTCAGGGCTTCACGCCGCGGCGTCGCCTAGTGATGTAAAGAAGACAAGAGAAGAGAAAGGAAAGTTGCTTGCAAGTCTGGTTACAGCCGCTGATGAGGTTCAGCGGGGAGGCTCTGGGGCCGAGGGGAACAATGAACAGTGAGGCCCTGGGGCTGCTGCAAGTCTCCGTGGAGGCGCAGCAAGTCCAAACGACTTCTCCACGTTGGGGGCAGCAGCTCAGTGTCTGGACCCAGGACCCACTGCTCGTTCAGTCTTCCTGCAGTCAGCACTTCATCCTGAGAGCGATGCTTTCAAAGGCTGCAACGGGGAACACGGGGACAGTTTACTGAGTTGTGCAGCCGTCATTACTGCCGTGCTGTGGACCACTATCGTCACCTCAAAAATGTCCCTCACGCCCCTAGCTATCAATCCGTCCTTTCGCTAGAGCCTGACAACCAGGAATCCACTCTCTGAATATGTGGATCTGCCTGTTCTGGACGATTCTCCTCAGTCATATCACACACTGTGTGTCTTTCGGTGTCTGACGCCTCTCGCTGAGCATCGTGTTCTCAGGATGCATCCAAGTGGCAGCGAGTGTCAGGGCTTCACCCTTTACCTGCACAGGGACTGAGAAAAGGAGAAAGAAAAGCAAGGAACACTGCATGCAAGTCTGGAGACAGGCGTTGAGGAAAACCAGCGGGAAGCCTCTGGCAACGGAGCATCGTGCCCTGTGAGGCCCTGGGGCTGCTGCGAGTCTCCGTGGAGGCTCAATAACTCACAGTCACTTCCCCAAGTGGGGCGCCGGCAATTGAGGATCTGGGACCATGACCCACTGCTCGTTCAGTCTTCTTGCAGTCAGCCCTTCGCTCTTACTGCCATGTTCTCAGAAGGCACGTCGGGCAGCATGGGGACAGTTTACTGAGCTGTGCAATCGTCCCCCTTGCCATGCTTCGGATAACTTCCATCACCCACTGAATGTCCCTAACGGACTGAGCTATCCCTCCGTTCCCTCGCTAGCCCCTACCCACCAGGAACCCACTCTCAGACTATGTGGGTCTACCTGTTCTGGACGATTCTCCTCAGTGATATAACACACTGTGTGTCTTTCGGTGTCTGACGCCTCTCGCTGAGCATCGTGTTCTCAGGATGCATCCAAGTGGCAGTGAGTATCAGGGCTTCACCCTTTACCTGCACAGGGACTGAGAAAAGGAGAAAGAAAAGCAAGGAACACTGCATGCAAGTCTGGAGACAGGCGTTGAGGAAAACCAACGGGAAGCCTCTGGCAACGGAGCGTCGTGCCCTGTGAGGCCCTGGGGCTGCTGCGAGTCTCCGTGGAGGCTCAGTAACTCACAGTCACTTCCCCAAGTGGGGCGCCGGCAATTGAGGATCTGGGACCATGACCCACTGCTCGTTCACTCTTCTTGCAGTCAGCCCTTCGCTCTGACAGCCATGTTCTCACCGGTCACGTCGGGCAGCATGGGGACGGTTTACTGAGCTGTGCAGTCGTCCCCACTGCCGTGCTTCGGATAACTTCCATCACCCACTAAATGTCCCTAACGCATTTAGCTATCACTCCGTCCCCTCGCTAGACCCTACCCACCAGGAACCCACTCTCTGACTTCGTGGATCTACCTGTTCTGGACGTTTCTCCGCAGTGGTGTCACACCCTGTGTGTTCTTCTGTATCTGGCTTCTCTCACTGAGCACTGTGATCTCAGGACGCAACCAATTGGCAGCGTCAGGGCTTCACGCCGCGGCGTCGCCTAGTGATGTAAAGAAGACAAGAGAAGAGAAAGGAAAGTTGCTTGCAAGTCTGGTTACAGCCGCTGATGAGGTTCAGCGGGGAGGCTCTGGGGCCGAGGGGAACAATGAACAGTGAGGCCCTGGGGCTGCTGCAAGTCTCCGTGGAGGCGCAGCAAGTCCAAACGACTTCTCCACGTTGGGGGCAGCAGCTCAGTGTCTGGACCCAGGACCCACTGCTCGTTCAGTCTTCCTGCAGTCAGCACTTCATCCTGAGAGCGATGCTTTCAAAGGCTGCAACGGGGAACACGGGGACAGTTTACTGAGTTGTGCAGCCGTCATTACTGCCGTGCTGTGGACCACTATCGTCACCTCAAAAATGTCCCTCACGCCCCTAGCTATCAATCCGTCCTTTCGCTAGAGCCTGACAACCAGGAATCCACTCTCTGAATATGTGGATCTGCCTGTTCTGGACGATTCTCCTCAGTCATATCACACACTGTGTGTCTTTCGGTGTCTGACGCCTCTCGCTGAGCATCGTGTTCTCAGGATGCATCCAAGTGGCAGCGAGTGTCAGGGCTTCACCCTTTACCTGCACAGGGACTGAGAAAAGGAGAAAGAAAAGCAAGGAACACTGCATGCAAGTCTGGAGACAGGCGTTGAGGAAAACCAGCGGGAAGCCTCTGGCAACGGAGCATCGTGCCCTGTGAGGCCCTGGGGCTGCTGCGAGTCTCCGTGGAGGCTCAATAACTCACAGTCACTTCCCCAAGTGGGGCGCCGGCAATTGAGGATCTGGGACCATGACCCACTGCTCGTTCAGTCTTCTTGCAGTCAGCCCTTCGCTCTTACTGCCATGTTCTCAGAAGGCACGTCGGGCAGCATGGGGACAGTTTACTGAGCTGTGCAATCGTCCCCCTTGCCGTGCTTCGGATAACTTCCATCAACCACTGAATGTCCCTAACGGACTGAGCTATCACTCCGTTCCCTCGCTAGCCCCTACCCACCAGGAACCCACTCTCAGACTATGTGGGTCTACCTGTTCTGGACGATTCTCCTCAGTGATATAACACACTGTGTGTCTTTCGGTGTCTGACGCCTCTCGCTGAGCATCGTGTTCTCAGGATGCATCCAAGTGGCAGTGAGTATCAGGGCTTCACCCTTTACCTGCACAGGGACTGAGAAAAGGAGAAAGAAAAGCAAGGAACACTGCATGCAAGTCTGGAGACAGGCGTTGAGGAAAACCAACGGGAAGCCTCTGGCAACGGAGCGTCGTGCCCTGTGAGGCCCTGGGGCTGCTGCGAGTCTCCGTGGAGGCTCAGTAACTCACAGTCACTTCCCCAAGTGGGGCGCCGGCAATTGAGGATCTGGGACCATGACCCACTGCTCGTTCACTCTTCTTGCAGTCAGCCCTTCGCTCTGACAGCCATGTTCTCACCGGTCACGTCGGGCAGCATGGGGACGGTTTACTGAGCTGTGCAGTCGTCCCCACTGCCGTGCTTCGGATAACTTCCATCACCCACTAAATGTCCGTAACGCATTTAGCTATCACTCCGTCACCTCGCTAGACCCTACCCACCAGGAACCCACTCTCTGACTTCGTGGATCTACCTGTTCTGGACGTTTCTCCGCAGTGGTGTCACACCCTGTGTGTTCTTCTGTATCTGGCTTCTCTCACTGAGCACTGTGATCTCAGGACGCAACCAATTGGCAGCGTCAGGGCTTCACGCCGCGGCGTCGCCTAGTGATGTAAAGAAGACAAGAGAAGAGAAAGGAAAGTTGCTTGCAAGTCTGGTTACAGCCGCTGATGAGGTTCAGCGGGGAGGCTCTGGGGCCGAGGGGAACAATGAACAGTGAGGCCCTGGGGCTGCTGCAAGTCTCCGTGGAGGCGCAGCAAGTCCAAACGACTTCTCCACGTTGGGGGCAGCAGCTCAGTGTCTGGACCCAGGACCCACTGCTCGTTCAGTCTTCCTGCACTCAGCACTTCATCCTGAGAGCGATGCTTTCAAAGGCTGCAACGGGGAACACGGGGACAGTTTACTGAGTTGTGCAGCCGTCATTACTGCCGTGCTGTGGACCACTATCGTCACCTCAAAAATGTCCCTCACGCCCCTAGCTATCAATCCGTCCTTTCGCTAGAGCCTGACAACCAGGAATCCACTCTCTGAATATGTGGATCTGCCTGTTCTGGACGATTCTCCACAGTCATATCACACACTGTGTGTCTTTCGGTGTCTGACGCCTCTCGCTGAGCATCGTGTTCTCAGGATGCATCCAAGTGGCAGCGAGTGTCAGGGCTTCACCCTTTACCTGCACAGGGACTGAGAAAAGGAGAAAGAAAAGCAAGGAACACTGCATGCAAGTCTGGAGACAGGGGTTGAGGAAAACCAGCGGGAAGCCTCTGGCACCGGAGCGTCGTGCCCTGTGAGGCCCTGGGGCTGCTGCGAGTCTCCGTGGAGGCTCAATAACTCACAGTCACTTCCCCAAGTGGGGCGCCGGCAATTGAGGATCTGGGACCATGACCCACTGCTCGTTCAGTCTTCTTGCAGTCAGCCCTTCGCTCTTACTGCCATGTTCTCAGAAGGCACGTCGGGCAGCATGGGGACAGTTTACTGAGCTGTGCAATCGTCCCCCTTGCCGTGCTTCGGATAATTTCCATCACCCACTGAATGTCCCTAACGGATTGAGCTATCACTCCGTTCCCTCGCTAGCCCCTACCCACCAGGAACCCACTCTCAGACTATGTGGGTCTACCTGTTCTGGACGATTCTCCTCAGTGATATAACACACTGTGTGTCTTTCGGTGTCTGACGCCTCTCGCTGAGCATCGTGTTCTCAGGATGCATCCAAGTGGCAGTGAGTGTCAGGGCTTCACCCTTTACCTGCACAGGGACTGAGAAAAGGAGAAAGAAAAGCAAGGAACACTGCATGCAAGTCTGGAGACAGGCGTTGAGGAAAACCAACGGGAAGCCTCTTGCAACGGAGCGTCGTGCCCTGTGAGGCCCTGGGGCTGCTGCGAGTCTCCGTGGAGGCTCAGTAACTCACAGTCACTTCCCCAAGTGGGGCGCCGGCAATTGAGGATCTGGGACCATGACCCACTGCTCGTTCACTCTTCTTGCAGTCAGCCCTTCGCTCTGACAGCCATGTTCTCACCGGTCACGTCGGGCAGCATGGGGACGGTTTACTGAGCTGTGCAGTCGTCCCCACTGCCGTGCTTCGGATAACTTCCATCACCCACTAAATGTCCGTAACGCATTTAGCTATCACTCCGTCACCTCGCTAGACCCTACCCACCAGGAACCCACTCTCTGACTTCGTGGATCTACCTGTTCTGGACGTTTCTCCGCAGTGGTGTCACACCCTGTGTGTTCTTCTGTATCTGGCTTCTCTCACTGAGCACTGTGATCTCAGGACGCAACCAATTGGCAGCGTCAGGGCTTCACGCCGCGGCGTCGCCTAGTGATGTAAAGAAGACAAGAGAAGAGAAAGGAAAGTTGCTTGCAAGTCTGGTTACAGCCGCTGATGAGGTTCAGCGGGGAGGCTCTGGGGCCGAGGGGAACAATGAACAGTGAGGCCCTGGGGCTGCTGCAAGTCTCCGTGGAGGCGCAGCAAGTCCAAACGACTTCTCCACGTTGGGGGCAGCAGCTCAGTGTCTGGACCCAGGACCCACTGCTCGTTCAGTCTTCCTGCAGTCAGCACTTCATCCTGAGAGCGATGCTTTCAAAGGCTGCAACGGGGAACACGGGGACAGTTTACTGAGTTGTGAAGCCGTCATTACTGCCGTGCTGTGGACCACTATCGTCACCTCAAAAATGTCCCTCACGCCCCTAGCTATCAATCCGTCCTTTCGCTAGAGCCTGACAACCAGGAATCCACTCTCTGAATATGTGGATCTGCCTGTTCTGGACGATTCTCCTCAGTCATATCACACACTGTGTGTCTTTCGGTGTCTGACGCCTCTCGCTGAGCATCGTGTTCTCAGGATGCATCCAAGTAGCAGCGAGTGTCAGGGCTTCACCCTTTACCTGCACAGGGACTGAGAAAAGGAGAAAGAAAAGCAAGGAACACTGCATGCATGTCTGGAGACAGGCGTTGAGGAAAACCAGCGGGAAGCCTCTGGCAACGGAGCATCGTGCCCTGTGAGGCCCTGGGGCTGCTGCGAGTCTCCGTGGAGGCTCAATAACTCACAGTCACTTCCCCAAGTGGGGCGCCGGCAATTGAGGATCTGGGACCATGACCCACTGCTCGTTCAGTCTTCTTGCAGTCAGCCCTTCGCTCTTACTGCCATGTTCTCACAAGGCACGTCGGGCAGCATGGGGACAGTTTACTGAGCTGTGCAATCGTCCCCCTTGCCGTGCTTCGGATAACTTCCATCACCCACTGAATGTCCCTAACGGACTGAGCTATCACTCCGTTCCCTCGCTAGCCCCTACCCACCAGGAACCCACTCTCAGACTATGTGGGTCTACCTGTTCTGGACGATTCTCCTCAGTGATATAACACACTGTGTGTCTTTCGGTGTCTGACGCCTCTCGCTGAGCATCGTGTTCTCAGGATGCATCCAAGTGGCAGTGAGTATCAGGGCTTCACCCTTTACCTGCACAGGGACTGAGAAAAGGAGAAAGAAAAGCAAGGAACACTGCATGCAAGTCTGGAGACAGGCGTTGAGGAAAACCAACGGGAAGCCTCTGGCAACGGAGCGTCGTGCCCTGTGAGGCCCTGGGGCTGCTGCGAGTCTCCGTGGAGGCTCAGTAACTCACAGTCACTTCCCCAAGTGGGGCGCCGGCAATTGAGGATCTGGGACCATGACCCACTGCTCGTTCACTCTTCTTGCAGTCAGCCCTTCGCTCTGACAGCCATGTTCTCACCGGTCACGTCGGGCAGCATGGGGACGGTTTACTGAGCTGTGCAGTCGTCCCCACTGCCGTGCTTCGGATAACTTCCATCACCCACTAAATGTCCGTAACGCATTTAGCTATCACTCCGTCACCTCGCTAGACCCTACCCACCAGGAACCCACTCTCTGACTTCGTGGATCTACCTGTTCTGGACGTTTCTCCGCAGTGGTGTCACACCCTGTGTGTTCTTCTGTATCTGGCTTCTCTCACTGAGCACTGTGATCTCAGGACGCAACCAATTGGCAGCGTCAGGGCTTCACGCCGCGGCGTCGCCTAGTGATGTAAAGAAGACAAGAGAAGAGAAAGGAAAGTTGCTTGCAAGTCTGGTTACAGCCGCTGATGAGGTTCAGCGGGGAGGCTCTGGGGCCGAGGGGAACAATGAACAGTGAGGCCCTGGGGCTGCTGCAAGTCTCCGTGGAGGCGCAGCAAGTCCAAACGACTTCTCCACGTTGGGGGCAGCAGCTCAGTGTCTGGACCCAGGACCCACTGCTCGTTCAGTCTTCCTGCAGTCATCACTTCATCCTGAGAGCGATGCTTTCAAAGGCTGCAACGGGGAACACGGGGACAGTTTACTGAGTTGTGCAGCCGTCATTACTGCCGTGCTGTGGACCACTTTCGTCACCTCAAAAATGTCCCTCATGCCCCTAGCTATCAATCCGTCCTTTCGCTAGAGCCTGACAACCAGGAATCCACTCTCTGAATATGTGGATCTACCTGTTCTGGACGATTCTCCTCAGTCATATCACACACTGTGTGTCTTTCGGTGTCTGACGCCTCTCGCTGAGCATCGTGTTCTCAGGATGCATCCAAGTGGCAGTGAGTATCAGGGCTTCACCCTTTACCTGCACAGGGACTGAGAAAAGGAGAAAGAAAAGCAAGGAACACTGCATGCAAGTCTGGAGACAGGCGTTGAGGAAAACCAACGGGAAGCCTCTGGCAACGGAGCGTCGTGCCCTGTGAGGCCCTGGGGCTGCTGCGAGTCTCCGTGGAGGCTCAGTAACTCACAGTCACTTCCCCAAGTGGGGCGCCGGCAATTGAGGATCTGGGACCATGACCCACTGCTCGTTCACTCTTCTTGCAGTCAGCCCTTCGCTCTGACAGCCATGTTCTCACCGGTCACGTCGGGCAGCATGGGGACGGTTTACTGAGCTGTGCAGTCGTCCCCACTGCCGTGCTTCGGATAACTTCCATCACCCACTAAATGTCCCTAACGCATTTAGCTATCACTCCGTCCCCTCGCTAGACCCTACCCACCAGGAACCCACTCTCTGACTTCGTGGATCTACCTGTTCTGGACGTTTCTCCGCAGTGGTGTCACACCCTGTGTGTTCTTCTGTATCTGGCTTCTCTCACTGAGCACTGTGATCTCAGGACGCAACCAATTGGCAGCGTCAGGGCTTCACGCCGCGGCGTCGCCTAGTGATGTAAAGAAGACAAGAGAAGAGAAAGGAAAGTTGCTTGCAAGTCTGGTTACAGCCGCTGATGAGGTTCAGCGGGGAGGCTCTGGGGCCGAGGGGAACAATGAACAGTGAGGCCCTGGGGCTGCTGCAAGTCTCCGTGGAGGCGCAGCAAGTCCAAACGACTTCTCCACGTTGGGGGCAGCAGCTCAGTGTCTGGACCCAGGACCCACTGCTCGTTCAGTCTTCCTGCACTCAGCACTTCATCCTGAGAGCGATGCTTTCAAAGGCTGCAACGGGGAACACGGGGACAGTTTACTGAGTTGTGCAGCCGTCATTACTGCCGTGCTGTGGACCACTATCGTCACCTCAAAAATGTCCCTCACGCCCCTAGCTATCAATCCGTCCTTTCGCTAGAGCCTGACAACCAGGAATCCACTCTCTGAATATGTGGATCTGCCTGTTCTGGACGATTCTCCACAGTCATATCACACACTGTGTGTCTTTCGGTGTCTGACGCCTCTCGCTGAGCATCGTGTTCTCAGGATGCATCCAAGTGGCAGCGAGTGTCAGGGCTTCACCCTTTACCTGCACAGGGACTGAGAAAAGGAGAAAGAAAAGCAAGGAACACTGCATGCAAGTCTGGAGACAGGGGTTGAGGAAAACCAGCGGGAAGCCTCTGGCACCGGAGCGTCGTGCCCTGTGAGGCCCTGGGGCTGCTGCGAGTCTCCGTGGAGGCTCAATAACTCACAGTCACTTCCCCAAGTGGGGCGCCGGCAATTGAGGATCTGGGACCATGACCCACTGCTCGTTCAGTCTTCTTGCAGTCAGCCCTTCGCTCTTACTGCCATGTTCTCAGAAGGCACGTCGGGCAGCATGGGGACAGTTTACTGAGCTGTGCAATCGTCCCCCTTGCCGTGCTTCGGATAACTTCCATCACCCACTGAATGTCCCTAACGGACTGAGCTATCACTCCGTTCCCTCGCTAGCCCCTACCCACCAGGAACCCACTCTCAGACTATGTGGGTCTACCTGTTCTGGACGATTCTCCTCAGTGATATAACACACTGTGTGTCTTTCGGTGTCTGACGCCTCTCGCTGAGCATCGTGTTCTCAGGATGCATCCAAGTGGCAGTGAGTATCAGGGCTTCACCCTTTACCTGCACAGGGACTGAGAAAAGGAGAAAGAAAAGCAAGGAACACTGCATGCAAGTCTGGAGACAGGCGTTGAGGAAAACCAACGGGAAGCCTCTGGCAACGGAGCGTCGTGCCCTGTGAGGCCCTGGGGCTGCTGCGAGTCTCCGTGGAGGCTCAGTAACTCACAGTCACTTCCCCAAGTGGGGCGCCGGCAATTGAGGATCTGGGACCATGACCCACTGCTCGTTCACTCTTCTTGCAGTCAGCCCTTCGCTCTGACAGCCATGTTCTCACCGGTCACGTCGGGCAGCATGGGGACGGTTTACTGAGCTGTGCAGTCGTCCCCACTGCCGTGCTTCGGATAACTTCCATCACCCACTAAATGTCCGTAACGCATTTAGCTATCACTCCGTCACCTCGCTAGACCCTACCCACCAGGAACCCACTCTCTGACTTCGTGGATCTACCTGTTCTGGACGTTTCTCCGCAGTGGTGTCACACCCTGTGTGTTCTTCTGTATCTGGCTTCTCTCACTGAGCACTGTGATCTCAGGACGCAACCAATTGGCAGCGTCAGGGCTTCACGCCGCGGCGTCGCCTAGTGATGTAAAGAAGACAAGAGAAGAGAAAGGAAAGTTGCTTGCAAGTCTGGTTACAGCCGCTGATGAGGTTCAGCGGGGAGGCTCTGGGGCCGAGGGGAACAATGAACAGTGAGGCCCTGGGGCTGCTGCAAGTCTCCGTGGAGGCGCAGCAAGTCCAAACGACTTCTCCACGTTGGGGGCAGCAGCTCAGTGTCTGGACCCAGGACCCACTGCTCGTTCAGTCTTCCTGCACTCAGCACTTCATCCTGAGAGCGATGCTTTCAAAGGCTGCAACGGGGAACACGGGGACAGTTTACTGAGTTGTGCAGCCGTCATTACTGCCGTGCTGTGGACCACTTTCGTCACCTCAAAAATGTCCCTCATGCCCCTAGCTATCAATCCGTCCTTTCGCTAGAGCCTGACAACCAGGAATCCACTCTCTGAATATGTGGATCTACCTGTTCTGGACGATTCTCCTCAGTCATATCACACACTGTGTGTCTTTCGGTGTCTGACGCCTCTCGCTGAGCATCGTGTTCTCAGGATGCATCCAAGTGGCAGCGAGTGTCAGGGCTTCACCCTTTACCTGCACAGGGACTGAGAAAAGGAGAAAGAAAAGCAAGGAACACTGCATGCAAGTCTGGAGACAGGCGTTGAGGAAAACCAGCGGGAAGCCTCTGGCAACGGAGCATGGTGCCCTGTGAGGCCCTGGGGCTGCTGCGAGTCTCCGTGGAGGCTCAATAACTCACAGTCACTTCCCCAAGTGGGGCGCCGGCAATTGAGGATCTGGGACCATGACCCACTGCTCGTTCAGTCTTCTTGCAGTCAGCCCTTCGCTCTTACTGCCATGTTCTCAGAAGGCACGTCGGGCAGCATGGGGACAGTTTACTGAGCTGTGCAATCGTCCCCCTTGCCGTGCTTCGGATAATTTCCATCACCCACTGAATGTCCCTAACGGATTGAGCTATCACTCCGTTCCCTCGCTAGCCCCTACCCACCAGGAACCCACTCTCAGACTATGTGGGTCTACCTGTTCTGGACGATTCTCCTCAGTGATATAACACACTGTGTGTCTTTCGGTGTCTGACGCCTCTCGCTGAGCATCGTGTTCTCAGGATGCATCCAAGTGGCAGTGAGTGTCAGGGCTTCACCCTTTACCTGCACAGGGACTGAGAAAAGGAGAAAGAAAAGCAAGGAACACTGCATGCAAGTCTGGAGACAGGCGTTGAGGAAAACCAACGGGAAGCCTCTTGCAACGGAGCGTCGTGCCCTGTGAGGCCCTGGGGCTGCTGCGAGTCTCCGTGGAGGCTCAGTAACTCACAGTCACTTCCCCAAGTGGGGCGCCGGCAATTGAGGATCTGGGACCATGACCCACTGCTCGTTCACTCTTCTTGCAGTCAGCCCTTCGCTCTGACAGCCATGTTCTCACCGGTCACGTCGGGCAGCATGGGGACGGTTTACTGAGCTGTGTAGTCGTCCCCACTGCCGTGCTTCGGATAACTTCCATCACCCACTAAATGTCCGTAACGCATTTAGCTATCACTCCGTCACCTCGCTAGACCCTACCCACCAGGAACCCACTCTCTGACTTCGTGGATCTACCTGTTCTGGACGTTTCTCCGCAGTGGTGTCACACCCTGTGTGTTCTTCTGTATCTGGCTTCTCTCACTGAGCACTGTGATCTCAGGACGCAACCAATTGGCAGCGTCAGGGCTTCACGCCGCGGCGTCGCCTAGTGATGTAAAGAAGACAAGAGAAGAGAAAGGAAAGTTGCTTGCAAGTCTGGTTACAGCCGCTGATGAGGTTCAGCGGGGAGGCTCTGGGGCCGAGGGGAACAATGAACAGTGAGGCCCTGGGGCTGCTGCAAGTCTCCGTGGAGGCGCAGCAAGTCCAAACGACTTCTCCACGTTGGGGGCAGCAGCTCAGTGTCTGGACCCAGGACCCACTGCTCGTTCAGTCTTCCTGCAGTCAGCACTTCATCCTGAGAGCGATGCTTTCAAAGGCTGCAACGGGGAACACGGGGACAGTTTACTGAGTTGTGAAGCCGTCATTACTGCCGTGCTGTGGACCACTATCGTCACCTCAAAAATGTCCCTCACGCCCCTAGCTATCAATCCGTCCTTTCGCTAGAGCCTGACAACCAGGAATCCACTCTCTGAATATGTGGATCTGCCTGTTCTGGACGATTCTCCTCAGTCATATCACACACTGTGTGTCTTTCGGTGTCTGACGCCTCTCGCTGAGCATCGTGTTCTCAGGATGCATCCAAGTAGCAGCGAGTGTCAGGGCTTCACCCTTTACCTGCACAGGGACTGAGAAAAGGAGAAAGAAAAGCAAGGAACACTGCATGCATGTCTGGAGACAGGCGTTGAGGAAAACCAGCGGGAAGCCTCTGGCAACGGAGCATCGTGCCCTGTGAGGCCCTGGGGCTGCTGCGAGTCTCCGTGGAGGCTCAATAACTCACAGTCACTTCCCCAAGTGGGGCGCCGGCAATTGAGGATCTGGGACCATGACCCACTGCTCGTTCAGTCTTCTTGCAGTCAGCCCTTCGCTCTTACTGCCATGTTCTCACAAGGCACGTCGGGCAGCATGGGGACAGTTTACTGAGCTGTGCAATCGTCCCCCTTGCCGTGCTTCGGATAACTTCCATCACCCACTGAATGTCCCTAACGGACTGAGCTATCACTCCGTTCCCTCGCTAGCCCCTACCCACCAGGAACCCACTCTCAGACTATGTGGGTCTACCTGTTCTGGACGATTCTCCTCAGTGATATAACACACTGTGTGTCTTTCGGTGTCTGACGCCTCTCGCTGAGCATCGTGTTCTCAGGATGCATCCAAGTGGCAGTGAGTATCAGGGCTTCACCCTTTACCTGCACAGGGACTGAGAAAAGGAGAAAGAAAAGCAAGGAACACTGCATGCAAGTCTGGAGACAGGCGTTGAGGAAAACCAACGGGAAGCCTCTGGCAACGGAGCGTCGTGCCCTGTGAGGCCCTGGGGCTGCTGCGAGTCTCCGTGGAGGCTCAGTAACTCACAGTCACTTCCCCAAGTGGGGCGCCGGCAATTGAGGATCTGGGACCATGACCCACTGCTCGTTCACTCTTCTTGCAGTCAGCCCTTCGCTCTGACAGCCATGTTCTCACCGGTCACGTCGGGCAGCATGGGGACGGTTTACTGAGCTGTGCAGTCGTCCCCACTGCCGTGCTTCGGATAACTTCCATCACCCACTAAATGTCCGTAACGCATTTAGCTATCACTCCGTCACCTCGCTAGACCCTACCCACCAGGAACCCACTCTCTGACTTCGTGGATCTACCTGTTCTGGACGTTTCTCCGCAGTGGTGTCACACCCTGTGTGTTCTTCTGTATCTGGCTTCTCTCACTGAGCACTGTGATCTCAGGACGCAACCAATTGGCAGCGTCAGGGCTTCACGCCGCGGCGTCGCCTAGTGATGTAAAGAAGACAAGAGAAGAGAAAGGAAAGTTGCTTGCAAGTCTGGTTACAGCCGCTGATGAGGTTCAGCGGGGAGGCTCTGGGGCCGAGGGGAACAATGAACAGTGAGGCCCTGGGGCTGCTGCAAGTCTCCGTGGAGGCGCAGCAAGTCCAAACGACTTCTCCACGTTGGGGGCAGCAGCTCAGTGTCTGGACCCAGGACCCACTGCTCGTTCAGTCTTCCTGCAGTCAGCACTTCATCCTGAGAGCGATGCTTTCAAAGGCTGCAACGGGGAACACGGGGACAGTTTACTGAGTTGTGCAGCCGTCATTACTGCCGTGCTGTGGACCACTTTCGTCACCTCAAAAATGTCCCTCATGCCCCTAGCTATCAATCCGTCCTTTCGCTAGAGCCTGACAACCAGGAATCCACTCTCTGAATATGTGGATCTACCTGTTCTGGACGATTCTCCTCAGTCATATCACACACTGTGTGTCTTTCGGTGTCTGACGCCTCTCGCTGAGCATCGTGTTCTCAGGATGCATCCAAGTGGCAGCGAGTGTCAGGGCTTCACCCTTTACCTGCACAGGGACTGAGAAAAGGAGAAAGAAAAGCAAGGAACACTGCATGCAAGTCTGGAGACAGGCGTTGAGGAAAACCAGCGGGAAGCCTCTGGCAACGGAGCATGGTGCCCTGTGAGGCCCTGGGGCTGCTGCGAGTCTCCGTGGAGGCTCAATAACTCACAGTCACTTCCCCAAGTGGGGCGCCGGCAATTGAGGATCTGGGACCATGACCCACTGCTCGTTCAGTCTTCTTGCAGTCAGCCCTTCGCTCTTACTGCCATGTTCTCAGAAGGCACGTCGGGCAGCATGGGGACGGTTTACTGAGCTGTGCAGTCGTCCCCACTGCCGTGCTTCGGATAACTTCCATCACCCACTAAATGTCCGTAACGCATTGAGCTATCACTCCGTCACCTCGCTAGACCCTACCCACCAGGAACCCACTCTCTGACTTCGTGGATCTACCTGTTCTGGACGTTTCTCCGCAGTGGTGTCACACCCTGTGTGTTCTTCTGTATCTGGCTTCTCTCACTGAGCACTGTGATCTCAGGACGCAACCAATTGGCAGCGTCAGGGCTTCACGCCGCGGCGTCGCCTAGTGATGTAAAGAAGACAAGAGAAGAGAAAGGAAAGTTGCTTGCAAGTCTGGTTACAGCCGCTGATGAGGTTCAGCGGGGAGGCTCTGGGGCCGAGGGGAACAATGAACAGTGAGGCCCTGGGGCTGCTGCAAGTCTCCGTGGAGGCGCAGCAAGTCCAAACGACTTCTCCACGTTGGGGGCAGCAGCTCAGTGTCTGGACCCAGGACCCACTGCTCGTTCAGTCTTCCTGCAGTCAGCACTTCATCCTGAGAGCGATGCTTTCAAAGGCTGCAACGGGGAACACGGGGACAGTTTACTGAGTTGTGCAGCCGTCATTACTGCCGTGCTGTGGACCACTATCGTCACCTCAAAAATGTCCCTCACGCCCCTAGCTATCAATCCGTCCTTTCGCTAGAGCCTGACAACCAGGAATCCACTCTCTGAATATGTGGATCTGCCTGTTCTGGACGATTCTCCTCAGTCATATCACACACTGTGTGTCTTTCGGTGTCTGACGCCTCTCGCTGAGCATCGTGTTCTCAGGATGCATCCAAGTGGCAGCGAGTGTCAGGGCTTCACCCTTTACCTGCACAGGGACTGAGAAAAGGAGAAAGAAAAGCAAGGAACACTGCATGCATGTCTGGAGACAGGCGTTGAGGAAAACCAGCGGGAAGCCTCTGGCAACGGAGCATCGTGCCCTGTGAGGCCCTGGGGCTGCTGCGAGTCTCCGTGGAGGCTCAATAACTCACAGTCACTTCCCCAAGTGGGGCGCCGGCAATTGAGGATCTGGGACCATGACCCACTGCTCGTTCAGTCTTCTTGCAGTCAGCCCTTCGCTCTTACTGCCATGTTCTCAGAAGGCACGTCGGGCAGCATGGGGACAGTTTACTGAGCTGTGCAATCGTCCCCCTTGCCGTGCTTCGGATAACTTCCATCACCCACTGAATGTCCCTAACGGACTGAGCTATCACTCCGTTCCCTCGCTAGCCCCTACCCACCAGGAACCCACTCTCAGACTATGTGGGTCTACCTGTTCTGGACGATTCTCCTCAGTGATATAACACACTGTGTGTCTTTCGGTGTCTGACGCCTCTCGCTGAGCATCGTGTTCTCAGGATGCATCCAAGTGGCAGTGAGTGTCAGGGCTTCACCCTTTACCTTCACAGGGACTGAGAAAAGGAGAAAGAAAAGCAAGGAACACTGCATGCAAGTCTGGAGACAGGCGTTGAGGAAAACCAACGGGAAGCCTCTGGCAACGGAGCGTCGTGCCCTGTGAGGCCCTGGGGCTGCTGCGAGTCTCCGTGGAGGCTCAGTAACTCACAGTCACTTCCCCAAGTGGGGCGCCGGCAATTGAGGATCTGGGACCATGACCCACTGCTCGTTCACTCTTCTTGCAGTCAGCCCTTCGCTCTGACAGCAATGTTCTCACCGGTCACGTCGGGCAGCATGGGGACGGTTTACTGAGCTGTGCAGTCGTCCCCACTGCCGTGCTTCGGATAACTTCCATCACCCACTAAATGTCCGTAACGCATTTAGCTATCACTCCGTCACCTCGCTAGACCCTACCCACCAGGAACCCACTCTCTGACTTCGTGGATCTACCTGTTCTGGACGTTTCTCCGCAGTGGTGTCACACCCTGTGTGTTCTTCTGTATCTGGCTTCTCTCACTGAGCACTGTGATCTCAGGACGCAACCAATTGGCAGCGTCAGGGCTTCACGCCGCGGCGTCGCCTAGTGATGTAAAGAAGACAAGAGAAGAGAAAGGAAAGTTGCTTGCAAGTCTGGTTACAGCCGCTGATGAGGTTCAGCGGGGAGGCTCTGGGGCCGAGGGGAACAATGAACAGTGAGGCCCTGGGGCTGCTGCAAGTCTCCGTGGAGGCGCAGCAAGTCCAAACGACTTCTCCACGTTGGGGGCAGCAGCTCAGTGTCTGGACCCAGGACCCACTGCTCGTTCAGTCTTCCTGCAGTCAGCACTTCATCCTGAGAGCGATGCTTTCAAAGGCTGCAACGGGGAACACGGGGACAGTTTACTGAGTTGTGCAGCCGTCATTACTGCCGTGCTGTGGACCACTATCGTCACCTCAAAAATGTCCCTCACGCCCCTAGCTATCAATCCGTCCTTTCGCTAGAGCCTGACAACCAGGAATCCACTCTCTGAATATGTGGATCTACCTGTTCTGGACGATTCTCCTCAGTCATATCACACACTGTGTGTCTTTCGGTGTCTGACGCCTCTCGCTGAGCATCGTGTTCTCAGGATGCATCCAAGTGGCAGCGAGTGTCAGGGCTTCACCCTTTACCTGCACAGGGACTGAGAAAAGGAGAAAGAAAAGCAAGGAACACTGCATGCAAGTCTGGAGACAGGCGTTGAGGAAAACCAGCGGGAAGCCTCTGGCAACGGAGCATCGTGCCCTGTGAGGCCCTGGGGCTGCTGCGAGTCTCCGTGGAGGCTCAATAACTCACAGTCACTTCCCCAAGTGGGGCGCCGGCAATTGAGGATCTGGGACCATGACCCACTGCTCGTTCAGTCTTCTTGCAGTCAGCCCTTCGCTCTTACTGCCATGTTCTCAGAAGGCACGTCGGGCAGCATGGGGACAGTTTACTGAGCTGTGCAATCGTCCCCCTTGCCGTGCTTCGGATAACTTCCATCACCCACTGAATGTCCCTAACGGACTGAGCTATCACTCCGTTCCCTCGCTAGCCCCTACCCACCAGGAACCCACTCTCAGACTATGTGGGTCTACCTGTTCTGGACGATTCTCCTCAGTGATATAACACACTGTGTGTCTGTCGGTGTCTGACGCCTCTCGCTGAGCATCGTGTTCTCAGGATGCATCCAAGTGGCAGTGAGTATCAGGGCTTCACCCTTTACCTGCACAGGGACTGAGAAAAGGAGAAAGAAAAGCAAGGAACACTGCATGCAAGTCTGGAGACAGGCGTTGAGGAAAACCAACGGGAAGCCTCTGGCAACGGAGCGTCGTGCCCTGTGAGGCCCTGGGGCTGCTGCGAGTCTCCGTGGAGGCTCAGTAACTCACAGTCACTTCCCCAAGTGGGGCGCCGGCAATTGAGGATCTGGGACCATGACCCACTGCTCGTTCACTCTTCTTGCAGTCAGCCCTTCGCTCTGACAGCCATGTTCTCACCGGTCACGTCGGGCAGCATGGGGACGGTTTACTGAGCTGTGCAGTCGTCCCCACTGCCGTGCTTCGGATAACTTCCATCACCCACTAAATGTCCGTAACGCATTTAGCTATCACTCCGTCACCTCGCTAGACCCTACCCACCAGGAACCCACTCTCTGACTTCGTGGATCTACCTGTTCTGGACGTTTCTCCGCAGTGGTGTCACACCCTGTGTGTTCTTCTGTATCTGGCTTCTCTCACTGAGCACTGTGATCTCAGGACGCAACCAATTGGCAGCGTCAGGGCTTCACGCCGCGGCGTCGCCTAGTGATGTAAAGAAGACAAGAGAAGAGAAAGGAAAGTTGCTTGCAAGTCTGGTTACAGCCGCTGATGAGGTTCAGCGGGGAGGCTCTGGGGCCGAGGGGAACAATGAACAGTGAGGCCCTGGGGCTGCTGCAAGTCTCCGTGGAGGCGCAGCAAGTCCAAACGACTTCTCCACGTTGGGGGCAGCAGCTCAGTGTCTGGACCCAGGACCCACTGCTCGTTCAGTCTTCCTGCACTCAGCACTTCATCCTGAGAGCGATGCTTTCAAAGGCTGCAACGGGGAACACGGGGACAGTTTACTGAGTTGTGCAGCCGTCATTACTGCCGTGCTGTGGACCACTTTCGTCACCTCAAAAATGTCCCTCACGCCCCTAGCTATCAATCCGTCCTTTCGCTAGAGCCTGACAACCAGGAATCCACTCTCTGAATATGTGGATCTACCTGTTCTGGACGATTCTCCTCAGTCATATCACACACTGTGTGTCTTTCGGTGTCTGACGCCTCTCGCTGAGCATCGTGTTCTCAGGATGCATCCAAGTGGCAGCGAGTGTCAGGGCTTCACCCTTTACCTGCACAGGGACTGAGAAAAGGAGAAAGAAAAGCAAGGAACACTGCATGCAAGTCTGGAGACAGGCGTTGAGGAAAACCAGCGGGAAGCCTCTGGCAACGGAGCATGGTGCCCTGTGAGGCCCTGGGGCTGCTGCGAGTCTCCGTGGAGGCTCAATAACTCACAGTCACTTCCCCAAGTGGGGCGCCGGCAATTGAGGATCTGGGACCATGACCCACTGCTCGTTCAGTCTTCTTGCAGTCAGCCCTTCGCTCTTACTGCCATGTTCTCAGAAGGCACGTCGGGCAGCATGGGGACAGTTTACTGAGCTGTGCAATCGTCCCCCTTGCCGTGCTTCGGATAATTTCCATCACCCACTGAATGTCCCTAACGGATTGAGCTATCACTCCGTTCCCTCGCTAGCCCCTACCCACCAGGAACCCACTCTCAGACTATGTGGGTCTACCTGTTCTGGACGATTCTCCTCAGTGATATAACACACTGTGTGTCTTTCGGTGTCTGACGCCTCTCGCTGAGCATCGTGTTCTCAGGATGCATCCAAGTGGCAGTGAGTGTCAGGGCTTCACCCTTTACCTGCACAGGGACTGAGAAAAGGAGAAAGAAAAGCAAGGAACACTGCATGCAAGTCTGGAGACAGGCGTTGAGGAAAACCAACGGGAAGCCTCTTGCAACGGAGCGTCGTGCCCTGTGAGGCCCTGGGGCTGCTGCGAGTCTCCGTGGAGGCTCAGTAACTCACAGTCACTTCCCCAAGTGGGGCGCCGGCAATTGAGGATCTGGGACCATGACCCACTGCTCGTTCACTCTTCTTGCAGTCAGCCCTTCGCTCTGACAGCCATGTTCTCACCGGTCACGTCGGGCAGCATGGGGACGGTTTACTGAGCTGTGCAGTCGTCCCCACTGCCGTGCTTCGGATAACTTCCATCACCCACTAAATGTCCGTAACGCATTTAGCTATCACTCCGTCACCTCGCTAGACCCTACCCACCAGGAACCCACTCTCTGACTTCGTGGATCTACCTGTTCTGGACGTTTCTCCGCAGTGGTGTCACACCCTGTGTGTTCTTCTGTATCTGGCTTCTCTCACTGAGCACTGTGATCTCAGGACGCAACCAATTGGCAGCGTCAGGGCTTCACGCCGCGGCGTCGCCTAGTGATGTAAAGAAGACAAGAGAAGAGAAAGGAAAGTTGCTTGCAAGTCTGGTTACAGCCGCTGATGAGGTTCAGCGGGGAGGCTCTGGGGCCGAGGGGAACAATGAACAGTGAGGCCCTGGGGCTGCTGCAAGTCTCCGTGGAGGCGCAGCAAGTCCAAACGACTTCTCCACGTTGGGGGCAGCAGCTCAGTGTCTGGACCCAGGACCCACTGCTCGTTCAGTCTTCCTGCAGTCAGCACTTCATCCTGAGAGCGATGCTTTCAAAGGCTGCAACGGGGAACACGGGGACAGTTTACTGAGTTGTGAAGCCGTCATTACTGCCGTGCTGTGGACCACTATCGTCACCTCAAAAATGTCCCTCACGCCCCTAGCTATCAATCCGTCCTTTCGCTAGAGCCTGACAACCAGGAATCCACTCTCTGAATATGTGGATCTGCCTGTTCTGGACGATTCTCCTCAGTCATATCACACACTGTGTGTCTTTCGGTGTCTGACGCCTCTCGCTGAGCATCGTGTTCTCAGGATGCATCCAAGTAGCAGCGAGTGTCAGGGCTTCACCCTTTACCTGCACAGGGACTGAGAAAAGGAGAAAGAAAAGCAAGGAACACTGCATGCATGTCTGGAGACAGGCGTTGAGGAAAACCAGCGGGAAGCCTCTGGCAACGGAGCATCGTGCCCTGTGAGGCCCTGGGGCTGCTGCGAGTCTCCGTGGAGGCTCAATAACTCACAGTCACTTCCCCAAGTGGGGCGCCGGCAATTGAGGATCTGGGACCATGACCCACTGCTCGTTCAGTCTTCTTGCAGTCAGCCCTTCGCTCTTACTGCCATGTTCTCAGAAGGCACGTCGGGCAGCATGGGGACAGTTTACTGAGCTGTGCAATCGTCCCCCTTGCCGTGCTTCGGATAACTTCCATCACCCACTGAATGTCCCTAACGGACTGAGCTATCACTCCGTTCCCTCGCTAGCCCCTACCCACCAGGAACCCACTCTCAGACTATGTGGGTCTACCTGTTCTGGACGATTCTCCTCAGTGATATAACACACTGTGTGTCTTTCGGTGTCTGACGCCTCTCGCTGAGCATCGTGTTCTCAGGATGCATCCAAGTGGCAGTGAGTATCAGGGCTTCACCCTTTACCTGCACAGGGACTGAGAAAAGGAGAAAGAAAAGCAAGGAACACTGCATGCAAGTCTGGAGACAGGCGTTGAGGAAAACCAACGGGAAGCCTCTGGCAACGGAGCGTCGTGCCCTGTGAGGCCCTGGGGCTGCTGCGAGTCTCCGTGGAGGCTCAGTAACTCACAGTCACTTCCCCAAGTGGGGCGCCGGCAATTGAGGATCTGGGACCATGACCCACTGCTCGTTCACTCTTCTTGCAGTCAGCCCTTCGCTCTGACAGCCATGTTCTCACCGGTCACGTCGGGCAGCATGGGGACGGTTTACTGAGCTGTGCAGTCGTCCCCACTGCCGTGCTTCGGATAACTTCCATCACCCACTAAATGTCCGTAACGCATTTAGCTATCACTCCGTCACCTCGCTAGACCCTACCCACCAGGAACCCACTCTCTGACTTCGTGGATCTACCTGTTCTGGACGTTTCTCCGCAGTGGTGTCACACCCTGTGTGTTCTTCTGTATCTGGCTTCTCTCACTGAGCACTGTGATCTCAGGACGCAACCAATTGGCAGCGTCAGGGCTTCACGCCGCGGCGTCGCCTAGTGATGTAAAGAAGACAAGAGAAGAGAAAGGAAAGTTGCTTGCAAGTCTGGTTACAGCCGCTGATGAGGTTCAGCGGGGAGGCTCTGGGGCCGAGGGGAACAATGAACAGTGAGGCCCTGGGGCTGCTGCAAGTCTCCGTGGAGGCGCAGCAAGTCCAAACGACTTCTCCACGTTGGGGGCAGCAGCTCAGTGTCTGGACCCAGGACCCACTGCTCGTTCAGTCTTCCTGCACTCAGCACTTCATCCTGAGAGCGATGCTTTCAAAGGCTGCAACGGGGAACACGGGGACAGTTTACTGAGTTGTGCAGCCGTCATTACTGCCGTGCTGTGGACCACTTTCGTCACCTCAAAAATGTCCCTCATGCCCCTAGCTATCAATCCGTCCTTTCGCTAGAGCCTGACAACCAGGAATCCACTCTCTGAATATGTGGATCTACCTGTTCTGGACGATTCTCCTCAGTCATATCACACACTGTGTGTCTTTCGGTGTCTGACGCCTCTCGCTGAGCATCGTGTTCTCAGGATGCATCCAAGTGGCAGCGAGTGTCAGGGCTTCACCCTTTACCTGCACAGGGACTGAGAAAAGGAGAAAGAAAAGCAAGGAACACTGCATGCAAGTCTGGAGACAGGCGTTGAGGAAAACCAGCGGGAAGCCTCTGGCAACGGAGCATGGTGCCCTGTGAGGCCCTGGGGCTGCTGCGAGTCTCCGTGGAGGCTCAATAACTCACAGTCACTTCCCCAAGTGGGGCGCCGGCAATTGAGGATCTGGGACCATGACCCACTGCTCGTTCAGTCTTCTTGCAGTCAGCCCTTCGCTCTTACTGCCATGTTCTCAGAAGGCACGTCGGGCAGCATGGGGACGGTTTACTGAGCTGTGCAGTCGTCCCCACTGCCGTGCTTCGGATAACTTCCATCACCCACTAAATGTCCGTAACGCATTGAGCTATCACTCCGTCACCTCGCTAGACCCTACCCACCAGGAACCCACTCTCTGACTTCGTGGATCTACCTGTTCTGGACGTTTCTCCGCAGTGGTGTCACACCCTGTGTGTTCTTCTGTATCTGGCTTCTCTCACTGAGCACTGTGATCTCAGGACGCAACCAATTGGCAGCGTCAGGGCTTCACGCCGCGGCGTCGCCTAGTGATGTAAAGAAGACAAGAGAAGAGAAAGGAAAGTTGCTTGCAAGTCTGGTTACAGCCGCTGATGAGGTTCAGCGGGGAGGCTCTGGGGCCGAGGGGAACAATGAACAGTGAGGCCCTGGGGCTGCTGCAAGTCTCCGTGGAGGCGCAGCAAGTCCAAACGACTTCTCCACGTTGGGGGCAGCAGCTCAGTGTCTGGACCCAGGACCCACTGCTCGTTCAGTCTTCCTGCAGTCAGCACTTCATCCTGAGAGCGATGCTTTCAAAGGCTGCAACGGGGAACACGGGGACAGTTTACTGAGTTGTGCAGCCGTCATTACTGCCGTGCTGTGGACCACTATCGTCACCTCAAAAATGTCCCTCACGCCCCTAGCTATCAATCCGTCCTTTCGCTAGAGCCTGACAACCAGGAATCCACTCTCTGAATATGTGGATCTGCCTGTTCTGGACGATTCTCCTCAGTCATATCACACACTGTGTGTCTTTCGGTGTCTGACGCCTCTCGCTGAGCATCGTGTTCTCAGGATGCATCCAAGTAGCAGCGAGTGTCAGGGCTTCACCCTTTACCTGCACAGGGACTGAGAAAAGGAGAAAGAAAAGCAAGGAACACTGCATGCATGTCTGGAGACAGGCGTTGAGGAAAACCAGCGGGAAGCCTCTGGCAACGGAGCATCGTGCCCTGTGAGGCCCTGGGGCTGCTGCGAGTCTCCGTGGAGGCTCAATAACTCACAGTCACTTCCCCAAGTGGGGCGCCGGCAATTGAGGATCTGGGACCATGACCCACTGCTCGTTCAGTCTTCTTGCAGTCAGCCCTTCGCTCTTACTGCCATGTTCTCAGAAGGCACGTCGGGCAGCATGGGGACAGTTTACTGAGCTGTGCAATCGTCCCCCTTGCCGTGCTTCGGATAACTTCCATCACCCACTGAATGTCCCTAACGGACTGAGCTATCACTCCGTTCCCTCGCTAGCCCCTACCCACCAGGAACCCACTCTCAGACTATGTGGGTCTACCTGTTCTGGACGATTCTCCTCAGTGATATAACACACTGTGTGTCTTTCGGTGTCTGACGCCTCTCGCTGAGCATCGTGTTCTCAGGATGCATCCAAGTGGCAGTGAGTGTCAGGGCTTCACCCTTTACCTTCACAGGGACTGAGAAAAGGAGAAAGAAAAGCAAGGAACACTGCATGCAAGTCTGGAGACAGGCGTTGAGGAAAACCAACGGGAAGCCTCTGGCAACGGAGCGTCGTGCCCTGTGAGGCCCTGGGGCTGCTGCGAGTCTCCGTGGAGGCTCAGTAACTCACAGTCACTTCCCCAAGTGGGGCGCCGGCAATTGAGGATCTGGGACCATGACCCACTGCTCGTTCACTCTTCTTGCAGTCAGCCCTTCGCTCTGACAGCAATGTTCTCACCGGTCACGTCGGGCAGCATGGGGACGGTTTACTGAGCTGTGCAGTCGTCCCCACTGCCGTGCTTCGGATAACTTCCATCACCCACTAAATGTCCGTAACGCATTTAGCTATCACTCCGTCACCTCGCTAGACCCTACCCACCAGGAACCCACTCTCTGACTTCGTGGATCTACCTGTTCTGGACGTTTCTCCGCAGTGGTGTCACACCCTGTGTGTTCTTCTGTATCTGGCTTCTCTCACTGAGCACTGTGATCTCAGGACGCAACCAATTGGCAGCGTCAGGGCTTCACGCCGCGGCGTCGCCTAGTGATGTAAAGAAGACAAGAGAAGAGAAAGGAAAGTTGCTTGCAAGTCTGGTTACAGCCGCTGATGAGGTTCAGCGGGGAGGCTCTGGGGCCGAGGGGAACAATGAACAGTGAGGCCCTGGGGCTGCTGCAAGTCTCCGTGGAGGCGCAGCAAGTCCAAACGACTTCTCCACGTTGGGGGCAGCAGCTCAGTGTCTGGACCCAGGACCCACTGCTCGTTCAGTCTTCCTGCAGTCAGCACTTCATCCTGAGAGCGATGCTTTCAAAGGCTGCAACGGGGAACACGGGGACAGTTTACTGAGTTGTGCAGCCGTCATTACTGCCGTGCTGTGGACCACTATCGTCACCTCAAAAATGTCCCTCACGCCCCTAGCTATCAATCCGTCCTTTCGCTAGAGCCTGACAACCAGGAATCCACTCTCTGAATATGTGGATCTACCTGTTCTGGACGATTCTCCTCAGTCATATCACACACTGTGTGTCTTTCGGTGTCTGACGCCTCTCGCTGAGCATCGTGTTCTCAGGATGCATCCAAGTGGCAGCGAGTGTCAGGGCTTCACCCTTTACCTGCACAGGGACTGAGAAAAGGAGAAAGAAAAGCAAGGAACACTGCATGCAAGTCTGGAGACAGGCGTTGAGGAAAACCAGCGGGAAGCCTCTGGCAACGGAGCATCGTGCCCTGTGAGGCCCTGGGGCTGCTGCGAGTCTCCGTGGAGGCTCAATAACTCACAGTCACTTCCCCAAGTGGGGCGCCGGCAATTGAGGATCTGGGACCATGACCCACTGCTCGTTCAGTCTTCTTGCAGTCAGCCCTTCGCTCTTACTGCCATGTTCTCTGAAGGCACGTCGGGCAGCATGGGGACAGTTTACTGAGCTGTGCAATCGTCCCCCTTGCCGTGCTTCGGATAATTTCCATCACCCACTGAATATCCCTAACGGACTGAGCTATCACTCCGTTCCCTCGCTAGCCCCTACCCACCAGGAACCCACTCTCAGACTATGTGGGTCTACCTGTTCTGGACGATTCTCCTCAGTGATATAACACACTGTGTGTCTTTCGGTGTCTGACGCCTCTCGCTGAGCATCGTGTTCTCAGGATGCATCCAAGTGGCAGTGAGTGTCAGGGCTTCACCCTTTACCTGCACAGGGACTGAGAAAAGGAGAAAGAAAAGCAAGGAACACTGCATGCAAGTCTGGAGACAGGCGTTGAGGAAAACCAACGGGAAGCCTCTGGCAACGGAGCGTCGTGCCCTGTGAGGCCCTGGGGCTGCTGCGAGTCTCCGTGGAGGCTCAGTAACTCACAGTCACTTCCCCAAGTGGGGCGCCGGCAATTGAGGATCTGGGACCATGACCCACTGCTCGTTCACTCTTCTTGCAGTCAGCCCTTCGCTCTGACAGCCATGTTCTCACCGGTCACGTCGGGCAGCATGGGGACGGTTTACTGAGCTGTGCAGTCGTCCCCACTGCCGTGCTTCGGATAACTTCCATCACCCACTAAATGTCCGTAACGCATTTAGCTATCACTCCGTCACCTCGCTAGACCCTACCCACCAGGAACCCACTCTCTGACTTCGTGGATCTACCTGTTCTGGACGTTTCTCCGCAGTGGTGTCACACCCTGTGTGTTCTTCTGTATCTGGCTTCTCTCACTGAGCACTGTGATCTCAGGACGCAACCAATTGGCAGCGTCAGGGCTTCACGCCGCGGCGTCGCCTAGTGATGTAAAGAAGACAAGAGAAGAGAAAGGAAAGTTGCTTGCAAGTCTGGTTACAGCCGCTGATGAGGTTCAGCGGGGAGGCTCTGGGGCCGAGGGGAACAATGAACAGTGAGGCCCTGGGGCTGCTGCAAGTCTCCGTGGAGGCGCAGCAAGTCCAAACGACTTCTCCACGTTGGGGGCAGCAGCTCAGTGTCTGGACCCAGGACCCACTGCTCGTTCAGTCTTCCTGCAGTCAGCACTTCATCCTGAGAGCGATGCTTTCAAAGGCTGCAACGGGGAACACGGGGACAGTTTACTGAGTTGTGCAGCCGTCATTACTGCCGTGCTGTGGACCACTATCGTCACCTCAAAAATGTCCCTCACGCCCCTAGCTATCAATCCGTCCTTTCGCTAGAGCCTGACAACCAGGAATCCACTCTCTGAATATGTGGATCTACCTGTTCTGGACGATTCTCCTCAGTCATATCACACACTGTGTGTCTTTCGGTGTCTGACGCCTCTCGCTGAGCATCGTGTTCTCAGGATGCATCCAAGTGGCAGCGAGTGTCAGGGCTTCACCCTTTACCTGCACAGGGACTGAGAAAAGGAGAAAGAAAAGCAAGGAACACTGCATGCAAGTCTGGAGACAGGCGTTGAGGAAAACCAGCGGGAAGCCTCTGGCAACGGAGCATCGTGCCCTGTGAGGCCCTGGGGCTGCTGCGAGTCTCCGTGGAGGCTCAATAACTCACAGTCACTTCCCCAAGTGGGGCGCCGGCAATTGAGGATCTGGGACCATGACCCACTGCTCGTTCAGTCTTCTTGCAGTCAGCCCTTCGCTCTTACTGCCATGTTCTCAGAAGGCACGTCGGGCAGCATGGGGACAGTTTACTGAGCTGTGCAATCGTCCCCCTTGCCGTGCTTCGGATAATTTCCATCACCCACTGAATGTCCCTAACGGACTGAGCTATCACTCCGTTCCCTCGCTAGCCCCTACCCACCAGGAACCCACTCTCAGACTATGTGGGTCTACCTGTTCTGGACGATTCTCCTCAGTGATATAACACACTGTGTGTCTTTCGGTGTCTGACGCCTCTCGCTGAGCATCGTGTTCTCAGGATGCATCCAAGTGGCAGTGAGTGTCAGGGCTTCACCCTTTACCTGCACAGGGACTGAGAAAAGGAGAAAGAAAAGCAAGGAACACTGCATGCAAGTCTGGAGACAGGCGTTGAGGAAAACCAACGGGAAGCCTCTGGCAACGGAGCGTCGTGCCCTGTGAGGCCCTGGGGCTGCTGCGAGTCTCCGTGGAGGCTCAGTAACTCACAGTCACTTCCCCAAGTGGGGCGCCGGCAATTGAGGATCTGGGACCATGACCCACTGCTCGTTCACTCTTCTTGCAGTCAGCCCTTCGCTCTGACAGCCATGTTCTCACCGGTCACGTCGGGCAGCATGGGGACGGTTTACTGAGCTGTGCAGTCGTCCCCACTGCCGTGCTTCGGATAACTTCCATCACCCACTAAATGTCCGTAACGCATTTAGCTATCACTCCGTCACCTCGCTAGACCCTACCCACCAGGAACCCACTCTCTGACTTCGTGGATCTACCTGTTCTGGACGTTTCTCCGCAGTGGTGTCACACCCTGTGTGTTCTTCTGTATCTGGCTTCTCTCACTGAGCACTGTGATCTCAGGACGCAACCAATTGGCAGCGTCAGGGCTTCACGCCGCGGCGTCGCCTAGTGATGTAAAGAAGACAAGAGAAGAGAAAGGAAAGTTGCTTGCAAGTCTGGTTACAGCCGCTGATGAGGTTCAGCGGGGAGGCTCTGGGGCCGAGGGGAACAATGAACAGTGAGGCCCTGGGGCTGCTGCAAGTCTCCGTGGAGGCGCAGCAAGTCCAAACGACTTCTCCACGTTGGGGGCAGCAGCTCAGTGTCTGAACCCAGGACCCACTGCTCGTTCAGTCTTCCTGCACTCAGCACTTCATCCTGAGAGCGATGCTTTCAAAGGCTGCAACGGGGAACACGGGGACAGTTTACTGAGTTGTGCAGCCGTCATTACTGCCGTGCTGTGGACCACTATCGTCACCTCAAAAATGTCCCTCACGCCCCTAGCTATCAATCCGTCCTTTCGCTAGAGCCTGACAACCAGGAATCCACTCTCTGAATATGTGGATCTGCCTGTTCTGGTCGATTCTCCTCAGTCATATCACACACTGTGTGTCTTTCGGTGTCTGACGCCTCTCGCTGAGCATCGTGTTCTCAGGATGCATCCAAGTGGCAGCGAGTGTCAGGGCTTCACCCTTTACCTGCACAGGGACTGAGAAAAGGAGAAAGAAAAGCAAGGAACACTGCATGCAAGTCTGGAGACAGGCGTTGAGGAAAACCAGCGGGAAGCCTCTGGCAACGGAGCATCGTGCCCTGTGAGGCCCTGGGGCTGCTGCGAGTCTCCGTGGAGGCTCAATAACTCACAGTCACTTCCCCAAGTGGGGCGCCGGCAATTGAGGATCTGGGACCATGACCCACTGCTCGTTCAGTCTTCTTGCAGTCAGCCCTTCGCTCTTACTGCCATGTTCTCAGAAGGCACGTCGGGCAGCATGGGGACAGTTTACTGAGCTGTGCAATCGTCCCCCTTGCCGTGCTTTGGATAACTTCCATCACCCACTGAATGTCCCTAACGGACTGAGCTATCACTCCGTTCCCTCGCTAGCCCCTACCCACCAGGAACCCACTCTCAGACTATGTGGGTCTACCTGTTCTGGACGATTCTCCTCAGTCATATCACACACTGTGTGTCTTTCGGTGTCTGACGCCTCGCGCTGAGCATCGTGTTCTCAGGATGCATCCAAGTGGCAGCGAGTGTCAGGGCTTCACCCTTTACCTGCACAGGGACTGAGAAAATGAGAAAGAAAAGCAAGGAACACTGCATGAAGTCTGGAGACAGGCGTTGAGGAAAACCAGCGGGAAGCCTCTGGCACCGGGGCGTCGTGCCCTGTGAGGCCCTGGGGCTGCTGCGAGTCTCCGTGGAGGCTCAGTAACTCACAGTCACTTCCCCAAGTGGGGCGCCGGCAATTGAGGATCTGGGACCATGACCCACTGCTCGTTCACTCTTCTTGCAGTCAGCCCTTCGCTCTGACAGCCATGTTCTCACAGGTCACGTCGGGCAGCATGGGGACAGTTTACTGAGCTGTGCAGTCGTCGCCCTGCCGTGCTTCGGATAACTTCCATCACCCACTGAATGTCCCTAACGCACTTAGCTATCACTCCGTCCCCTCGCTAGCCCCTACCCACCAGGAACCCACTCTCTGACTACGTCGATCTACCTGTTCTGGACGTTTCTCCGCAGTGGTGTCACACCCTGTGTGTCCTTCTGTATCTGGCTTCTCTTACTGAGCACTGTGATCTCAGGACGCAGCCACGTGGCATCGTCAGGGCTTCACCCCGCTGCATCGCCTAGTGATGTAAACAAGACAAGAGAAGAGAAAGGAAAGTTGCTTGCAAATCTGGTGACAGCCGCTGATGAGGTTCAGAGGGGAGGCTCTGGGGCCAAGGGGAACCATGAACAGTGAGGGCCTGGGGCTGCTGCAAGTCTCCGTGGAGGCGCAGCAAGTCCAAACGACTTCTCCACGTTGGGAGCAGCAGCTCAGTGTCTGGACCCAGGACCCACTGCTCGTTCAGTCTTCCTGCAGTCAGCACTTCATCCTGAGAGCGATGCTTTCAAAGGCTGCAACGGGGAACACGGGGACAGTTTATTGAGTTGTGCAGCCGTCATTACTGCCGTGCTGTGGACCACTATCGTCACCTCAAAAATGTCCCTCACGCCCCTAGCTACCAATCCGTCCTTTCGCTAGAGCCTGACAACCAGGAATCCACTCTCTGAATATGTGGATCTACCTGTTCTGGACGATTCTCCTCAGTCATATCACACACTGTGTGTCTTTCGGTGTCTGACGCCTCTCGCTGAGCATCGTGTTCTCAGGATGCATCCAAGTGGCAGCGAGTGTCAGGGCTTTACCCTTTACCTGCACAGGGACTGAGAAAAGGAGAAAGAAAAGCAAGGAACACTGCATGCAAGTCTGGAGACAGGCGTTGAGGAAAACCAGCGGGAAGCCTCTGGCACCGGGGCGTCGTGCCCTGTGAGGCCCTGGGGCTGCTGCGAGTCTCCGTGTAGGCTCAGTAACTCACAGTCACTTCCCCAAGTGGGGCGCCGGCAATTGAGGATCTGGGACCATGACCCACTGCTCGTTCGCTCTTCTTGCAGTCAGGCCTTCGCTCTGACAGCCATGTTCTCACCGGTCACGTCGGGCAGCATGGGGACGGTTTACTGAGCTCTGCAGTCGTCCCCACTGCCGTGCTTCGGATAACTTCCATCACCCACTAAATGTCCGTAACGCATTTAGCTATCACTCCGTCACCTCGCTAGACCCTACCCACCAGGAACCCACTCTCTGACTTCGTGGATCTACCTGTTCTGGACGTTTCTCCGCAGTGGTGTCACACCCTGTGTGTTTTTCTGTATCTGGCTTCTCTCACTGAGCACTGTGATCTCAGGACGCAACCAATTGGCAGCGTCAGGGCTTCACGCCGCGGCGTCGCCTAGTGATGTAAAGAAGACAAGAGAAGAGAAAGGAAAGTTGCTTGCAAGTCTGGTTACAGCCGCTGATGAGGTTCAGCGGGGAGGCTCTGGGGCCGAGGGGAACAATGAACAGTGAGGCCCTGGGGCTGCTGCAAGTCTCCGTGGAGGCGCAGCAAGTCCAAACGATTTCTCCACGTTGGGGGCAGCAGCTCAGTGTCTGGACCCAGGACCCACTGCTCGTTCAGTCTTCCTGCAGTCAGCACTTCATCCTGAGAGCGATGCTTTCAAAGGCTGCAACGGGGAACACGGGGACAGTTTACTGAGTTGTGCAGCCGTCATTACTGCCGTGCTGTGGACCACTATCGTCACCTCAAAAATGTCCCTCACGCCCCTAGCTATCAATCCGTCCTTTCGCTAGAGCCTGACAACCAGGAATCCACTCTCTGAATATGTGGATCTGCCTGTTCTGGACGATTCTCCTCAGTCATATCACACACTGTGTGTCTTTCGGTGTCTGACGCCTCTCGCTGAGCATCGTGTTCTCAGGATGCATCCAAGTAGCAGCGAGTGTCAGGGCTTCACCCTTTACCTGCACAGGGACTGAGAAAAGGAGAAAGAAAAGCAAGGAACACTGCATGCATGTCTGGAGACAGGCGTTGAGGAAAACCAGCGGGAAGCCTCTGGCAACGGAGCATCGTGCCCTGTGAGGCCCTGGGGCTGCTGCGAGTCTCCGTGGAGGCTCAATAACTCACAGTCACTTCCCCAAGTGGGGCGCCGGCAATTGAGGATCTGGGACCATGACCCACTGCTCGTTCAGTCTTCTTGCAGTCAGCCCTTCGCTCTTACTGCCATGTTCTCAGAAGGCACGTCGGGCAGCATGGGGACAGTTTACTGAGCTGTGCAATCGTCCCCCTTGCCGTGCTTCGGATAACTTCCATCACCCACTGAATGTCCCTAACGGACTGAGCTATCACTCCGTTCCCTCGCTAGCCCCTACCCACCAGGAACCCACTCTCAGACTATGTGGGTCTACCTGTTCTGGACGATTCTCCTCAGTGATATAACACACTGTGTGTCTTTCGGTGTCTGACGCCTCTCGCTGAGCATCGTGTTCTCAGGATGCATCCAAGTGGCAGTGAGTGTCAGGGCTTCACCCTTTACCTTCACAGGGACTGAGAAAAGGAGAAAGAAAAGCAAGGAACACTGCATGCAAGTCTGGAGACAGGCGTTGAGGAAAACCAACGGGAAGCCTCTGGCAACGGAGCGTCGTGCCCTGTGAGGCCCTGGGGCTGCTGCGAGTCTCCGTGGAGGCTCAGTAACTCACAGTCACTTCCCCAAGTGGGGCGCCGGCAATTGAGGATCTGGGACCATGACCCACTGCTCGTTCACTCTTCTTGCAGTCAGCCCTTCGCTCTGACAGCAATGTTCTCACCGGTCACGTCGGGCAGCATGGGGACGGTTTACTGAGCTGTGCAGTCGTCCCCACTGCCGTGCTTCGGATAACTTCCATCACCCACTAAATGTCCGTAACGCATTTAGCTATCACTCCGTCACCTCGCTAGACCCTACCCACCAGGAACCCACTCTCTGACTTCGTGGATCTACCTGTTCTGGACGTTTCTCCGCAGTGGTGTCACACCCTGTGTGTTCTTCTGTATCTGGCTTCTCTCACTGAGCACTGTGATCTCAGGACGCAACCAATTGGCAGCGTCAGGGCTTCACGCCGCGGCGTCGCCTAGTGATGTAAAGAAGACAAGAGAAGAGAAAGGAAAGTTGCTTGCAAGTCTGGTTACAGCCGCTGATGAGGTTCAGCGGGGAGGCTCTGGGGCCGAGGGGAACAATGAACAGTGAGGCCCTGGGGCTGCTGCAAGTCTCCGTGGAGACGCAGCAAGTCCAAACGACTTCTCCACGTTGGGGGCAGCAGCTCAGTGTCTGGACCCAGGACCCACTGCTCGTTCAGTCTTCCTGCAGTCAGCACTTCATCCTGAGAGCGATGCTTTCAAAGGCTGCAACGGGGAACACGGGGACAGTTTACTGAGTTGTGCAGCCGTCATTACTGCCGTGCTGTGGACCACTATCGTCACCTCAAAAATGTCCCTCACGCCCCTAGCTATCAATCCGTCCTTTCGCTAGAGCCTGACAACCAGGAATCCACTCTCTGAATATGTGGATCTACCTGTTCTGGACGATTCTCCTCAGTCATATCACACACTGTGTGTCTTTCGGTGTCTGACGCCTCTCGCTGAGCATCGTGTTCTCAGGATGCATCCAAGTGGCAGCGAGTGTCAGGGCTTCACCCTTTACCTGCACAGGGACTGAGAAAAGGAGAAAGAAAAGCAAGGAACACTGCATGCAAGTCTGGAGACAGGCGTTGAGGAAAACCAGCGGGAAGCCTCTGGCAACGGAGCATCGTGCCCTGTGAGGCCCTGGGGCTGCTGCGAGTCTCCGTGGAGGCTCAATAACTCACAGTCACTTCCCCAAGTGGGGCGCCGGCAATTGAGGATCTGGGACCATGACCCACTGCTCGTTCAGTCTTCTTGCAGTCAGCCCTTCGCTCTTACTGCCATGTTCTCAGAAGGCACGTCGGGCAGCATGGGGACAGTTTACTGAGCTGTGCAATCGTCCCCCTTGCCGTGCTTCGGATAATTTCCATCACCCACTGAATATCCCTAACGGACTGAGCTATCACTCCGTTCCCTCGCTAGCCCCTACCCACCAGGAACCCACTCTCAGACTATGTGGGTCTACCTGTTCTGGACGATTCTCCTCAGTGATATAACACACTGTGTGTCTTTCGGTGTCTGACGCCTCTCGCTGAGCATCGTGTTCTCAGGATGCATCCAAGTGGCAGTGAGTGTCAGGGCTTCACCCTTTACCTGCACAGGGACTGAGAAAAGGAGAAAGAAAAGCAAGGAACACTGCATGCAAGTCTGGAGACAGGCGTTGAGGAAAACCAACGGGAAGCCTCTGGCAACGGAGCGTCGTGCCCTGTGAGGCCCTGGGGCTGCTGCGAGTCTCCGTGGAGGCTCAGTAACTCACAGTCACTTCCCCAAGTGGGGCGCCGGCAATTGAGGATCTGGGACCATGACCCACTGCTCGTTCACTCTTCTTGCAGTCAGCCCTTCGCTCTGACAGCCATGTTCTCACCGGTCACGTCGGGCAGCATGGGGACGGTTTACTGAGCTGTGCAGTCGTCCCCACTGCCGTGCTTCGGATAACTTCCATCACCCACTAAATGTCCGTAACGCATTTAGCTATCACTCCGTCACCTCGCTAGACCCTACCCACCAGGAACCCACTCTCTGACTTCGTGGATCTACCTGTTCTGGACGTTTCTCCGCAGTGGTGTCACACCCTGTGTGTTCTTCTGTATCTGGCTTCTCTCACTGAGCACTGTGATCTCAGGACGCAACCAATTGGCAGCGTCAGGGCTTCACGCCGCGGCGTCGCCTAGTGATGTAAAGAAGACAAGAGAAGAGAAAGGAAAGTTGCTTGCAAGTCTGGTTACAGCCGCTGATGAGGTTCAGCGGGGAGGCTCTGGGGCCGAGGGGAACAATGAACAGTGAGGCCCTGGGGCTGCTGCAAGTCTCCGTGGAGGCGCAGCAAGTCCAAACGACTTCTCCACGTTGGGGGCAGCAGCTCAGTGTCTGGACCCAGGACCCACTGCTCGTTCAGTCTTCCTGCAGTCAGCACTTCATCCTGAGAGCGATGCTTTCAAAGGCTGCAACGGGGAACACGGGGACAGTTTACTGAGTTGTGCAGCCGTCATTACTGCCGTGCTGTGGACCACTATCGTCACCTCAAAAATGTCCCTCACGCCCCTAGCTATCAATCCGTCCTTTCGCTAGAGCCTGACAACCAGGAATCCACTCTCTGAATATGTGGATCTGCCTGTTCTGGACGATTCTCCTCAGTCATATCACACACTGTGTGTCTTTCGGTGTCTGACGCCTCTCGCTGAGCATCGTGTTCTCAGGATGCATCCAAGTAGCAGCGAGTGTCAGGGCTTCACCCTTTACCTGCACAGGGACTGAGAAAAGGAGAAAGAAAAGCAAGGAACACTGCATGCATGTCTGGAGACAGGCGTTGAGGAAAACCAGCGGGAAGCCTCTGGCAACGGAGCATCGTGCCCTGTGAGGCCCTGGGGCTGCTGCGAGTCTCCGTGGAGGCTCAATAACTCACAGTCACTTCCCCAAGTGGGGCGCCGGCAATTGAGGATCTGGGACCATGACCCACTGCTCGTTCAGTCTTCTTGCAGTCAGCCCTTCGCTCTTACTGCCATGTTCTCAGAAGGCACGTCGGGCAGCATGGGGACAGTTTACTGAGCTGTGCAATCGTCCCCCTTGCCGTGCTTCGGATAATTTCCATCACCCACTGAATATCCCTAACGGACTGAGCTATCACTCCGTTCCCTCGCTAGCCCCTACCCACCAGGAACCCACTCTCAGACTATGTGGGTCTACCTGTTCTGGACGATTCTCCTCAGTGATATAACACACTGTGTGTCTTTCGGTGTCTGACGCCTCTCGCTGAGCATCGTGTTCTCAGGATGCATCCAAGTGGCAGTGAGTGTCAGGGCTTCACCCTTTACCTGCACAGGGACTGAGAAAAGGAGAAAGAAAAGCAAGGAACACTGCATGCAAGTCTGGAGACAGGCGTTGAGGAAAACCAACGGGAAGCCTCTGGCAACGGAGCGTCGTGCCCTGTGAGGCCCTGGGGCTGCTGCGAGTCTCCGTGGAGGCTCAGTAACTCACAGTCACTTCCCCAAGTGGGGCGCCGGCAATTGAGGATCTGGGACCATGACCCACTGCTCGTTCACTCTTCTTGCAGTCAGCCCTTCGCTCTGACAGCCATGTTCTCACCGGTCACGTCGGGCAGCATGGGGACGGTTTACTGAGCTGTGCAGTCGTCCCCACTGCCGTGCTTCGGATAACTTCCATCACCCACTAAATGTCCGTAACGCATTTAGCTATCACTCCGTCACCTCGCTAGACCCTACCCACCAGGAACCCACTCTCTGACTTCGTGGATCTACCTGTTCTGGACGTTTCTCCGCAGTGGTGTCACACCCTGTGTGTTCTTCTGTATCTGGCTTCTCTCACTGAGCACTGTGATCTCAGGACGCAACCAATTGGCAGCGTCAGGGCTTCACGCCGCGGCGTCGCCTAGTGATGTAAAGAAGACAAGAGAAGAGAAAGGAAAATTGCTTGCAAGTCTGGTTACAGCCGCTGATGAGGTTCAGCGGGGAGGCTCTGGGGCCGAGGGGAACAATGAACAGTGAGGCCCTGGGGCTGCTGCAAGTCTCCGTGGAGTCGCAGCAAGTCCAAACGACTTCTCCACGTTGGGGGCAGCAGCTCAGTGTCTGAACCCAGGACCCACTGCTCGTTCAGTCTTCCTGCACTCAGCACTTCATCCTGAGAGCGATGCTTTCAAAGGCTGCAACGGGGAACACGGGGACAGTTTACTGAGTTGTGCAGCCGTCATTACTGCCGTGCTGTGGACCACTATCGTCACCTCAAAAATGTCCCTCACGCCCCTAGCTATCAATCCGTCCTTTCGCTAGAGCCTGACAACCAGGAATCCACTCTCTGAATATGTGGATCTGCCTGTTCTGGACGATTCTCCTCAGTCATATCACACACTGTGTGTCTTTCGGTGTCTGACGCCTCTCGCTGAGCATCGTGTTCTCAGGATGCATCCAAGTAGCAGCGAGTGTCAGGGCTTCACCCTTTACCTGCACAGGGACTGAGAAAAGGAGAAAGAAAAGCAAGGAACACTGCATGCATGTCTGGAGACAGGCGTTGAGGAAAACCAGCGGGAAGCCTCTGGCAACGGAGCATCGTGCCCTGTGAGGCCCTGGGGCTGCTGCGAGTCTCCGTGGAGGCTCAATAACTCACAGTCACTTCCCCAAGTGGGGCGCCGGCAATTGAGGATCTGGGACCATGACCCACTGCTCGTTCAGTCTTCTTGCAGTCAGCCCTTCGCTCTTACTGCCATGTTCTCAGAAGGCACGTCGGGCAGCATGGGGACAGTTTACTGAGCTGTGCAATCGTCCCCCTTGCCGTGCTTCGGATAACTTCCATCACCCACTGAATGTCCCTAACGGACTGAGCTATCACTCCGTTCCCTCGCTAGCCCCTATCCACCAGGAACCCACTCTCTGACTATGTGGATCTACCTGTTCTTGATGATTCTCCTCAGTCGTATCACACACTGTGTGTCTTTCGGTGTCTGACGCCTCTCGCTGAGCATCGTGTTCTCAGGATGCATCCAAGTGGCAGTGAGTGTCAGGGCTTCACCCTTTACCTTCACAGGGACTGAGAAAAGGAGAAAGAAAAGCAAGGAACACTGCATGCAAGTCTGGAGACAGGCGTTGAGGAAAACCAACGGGAAGCCTCTGGCAACGGAGCGTCGTGCCCTGTGAGGCCCTGGGGCTGCTGCGAGTCTCCGTGGAGGCTCAGTAACTCACAGTCACTTCCCCAAGTGGGGCGCCGGCAATTGAGGATCTGGGACCATGACCCACTGCTCGTTCACTCTTCTTGCAGTCAGCCCTTCGCTCTGACAGCAATGTTCTCACCGGTCACGTCGGGCAGCATGGGGACGGTTTACTGAGCTGTGCAGTCGTCCCCACTGCCGTGCTTCGGATAACTTCCATCACCCACTAAATGTCCGTAACGCATTTAGCTATCACTCCGTCACCTCGCTAGACCCTACCCACCAGGAACCCACTCTCTGACTTCGTGGATCTACCTGTTCTGGACGTTTCTCCGCAGTGGTGTCACACCCTGTGTGTTCTTCTGTATCTGGCTTCTCTCACTGAGCACTGTGATCTCAGGACGCAACCAATTGGCAGCGTCAGGGCTTCACGCCGCGGCGTCGCCTAGTGATGTAAAGAAGACAAGAGAAGAGAAAGGAAAGTTGCTTGCAAGTCTGGTTACAGCCGCTGATGAGGTTCAGCGGGGAGGCTCTGGGGCCGAGGGGAACAATGAACAGTGAGGCCCTGGGGCTGCTGCAAGTCTCCGTGGAGGCGCAGCAAGTCCAAACGACTTCTCCACGTTGGGGGCAGCAGCTCAGTGTCTGGACCCAGGACCCACTGCTCGTTCAGTCTTCCTGCAGTCAGCACTTCATCCTGAGAGCGATGCTTTCAAAGGCTGCAACGGGGAACACGGGGACAGTTTACTGAGTTGTGCAGCCGTCCTTACTGCTGTGCTGTGGACCACTATCGTCACCTCAAAAATGTCCCTCACGCCCCTAGCTATCAATCCGTCCTTTCGCTAGAGCCTGACAACCAGGAATCCACTCTCTGAATATGTGGATCTACCTGTTCTGGACGATTCTCCTCAGTCATATCACACACTGTGTGTCTTTCGGTGTCTGACGCCTCTCGCTGAGCATCGTGTTCTCAGGATGCATCCAAGTGGCAGCGAGTGTCAGGGCTTCACCCTTTACCTGCACAGGGACTGAGAAAAGGAGAAAGAAAAGCAAGGAACACTGCATGCAAGTCTGGAGACAGGCGTTGAGGAAAACCAGCGGGAAGCCTCTGGCAACGGAGCATCGTGCCCTGTGAGGCCCTGGGGCTGCTGCGAGTCTCCGTGGAGGCTCAATAACTCACAGTCACTTCCCCAAGTGGGGCGCCGGCAATTGAGGATCTGGGACCATGACCCACTGCTCGTTCAGTCTTCTTGCAGTCAGCCCTTCGCTCTTACTGCCATGTTCTCAGAAGGCACGTCGGGCAGCATGGGGACAGTTTACTGAGCTGTGCAATCGTCCCCCTTGCCGTGCTTCGGATAATTTCCATCACCCACTGAATATCCCTAACGGACTGAGCTATCACTCCGTTCCCTCGCTAGCCCCTACCCACCAGGAACCCACTCTCAGACTATGTGGGTCTACCTGTTCTGGACGATTCTCCTCAGTGATATAACACACTGTGTGTCTTTCGGTGTCTGACGCCTCTCGCTGAGCATCGTGTTCTCAGGATGCATCCAAGTGGCAGTGAGTGTCAGGGCTTCACCCTTTACCTGCACAGGGACTGAGAAAAGGAGAAAGAAAAGCAAGGAACACTGCATGCAAGTCTGGAGACAGGCGTTGAGGAAAACCAACGGGAAGCCTCTGGCAACGGAGCGTCGTGCCCTGTGAGGCCCTGGGGCTGCTGCGAGTCTCCGTGGAGGCTCAGTAACTCACAGTCACTTCCCCAAGTGGGGCGCCGGCAATTGAGGATCTGGGACCATGACCCACTGCTCGTTCACTCTTCTTGCAGTCAGCCCTTCGCTCTGACAGCCATGTTCTCACCGGTCACGTCGGGCAGCATGGGGACGGTTTACTGAGCTGTGCAGTCGTCCCCACTGCCGTGCTTCGGATAACTTCCATCACCCACTAAATGTCCGTAACGCATTTAGCTATCACTCCGTCACCTCGCTAGACCCTACCCACCAGGAACCCACTCTCTGACTTCGTGGATCTACCTGTTCTGGACGTTTCTCCGCAGTGGTGTCACACCCTGTGTGTTCTTCTGTATCTGGCTTCTCTCACTGAGCACTGTGATCTCAGGACGCAACCAATTGGCAGCGTCAGGGCTTCACGCCGCGGCGTCGCCTAGTGATGTAAAGAAGACAAGAGAAGAGAAAGGAAAATTGCTTGCAAGTCTGGTTACAGCCGCTGATGAGGTTCAGCGGGGAGGCTCTGGGGCCGAGGGGAACAATGAACAGTGAGGCCCTGGGGCTGCTGCAAGTCTCCGTGGAGGCGCAGCAAGTCCAAACGACTTCTCCACGTTGGGGGCAGCAGCTCAGTGTCTGAACCCAGGACCCACTGCTCGTTCAGTCTTCCTGCACTCAGCACTTCATCCTGAGAGCGATGCTTTCAAAGGCTGCAACGGGGAACACGGGGACAGTTTACTGAGTTGTGCAGCCGTCATTACTGCCGTGCTGTGGACCACTATCGTCACCTCAAAAATGTCCCTCACGCCCCTAGCTATCAATCCGTCCTTTCGCTAGAGCCTGACAACCAGGAATCCACTCTCTGAATATGTGGATCTACCTGTTCTGGACGATTCTCCTCAGTTATATCACACACTGTGTGTCTTTCGGTGTCTGACGCCTCTCGCTGAGCATCGTGTTCTCAGGATGCATCCAAGTGGCAGCGAGTGTCAGGGCTTCACCCTTTACCTGCACAGGGACTGAGAAAAGGAGAAAGAAAAGCAAGGAACACTGCATGCAAGTCTGGAGACAGGCGTTGAGGAAAACCAGCGGGAAGCCTCTGGCAACGGAGCATCGTGCCCTGTGAGGCCCTGGGGCTGCTGCGAGTCTCCGTGGAGGCTCAATAACTCACAGTCACTTCCCCAAGAAGTGGGGCGCCGGCAATTGAGGATCTGGGACCATGACCCACTGCTCGTTCAGTCTTCTTGCAGTCAGCCCTTCGCTCTTACTGCCATGTTCTCAGAAGGCACGTCGGGCAGCATGGGGACAGTTTACTGAGCTGTGCAATCGTCCCCCTTGCCGTGCTTCGGATAATTTCCATCACCCACTGAATGTCCCTAACGGACTGAGCTATCACTCCGTTCCCTCGCTAGCCCCTACCCACCAGGAACCCACTCTCAGACTATGTGGGTCTACCTGTTCTGGACGATTCTCCTCAGTGATATAACACACTGTGTGTCTTTCGGTGTCTGACGCCTCTCGCTGAGCATCGTGTTCTCAGGATGCATCCAAGTGGCAGTGAGTGTCAGGGCTTCACCCTTTACCTGCACAGGGACTGAGAAAAGGAGAAAGAAAAGCAAGGAACACTGCATGCAAGTCTGGAGACAGGCGTTGAGGAAAACCAACGGGAAGCCTCTGGCAACGGAGCGTCGTGCCCTGTGAGGCCCTGGGGCTGCTGCGAGTCTCCGTGGAGGCTCAGTAACTCACAGTCACTTCCCCAAGTGGGGCGCCGGCAATTGAGGATCTGGGACCATGACCCACTGCTCGTTCACTCTTCTTGCAGTCAGCCCTTCGCTCTGACAGCCATGTTCTCACCGGTCACGTCGGGCAGCATGGGGACGGTTTACTGAGCTGTGCAGTCGTCCCCACTGCCGTGCTTCGGATAACTTCCATCACCCACTAAATGTCCGTAACGCATTTAGCTATCACTCCGTCACCTCGCTAGACCCTACCCACCAGGAACCCACTCTCTGACTTCGTGGATCTACCTGTTCTGGACGTTTCTCCGCAGTGGTGTCACACCCTGTGTGTTCTTCTGTATCTGGCTTCTCTCACTGAGCACTGTGATCTCAGGACGCAACCAATTGGCAGCGTCAGGGCTTCACGCCGCGGCGTCGCCTAGTGATGTAAAGAAGACAAGAGAAGAGAAAGGAAAGTTGCTTGCAAGTCTGGTTACAGCCGCTGATGAGGTTCAGCGGGGAGGCTCTGGGGCCGAGGGGAACAATGAACAGTGAGGCCCTGGGGCTGCTGCAAGTCTCCGTGGAGGCGCAGCAAGTCCAAACGACTTCTCCACGTTGGGGGCAGCAGCTCAGTGTCTGAACCCAGGACCCACTGCTCGTTCAGTCTTCCTGCACTCAGCACTTCATCCTGAGAGCGATGCTTTCAAAGGCTGCAACGGGGAACACGGGGACAGTTTACTGAGTTGTGCAGCCGTCATTACTGCCGTGCTGTGGACCACTATCGTCACCTCAAAAATGTCCCTCACGCCCCTAGCTATCAATCCGTCCTTTCGCTAGAGCCTGACAACCAGGAATCCACTCTCTGAATATGTGGATCTGCCTGTTCTGGACGATTCTCCTCAGTCATATCACACACTGTGTGTCTTTCGGTGTCTGACGCCTCTCGCTGAGCATCGTGTTCTCAGGATGCATCCAAGTGGCAGCGAGTGTCAGGGCTTCACCCTTTACCTGCACAGGGACTGAGAAAAGGAGAAAGAAAAGCAAGGAACACTGCATGCAAGTCTGGAGACAGGCGTTGAGGAAAACCAGCGGGAAGCCTCTGGCAACGGAGCATCGTGCCCTGTGAGGCCCTGGGGCTGCTGCGAGTCTCCGTGGAGGCTCAATAACTCACAGTCACTTCCCCAAGTGGGGCGCCGGCAATTGAGGATCTGGGACCATGACCCACTGCTCGTTCAGTCTTCTTGCAGTCAGCCCTTCGCTCTTACTGCCATGTTCTCAGAAGGCACGTCGGGCAGCATGGGGACAGTTTACTGAGCTGTGCAATCGTCCCCCTTGCCGTGCTTCGGATAACTTCCATCACCCACTGAATGTCCCTAACGGACTGAGCTATCACTCCGTTCCCTCGCTAGCCCCTACCCACCAGGAACCCACTCTCAGACTATGTGGGTCTACCTGTTCTGGACGATTCTCCTCAGTCATATCACACACTGTGTGTCTTTCGGTGTCTGACGCCTCGCGCTGAGCATCGTGTTCTCAGGATGCATCCAAGTGGCAGCGAGTGTCAGGGCTTCACCCTTTACCTGCACAGGGACTGAGAAAATGAGAAAGAAAAGCAAGGAACACTGCATGAAGTCTGGAGACAGGCGTTGAGGAAAACCAGCGGGAAGCCTCTGGCACCGGGGCGTCGTGCCCTGTGAGGCCCTGGGGCTGCTGCGAGTCTCCGTGGAGGCTCAGTAACTCACAGTCACTTCCCCAAGTGGGGCGCCGGCAATTGAGGATCTGGGACCATGACCCACTGCTCGTTCAGTCTTCTTGCAGTCAGCCCTTCGCTCTGACAGCCATGTTCTCACAGGTCACGTCGGGCAGCATGGGGACAGTTTACTGAGCTGTGCAGTCGTCGCCCTGCCGTGCTTCGGATAACTTCCATCACCCACTGAATGTCCCTAACGCACTTAGCTATCACTCCGTCCCCTCGCTAGCCCCTACCCACCAGGAACCCACTCTCTGACTACGTCGATCTACCTGTTCTGGACGTTTCTCCGCAGTGGTGTCACACCCTGTGTGTCCTTCTGTATCTGGCTTCTCTTACTGAGCACTGTGATCTCAGGACGCAGCCACGTGGCATCGTCAGGGCTTCACCCCGCTGCATCGCCTAGTGATGTAAACAAGACAAGAGAAGAGAAAGGAAAGTTGCTTGCAAATCTGGTGACAGCCGCTGATGAGGTTCAGCGGGGAGGCTCTGGGGCCAAGGGGAACCATGAACAGTGAGGCCCTGGGGCTGCTGCAAGTCTCCGTGGAGGCGCAGCAAGTCCAAACGACTTCTCCACGTTGGGAGCAGCAGCTCAGTGTCTGGACCCAGGACCCACTGCTCGTTCAGTCTTCCTGCAGTCAGCACTTCATCCTGAGAGCGATGCTTTCAAAGGCTGCAACGGGGAACACGGGGACAGTTTATTGAGTTGTGCAGCCGTCATTACTGCCGTGCTGTGGACCACTATCGTCACCTCAAAAATGTCCCTCACGCCCCTAGCTACCAATCCGTCCTTTCGCTAGAGCCTGACAACCAGGAATCCACTCTCTGAATATGTGGATCTACCTGTTCTGGACGATTCTCCTCAGTCATATCACACACTGTGTGTCTTTCGGTGTCTGACGCCTCTCGCTGAGCATCGTGTTCTCAGGATGCATCCAAGTGGCAGCGAGTGTCAGGGCTTTACCCTTTACCTGCACAGGGACTGAGAAAAGGAGAAAGAAAAGCAAGGAACACTGCATGCAAGTCTGGAGACAGGCGTTGAGGAAAACCAGCGGGAAGCCTCTGGCACCGGGGCGTCGTGCCCTGTGAGGCCCTGGGGCTGCTGCGAGTCTCCGTGTAGGCTCAGTAACTCACAGTCACTTCCCCAAGTGGGGCGCCGGCAATTGAGGATCTGGGACCATGACCCACTGCTCGTTCGCTCTTCTTGCAGTCAGGCCTTCGCTCTGACAGCCATGTTCTCACCGGTCACGTCGGGCAGCATGGGGACGGTTTACTGAGCTCTGCAGTCGTCCCCACTGCCGTGCTTCTGATAACTTCCATCACCCACTAAATGTCCGTAACGCATTTAGCTATCACTCCGTCACCTCGCTAGCCCCTACCCACCAGGAACCCACTCTCAGACTATGTGGGTCTACCTGTTCTGGACGATTCTCCTCAGTGATATCACACACTGTGTGTCTTTCGGTGTCTGACGCCTCGCGCTGAGCATCGTGTTCTCAGGATGCATCCAAGTGGCAGCGAGTGTCAGGGCTTCACCCTTTACCTGCACAGGGACTGAGAAAAGGAGAAAGAAAAGCAAGGAACACTGCATGCAAGTCTGGAGACAGGCGTTGAGGAAAACAAGCGGGAAGCCTCTGGCACCAGGGCGTCGTGCCCTGTGAGGCCCTGGGGCTGCTGCGAGTCTCCGTGGAGGCTCAGTAACTCACAGTCACTTCCCCAAGTGGGGCGCCGGCAATTGAGGATCTGGGACCATGACCCACTGCTCGTTCACTCTTCTTGCAGTCAGCCCTTCGCTCTGACAGCCATGTTCTCACAGGTTACGTCGGGCAGCATGGGGACAGTTTACTGAGCTGTGCAGTCGTCGCCCTGCCGTGCTTCGGATAACTTCCATCACCCACTGAATGTCCCTAACGCATTTAGCTATCACTCCGTCCCCTCGCTAGCCCCTACCCACCAGGAACCCACTCTCTGACTACGTGGATCTACCTGTTCTGGACGTTTTTCCGCAGTGGTGTCACACCCTGTGTGTCCTTCTGTATCTGGCTTCTCTTACTGAGCACTGTGATCTCAGGACGCAGCCACGTGGCATCGTCAGGGCTTCACCCCGCTGCATCGCCTAGTGATGTAAAGAAGACAAGAGAAGAGAAAGGAAAGTTGCTTGCAAATCTGGTGACAGCCGCTGATGAGGTTCAGCGGGGAGGCTCTGGGGCCGAGGGGAACAATGAACAGTGAGGCCCTGGGGCTGCTGCAAGTCTCCGTGGAGGCGCAGCAATTCCAAACGACTTCTCCACGTTGGGGGCAGCAGCTCAGTGTCTGGACATAGGACCCACTGCTCGTTGAGTCTTCCTGCAGTCAGCAATTCATCCTGAGAGCGATGCTTTCAAAGGCTGCAACGGGGAACACGGGGACAATTTACTGAGTTGTGCAGCCGTCATTACTGCCGTGCTGTGGACCACTTTCGTCACCTCAAAAATGTCCCTCACGCCCCTAGCTATCAATCCGTCCTTTCGCTAGAGCCTGACAACCAGGAATCCACTCTCTGAATATGTGGATCTACCTGTTCTGGACGATTCTCCTCAGTCATATCACACACTGTGTGTCTTTCGGTGTCTGACGCCTCTCGCTGAGCATCGTGTTCTCAGGATGCATCCAAGTGGCAGCGAGTGTCAGGGCTTCACCCTTTACCTGCACAGGGACTGAGAAAAGGAGAAAGAAAAGCAAGGAACACTGCATGCAAGTCTGGAGACAGGCGTTGAGGAAAACCAGCGGGAAGCCTCTGGCAACGGAGCATGGTGCCCTGTGAGGCCCTGGGGCTGCTGCGAGTCTCCGTGGAGGCTCAATAACTCACAGTCACTTCCCCAAGTGGGGCGCCGGCAATTGAGGATCTGGGACCATGACCCACTGCTCGTTCGCTCTTCTTGCAGTCAGCCCTTCGCTCTTACTGCCATGTTCTCAGAAGGCACGTCGGGCAGCATGGGGACAGTTTACTGAGCTGTGCAATCGTCCCCCTTGCCGTGCTTCGGATAATTTCCATCACCCACTGAATGTCCCTAACGGACTGAGCTATCACTCCGTTCCCTCGCTAGCCCCTACCCACCAGGAACCCACTCTCAGACTATGTGGGTCTACCTGTTCTGGACGATTCTCCTCAGTGATATAACACACTGTGTGTCTTTCGGTGTCTGACGCCTCTCGCTGAGCATCGTGTTCTCAGGATGCATCCAAGTGGCAGTGAGTGTCAGGGCTTCACCCTTTACCTGCACAGGGACTGAGAAAAGGAGAAAGAAAAGCAAGGAACACTGCATGCAAGTCTGGAGACAGGCGTTGAGGAAAACCAACGGGAAGCCTCTGGCAACGGAGCGTCGTGCCCTGTGAGGCCCTGGGGCTGCTGCGAGTCTCCGTGGAGGCTCAGTAACTCACAGTCACTTCCCCAAGTGGGGCGCCGGCAATTGAGGATCTGGGACCATGACCCACTGCTCGTTCACTCTTCTTGCAGTCAGCCCTTCGCTCTGACAGCCATGTTCTCACCGGTCACGTCGGGCAGCATGGGGACGGTTTACTGAGCTGTGTAGTCGTCCCCACTGCCGTGCTTCGGATAACTTCCATCACCCACTAAATGTCCGTAACGCATTTAGCTATCACTCCGTCACCTCGCTAGACCCTACCCACCAGGAACCCACTCTCTGACTTCGTGGATCTACCTGTTCTGGACGTTTCTCCGCAGTGGTGTCACACCCTGTGTGTTCTTCTGTATCTGGCTTCTCTCACTGAGCACTGTGATCTCAGGACGCAACCAATTGGCAGCGTCAGGGCTTCACGCCGCGGCGTCGCCTAGTGATGTAAAGAAGACAAGAGAAGAGAAAGGAAAGTTGCTTGCAAGTCTGGTTACAGCCGCTGATGAGGTTCAGCGGGGAGGCTCTGGGGCCGAGGGGAACAATGAACAGTGAGGCCCTGGGGCTGCTGCAAGTCTCCGTGGAGGCGCAGCAAGTCCAAACGACTTCTCCACGTTGGGGGCAGCAGCTCAGTGTCTGGACCCAGGACCCACTGCTCGTTCAGTCTTCCTGCAGTCAGCACTTCATCCTGAGAGCGATGCTTTCAAAGGCTGCAACGGGGAACACGGGGACAGTTTACTGAGTTGTGCAGCCGTCATTACTGCCGTGCTGTGGACCACTATCGTCACCTCAAAAATGTCCCTCACGCCCCTAGCTATCAATCCGTCCTTTCGCTAGAGCCTGACAACCAGGAATCCACTCTCTGAATATGTGGATCTACCTGTTCTGGACGATTCTCCTCAGTCATATCACACACTGTGTGTCTTTCGGTGTCTGACGCCTCTCGCTGAGCATCGTGTTCTCAGGATGCATCCAAGTGGCAGCGAGTGTCAGGGCTTCACCCTTTACCTGCACAGGGACTGAGAAAAGGAGAAAGAAAAGCAAGGAACACTGCATGCAAGTCTGGAGACAGGCGTTGAGGAAAACCAGCGGGAAGCCTCTGGCAACGGAGCATCGTGCCCTGTGAGGCCCTGGGGCTGCTGCGAGTCTCCGTGGAGGCTCAATAACTCACAGTCACTTCCCCAAGTGGGGCGCCGGCAATTGAGGATCTGGGACCATGACCCACTGCTCGTTCAGTCTTCTTGCAGTCAGCCCTTCGCTCTTACTGCCATGTTCTCAGAAGGCACGTCGGGCAGCATGGGGACAGTTTACTGAGCTGTGCAATCGTCCCCCTTGCCGTGCTTCGGATAATTTCCATCACCCACTGAATATCCCTAACGGACTGAGCTATCACTCCGTTCCCTCGCTAGCCCCTACCCACCAGGAACCCACTCTCAGACTATGTGGGTCTACCTGTTCTGGACGATTCTCCTCAGTGATATAACACACTGTGTGTCTTTCGGTGTCTGACGCCTCTCGCTGAGCATCGTGTTCTCAGGATGCATCCAAGTGGCAGTGAGTGTCAGGGCTTCACCCTTTACCTGCACAGGGACTGAGAAAAGGAGAAAGAAAAGCAAGGAACACTGCATGCAAGTCTGGAGACAGGCGTTGAGGAAAACCAACGGGAAGCCTCTGGCAACGGAGCGTCGTGCCCTGTGAGGCCCTGGGGCTGCTGCGAGTCTCCGTGGAGGCTCAGTAACTCACAGTCACTTCCCCAAGTGGGGCGCCGGCAATTGAGGATCTGGGACCATGACCCACTGCTCGTTCACTCTTCTTGCAGTCAGCCCTTCGCTCTGACAGCCATGTTCTCACCGGTCACGTCGGGCAGCATGGGGACGGTTTACTGAGCTGTGCAGTCGTCCCCACTGCCGTGCTTCGGATAACTTCCATCACCCACTAAATGTCCGTAACGCATTTAGCTATCACTCCGTCACCTCGCTAGACCCTACCCACCAGGAACCCACTCTCTGACTTCGTGGATCTACCTGTTCTGGACGTTTCTCCGCAGTGGTGTCACACCCTGTGTGTTCTTCTGTATCTGGCTTCTCTCACTGAGCACTGTGATCTCAGGACGCAACCAATTGGCAGCGTCAGGGCTTCACGCCGCGGCGTCGCCTAGTGATGTAAAGAAGACAAGAGAAGAGAAAGGAAAATTGCTTGCAAGTCTGGTTACAGCCGCTGATGAGGTTCAGCGGGGAGGCTCTGGGGCCGAGGGGAACAATGAACAGTGAGGCCCTGGGGCTGCTGCAAGTCTCCGTGGAGGCGCAGCAAGTCCAAACGACTTCTCCACGTTGGGGGCAGCAGCTCAGTGTCTGAACCCAGGACCCACTGCTCGTTCAGTCTTCCTGCACTCAGCACTTCATCCTGAGAGCGATGCTTTCAAAGGCTGCAACGGGGAACACGGGGACAGTTTACTGAGTTGTGCAGCCGTCATTACTGCCGTGCTGTGGACCACTATCGTCACCTCAAAAATGTCCCTCACGCCCCTAGCTATCAATCCGTCCTTTCGCTAGAGCCTGACAACCAGGAATCCACTCTCTGAATATGTGGATCTACCTGTTCTGGACGATTCTCCTCAGTTATATCACACACTGTGTGTCTTTCGGTGTCTGACGCCTCTCGCTGAGCATCGTGTTCTCAGGATGCATCCAAGTGGCAGCGAGTGTCAGGGCTTCACCCTTTACCTGCACAGGGACTGAGAAAAGGAGAAAGAAAAGCAAGGAACACTGCATGCAAGTCTGGAGACAGGCGTTGAGGAAAACCAGCGGGAAGCCTCTGGCAACGGAGCATCGTGCCCTGTGAGGCCCTGGGGCTGCTGCGAGTCTCCGTGGAGGCTCAATAACTCACAGTCACTTCCCCAAGAAGTGGGGCGCCGGCAATTGAGGATCTGGGACCATGACCCACTGCTCGTTCAGTCTTCTTGCAGTCAGCCCTTCGCTCTTACTGCCATGTTCTCAGAAGGCACGTCGGGCAGCATGGGGACAGTTTACTGAGCTGTGCAATCGTCCCCCTTGCCGTGCTTCGGATAATTTCCATCACCCACTGAATGTCCCTAACGGACTGAGCTATCACTCCGTCACCTCGCTAGACCCTACCCACCAGGAACCCACTCTCAGACTATGTGGGTCTACCTGTTCTGGACGATTCTCCTCAGTGATATAACACACTGTGTGTCTTTCGGTGTCTGACGCCTCTCGCTGAGCATCGTGTTCTCAGGATGCATCCAAGTGGCAGTGAGTGTCAGGGCTTCACCCTTTACCTGCACAGGGACTGAGAAAAGGAGAAAGAAAAGCAAGGAACACTGCATGCAAGTCTGGAGACAGGCGTTGAGGAAAACCAACGGGAAGCCTCTGGCAACGGAGCGTCGTGCCCTGTGAGGCCCTGGGGCTGCTGCGAGTCTCCGTGGAGGCTCAGTAACTCACAGTCACTTCCCCAAGTGGGGCGCCGGCAATTGAGGATCTGGGACCATGACCCACTGCTCGTTCACTCTTCTTGCAGTCAGCCCTTCGCTCTGACAGCCATGTTCTCACCGGTCACGTCGGGCAGCATGGGGACGGTTTACTGAGCTGTGCAGTCGTCCCCACTGCCGTGCTTCGGATAACTTCCATCACCCACTAAATGTCCGTAACGCATTTAGCTATCACTCCGTCACCTCGCTAGACCCTACCCACCAGGAACCCACTCTCTGACTTCGTGGATCTACCTGTTCTGGACGTTTCTCCGCAGTGGTGTCACACCCTGTGTGTTCTTCTGTATCTGGCTTCTCTCACTGAGCACTGTGATCTCAGGACGCAACCAATTGGCAGCGTCAGGGCTTCACGCCGCGGCGTCGCCTAGTGATGTAAAGAAGACAAGAGAAGAGAAAGGAAAGTTGCTTGCAAGTCTGGTTACAGCCGCTGATGAGGTTCAGCGGGGAGGCTCTGGGGCCGAGGGGAACAATGAACAGTGAGGCCCTGGGGCTGCTGCAAGTCTCCGTGGAGGCGCAGCAAGTCCAAACGACTTCTCCACGTTGGGGGCAGCAGCTCAGTGTCTGAACCCAGGACCCACTGCTCGTTCAGTCTTCCTGCACTCAGCACTTCATCCTGAGAGCGATGCTTTCAAAGGCTGCAACGGGGAACACGGGGACAGTTTACTGAGTTGTGCAGCCGTCATTACTGCCGTGCTGTGGACCACTATCGTCACCTCAAAAATGTCCCTCACGCCCCTAGCTATCAATCCGTCCTTTCGCTAGAGCCTGACAACCAGGAATCCACTCTCTGAATATGTGGATCTGCCTGTTCTGGACGATTCTCCTCAGTCATATCACACACTGTGTGTCTTTCGGTGTCTGACGCCTCTCGCTGAGCATCGTGTTCTCAGGATGCATCCAAGTGGCAGCGAGTGTCAGGGCTTCACCCTTTACCTGCACAGGGACTGAGAAAAGGAGAAAGAAAAGCAAGGAACACTGCATGCAAGTCTGGAGACAGGCGTTGAGGAAAACCAGCGGGAAGCCTCTGGCAACGGAGCATCGTGCCCTGTGAGGCCCTGGGGCTGCTGCGAGTCTCCGTGGAGGCTCAATAACTCACAGTCACTTCCCCAAGTGGGGCGCCGGCAATTGAGGATCTGGGACCATGACCCACTGCTCGTTCAGTCTTCTTGCAGTCAGCCCTTCGCTCTTACTGCCATGTTCTCAGAAGGCACGTCGGGCAGCATGGGGACAGTTTACTGAGCTGTGCAATCGTCCCCCTTGCCGTGCTTCGGATAACTTCCATCACCCACTGAATGTCCCTAACGGACTGAGCTATCACTCCGTTCCCTCGCTAGCCCCTACCCACCAGGAACCCACTCTCAGACTATGTGGGTCTACCTGTTCTGGACGATTCTCCTCAGTCATATCACACACTGTGTGTCTTTCGGTGTCTGACGCCTCGCGCTGAGCATCGTGTTCTCAGGATGCATCCAAGTGGCAGCGAGTGTCAGGGCTTCACCCTTTACCTGCACAGGGACTGAGAAAATGAGAAAGAAAAGCAAGGAACACTGCATGAAGTCTGGAGACAGGCGTTGAGGAAAACCAGCGGGAAGCCTCTGGCACCGGGGCGTCGTGCCCTGTGAGGCCCTGGGGCTGCTGCGAGTCTCCGTGGAGGCTCAGTAACTCACAGTCACTTCCCCAAGTGGGGCGCCGGCAATTGAGGATCTGGGACCATGACCCACTGCTCGTTCAGTCTTCTTGCAGTCAGCCCTTCGCTCTGACAGCCATGTTCTCACAGGTCACGTCGGGCAGCATGGGGACAGTTTACTGAGCTGTGCAGTCGTCGCCCTGCCGTGCTTCGGATAACTTCCATCACCCACTGAATGTCCCTAACGCACTTAGCTATCACTCCGTCCCCTCGCTAGCCCCTACCCACCAGGAACCCACTCTCTGACTACGTCGATCTACCTGTTCTGGACGTTTCTCCGCAGTGGTGTCACACCCTGTGTGTCCTTCTGTATCTGGCTTCTCTTACTGAGCACTGTGATCTCAGGACGCAGCCACGTGGCATCGTCAGGGCTTCACCCCGCTGCATCGCCTAGTGATGTAAACAAGACAAGAGAAGAGAAAGGAAAGTTGCTTGCAAATCTGGTGACAGCCGCTGATGAGGTTCAGCGGGGAGGCTCTGGGGCCAAGGGGAACCATGAACAGTGAGGCCCTGGGGCTGCTGCAAGTCTCCGTGGAGGCGCAGCAAGTCCAAACGACTTCTCCACGTTGGGAGCAGCAGCTCAGTGTCTGGACCCAGGACCCACTGCTCGTTCAGTCTTCCTGCAGTCAGCACTTCATCCTGAGAGCGATGCTTTCAAAGGCTGCAACGGGGAACACGGGGACAGTTTATTGAGTTGTGCAGCCGTCATTACTGCCGTGCTGTGGACCACTATCGTCACCTCAAAAATGTCCCTCACGCCCCTAGCTACCAATCCGTCCTTTCGCTAGAGCCTGACAACCAGGAATCCACTCTCTGAATATGTGGATCTACCTGTTCTGGACGATTCTCCTCAGTCATATCACACACTGTGTGTCTTTCGGTGTCTGACGCCTCTCGCTGAGCATCGTGTTCTCAGGATGCATCCAAGTGGCAGCGAGTGTCAGGGCTTTACCCTTTACCTGCACAGGGACTGAGAAAAGGAGAAAGAAAAGCAAGGAACACTGCATGCAAGTCTGGAGACAGGCGTTGAGGAAAACCAGCGGGAAGCCTCTGGCACCGGGGCGTCGTGCCCTGTGAGGCCCTGGGGCTGCTGCGAGTCTCCGTGTAGGCTCAGTAACTCACAGTCACTTCCCCAAGTGGGGCGCCGGCAATTGAGGATCTGGGACCATGACCCACTGCTCGTTCGCTCTTCTTGCAGTCAGGCCTTCGCTCTGACAGCCATGTTCTCACCGGTCACGTCGGGCAGCATGGGGACGGTTTACTGAGCTCTGCAGTCGTCCCCACTGCCGTGCTTCTGATAACTTCCATCACCCACTAAATGTCCGTAACGCATTTAGCTATCACTCCGTCACCTCGCTAGCCCCTACCCACCAGGAACCCACTCTCAGACTATGTGGGTCTACCTGTTCTGGACGATTCTCCTCAGTGATATCACACACTGTGTGTCTTTCGGTGTCTGACGCCTCGCGCTGAGCATCGTGTTCTCAGGATGCATCCAAGTGGCAGCGAGTGTCAGGGCTTTACCCTTTACCTGCACAGGGACTGAGAAAAGGAGAAAGAAAAGCAAGGAACACTGCATGCAAGTCTGGAGACAGGCGTTGAGGAAAACAAGCGGGAAGCCTCTGGCACCAGGGCGTCGTGCCCTGTGAGGCCCTGGGGCTGCTGCGAGTCTCCGTGGAGGCTCAGTAACTCACAGTCACTTCCCCAAGTGGGGCGCCGGCAATTGAGGATCTGGGACCATGACCCACTGCTCGTTCACTCTTCTTGCAGTCAGCCCTTCGCTCTGACAGCCATGTTCTCACAGGTTACGTCGGGCAGCATGGGGACAGTTTACTGAGCTGTGCAGTCGTCGCCCTGCCGTGCTTCGGATAACTTCCATCACCCACTGAATGTCCCTAACGCATTTAGCTATCACTCCGTCCCCTCGCTAGCCCCTACCCACCAGGAACCCACTCTCTGACTACGTGGATCTACCTGTTCTGGACGTTTTTCCGCAGTGGTGTCACACCCTGTGTGTCCTTCTGTATCTGGCTTCTCTTACTGAGCACTGTGATCTCAGGACGCAGCCACGTGGCATCGTCAGGGCTTCACCCCGCTGCATCGCCTAGTGATGTAAAGAAGACAAGAGAAGAGAAAGGAAAGTTGCTTGCAAATCTGGTGACAGCCGCTGATGAGGTTCAGCGGGGAGGCTCTGGGGCCGAGGGGAACAATGAACAGTGAGGCCCTGGGGCTGCTGCAAGTCTCCGTGGAGGCGCAGCAATTCCAAACGACTTCTCCACGTTGGGGGCAGCAGCTCAGTGTCTGGACATAGGACCCACTGCTCGTTGAGTCTTCCTGCAGTCAGCAATTCATCCTGAGAGCGATGCTTTCAAAGGCTGCAACGGGGAACACGGGGACAATTTACTGAGTTGTGCAGCCGTCATTACTGCCGTGCTGTGGACCACTTTCGTCACCTCAAAAATGTCCCTCACGCCCCTAGCTATCAATCCGTCCTTTCGCTAGAGCCTGACAACCAGGAATCCACTCTCTGAATATGTGGATCTACCTGTTCTGGACGATTCTCCTCAGTCATATCACACACTGTGTGTCTTTCGGTGTCTGACGCCTCTCGCTGAGCATCGTGTTCTCAGGATGCATCCAAGTGGCAGCGAGTGTCAGGGCTTCACCCTTTACCTGCACAGGGACTGAGAAAAGGAGAAAGAAAAGCAAGGAACACTGCATGCAAGTCTGGAGACAGGCGTTGAGGAAAACCAGCGGGAAGCCTCTGGCAACGGAGCATGGTGCCCTGTGAGGCCCTGGGGCTGCTGCGAGTCTCCGTGGAGGCTCAATAACTCACAGTCACTTCCCCAAGTGGGGCGCCGGCAATTGAGGATCTGGGACCATGACCCACTGCTCGTTCGCTCTTCTTGCAGTCAGCCCTTCGCTCTTACTGCCATGTTCTCAGAAGGCACGTCGGGCAGCATGGGGACAGTTTACTGAGCTGTGCAATCGTCCCCCTTGCCGTGCTTCGGATAATTTCCATCACCCACTGAATGTCCCTAACGGACTGAGCTATCACTCCGTTCCCTCGCTAGCCCCTACCCACCAGGAACCCACTCTCAGACTATGTGGGTCTACCTGTTCTGGACGATTCTCCTCAGTGATATAACACACTGTGTGTCTTTCGGTGTCTGACGCCTCTCGCTGAGCATCGTGTTCTCAGGATGCATCCAAGTGGCAGTGAGTGTCAGGGCTTCACCCTTTACCTGCACAGGGACTGAGAAAAGGAGAAAGAAAAGCAAGGAACACTGCATGCAAGTCTGGAGACAGGCGTTGAGGAAAACCAACGGGAAGCCTCTGGCAACGGAGCGTCGTGCCCTGTGAGGCCCTGGGGCTGCTGCGAGTCTCCGTGGAGGCTCAGTAACTCACAGTCACTTCCCCAAGTGGGGCGCCGGCAATTGAGGATCTGGGACCATGACCCACTGCTCGTTCACTCTTCTTGCAGTCAGCCCTTCGCTCTGACAGCCATGTTCTCACCGGTCACGTCGGGCAGCATGGGGACGGTTTACTGAGCTGTGTAGTCGTCCCCACTGCCGTGCTTCGGATAACTTCCATCACCCACTAAATGTCCGTAACGCATTTAGCTATCACTCCGTCACCTCGCTAGACCCTACCCACCAGGAACCCACTCTCTGACTTCGTGGATCTACCTGTTCTGGACGTTTCTCCGCAGTGGTGTCACACCCTGTGTGTTCTTCTGTATCTGGCTTCTCTCACTGAGCACTGTGATCTCAGGACGCAACCAATTGGCAGCGTCAGGGCTTCACGCCGCGGCGTCGCCTAGTGATGTAAAGAAGACAAGAGAAGAGAAAGGAAAGTTGCTTGCAAGTCTGGTTACAGCCGCTGATGAGGTTCAGCGGGGAGGCTCTGGGGCCGAGGGGAACAATGAACAGTGAGGCCCTGGGGCTGCTGCAAGTCTCCGTGGAGGCGCAGCAAGTCCAAACGACTTCTCCACGTTGGGGGCAGCAGCTCAGTGTCTGAACCCAGGACCCACTGCTCGTTCAGTCTTCCTGCACTCAGCACTTCATCCTGAGAGCGATGCTTTCAAAGGCTGCAACGGGGAACACGGGGACAGTTTACTGAGTTGTGCAGCCGTCATTACTGCCGTGCTGTGGACCACTATCGTCACCTCAAAAATGTCCCTCACGCCCCTAGCTATCAATCCGTCCTTTCGCTAGAGCCTGACAACCAGGAATCCACTCTCTGAATATGTGGATCTGCCTGTTCTGGACGATTCTCCTCAGTCATATCACACACTGTGTGTCTTTCGGTGTCTGACGCCTCTCGCTGAGCATCGTGTTCTCAGGATGCATCCAAGTGGCAGCGAGTGTCAGGGCTTCACCCTTTACCTGCACAGGGACTGAGAAAAGGAGAAAGAAAAGCAAGGAACACTGCATGCAAGTCTGGAGACAGGCGTTGAGGAAAACCAGCGGGAAGCCTCTGGCAACGGAGCATCGTGCCCTGTGAGGCCCTGGGGCTGCTGCGAGTCTCCGTGGAGGCTCAATAACTCACAGTCACTTCCCCAAGTGGGGCGCCGGCAATTGAGGATCTGGGACCATGACCCACTGCTCGTTCAGTCTTCTTGCAGTCAGCCCTTCGCTCTTACTGCCATGTTCTCAGAAGGCACGTCGGGCAGCATGGGGACAGTTTACTGAGCTGTGCAATCGTCCCCCTTGCCGTGCTTCGGATAACTTCCATCACCCACTGAATGTCCCTAACGGACTGAGCTATCACTCCGTTCCCTCGCTAGCCCCTACCCACCAGGAACCCACTCTCAGACTATGTGGGTCTACCTGTTCTGGACGATTCTCCTCAGTCATATCACACACTGTGTGTCTTTCGGTGTCTGACGCCTCGCGCTGAGCATCGTGTTCTCAGGATGCATCCAAGTGGCAGCGAGTGTCAGGGCTTCACCCTTTACCTGCACAGGGACTGAGAAAATGAGAAAGAAAAGCAAGGAACACTGCATGAAGTCTGGAGACAGGCGTTGAGGAAAACCAGCGGGAAGCCTCTGGCACCGGGGCGTCGTGCCCTGTGAGGCCCTGGGGCTGCTGCGAGTCTCCGTGGAGGCTCAGTAACTCACAGTCACTTCCCCAAGTGGGGCGCCGGCAATTGAGGATCTGGGACCATGACCCACTGCTCGTTCAGTCTTCTTGCAGTCAGCCCTTCGCTCTGACAGCCATGTTCTCACAGGTCACGTCGGGCAGCATGGGGACAGTTTACTGAGCTGTGCAGTCGTCGCCCTGCCGTGCTTCGGATAACTTCCATCACCCACTGAATGTCCCTAACGCACTTAGCTATCACTCCGTCCCCTCGCTAGCCCCTACCCACCAGGAACCCACTCTCTGACTACGTCGATCTACCTGTTCTGGACGTTTCTCCGCAGTGGTGTCACACCCTGTGTGTCCTTCTGTATCTGGCTTCTCTTACTGAGCACTGTGATCTCAGGACGCAGCCACGTGGCATCGTCAGGGCTTCACCCCGCTGCATCGCCTAGTGATGTAAACAAGACAAGAGAAGAGAAAGGAAAGTTGCTTGCAAATCTGGTGACAGCCGCTGATGAGGTTCAGCGGGGAGGCTCTGGGGCCAAGGGGAACCATGAACAGTGAGGCCCTGGGGCTGCTGCAAGTCTCCGTGGAGGCGCAGCAAGTCCAAACGACTTCTCCACGTTGGGAGCAGCAGCTCAGTGTCTGGACCCAGGACCCACTGCTCGTTCAGTCTTCCTGCAGTCAGCACTTCATCCTGAGAGCGATGCTTTCAAAGGCTGCAACGGGGAACACGGGGACAGTTTATTGAGTTGTGCAGCCGTCATTACTGCCGTGCTGTGGACCACTATCGTCACCTCAAAAATGTCCCTCACGCCCCTAGCTACCAATCCGTCCTTTCGCTAGAGCCTGACAACCAGGAATCCACTCTCTGAATATGTGGATCTACCTGTTCTGGACGATTCTCCTCAGTCATATCACACACTGTGTGTCTTTCGGTGTCTGACGCCTCTCGCTGAGCATCGTGTTCTCAGGATGCATCCAAGTGGCAGCGAGTGTCAGGGCTTTACCCTTTACCTGCACAGGGACTGAGAAAAGGAGAAAGAAAAGCAAGGAACACTGCATGCAAGTCTGGAGACAGGCGTTGAGGAAAACCAGTGGGAAGCCTCTGGCACCGGGGCGTCGTGCCCTGTGAGGCCCTGGGGCTGCTGCGAGTCTCCGTGTAGGCTCAGTAACTCACAGTCACTTCCCCAAGTGGGGCGCCGGCAATTGAGGATCTGGGACCATGACCCACTGCTCGTTCGCTCTTCTTGCAGTCAGGCCTTCGCTCTGACAGCCATGTTCTCACCGGTCACGTCGGGCAGCATGGGGACGGTTTACTGAGCTCTGCAGTCGTCCCCACTGCCGTGCTTCTGATAACTTCCATCACCCACTAAATGTCCGTAACGCATTTAGCTATCACTCCGTCACCTCGCTAGCCCCTACCCACCAGGAACCCACTCTCAGACTATGTGGGTCTACCTGTTCTGGACGATTCTCCTCAGTGATATCACACACTGTGTGTCTTTCGGTGTCTGACGCCTCGCGCTGAGCATCGTGTTCTCAGGATGCATCCAAGTGGCAGCGAGTGTCAGGGCTTCACCCTTTACCTGCACAGGGACTGAGAAAAGGAGAAAGAAAAGCAAGGAACACTGCATGCAAGTCTGGAGACAGGCGTTGAGGAAAACAAGCGGGAAGCCTCTGGCACCAGGGCGTCGTGCCCTGTGAGGCCCTGGGGCTGCTGCGAGTCTCCGTGGAGGCTCAGTAACTCACAGTCACTTCCCCAAGTGGGGCGCCGGCAATTGAGGATCTGGGACCATGACCCACTGCTCGTTCACTCTTCTTGCAGTCAGCCCTTCGCTCTGACAGCCATGTTCTCACAGGTCACGTCGGGCAGCATGGGGACAGTTTACTGAGCTGTGCAGTCGTCGCCCTGCCGTGCTTCGGATAACTTCCATCACCCACTGAATGTCCCTAACGCATTTAGCTATCACTCCGTCCCCTCGCTAGCCCCTACCCACCAGGAACCCACTCTCTGACTACGTGGATCTACCTGTTCTGGACGTTTTTCCGCAGTGGTGTCACACCCTGTGTGTCCTTCTGTATCTGGCTTCTCTTACTGAGCACTGTGATCTCAGGACGCAGCCACGTGGCATCGTCAGGGCTTCACCCCGCTGCATCGCCTAGTGATGTAAAGAAGACAAGAGAAGAGAAAGGAAAGTTGCTTGCAAATCTGGTGACAGCCGCTGATGAGGTTCAGCGGGGAGGCCCTGGGGCCGAGGGGAACAATGAACAGTGAGGCCCTGGGGCTGCTGCAAGTCCCCGTGGAGGCGCAGCAAGTCCAAACGACTTCTCCACGTTGGGGGCAGCAGCTCAGTGTCTGGACCCAGGACCCACTGCTCGTTGAGTCTTCCTGCAGTCAGCAATTCATCCTGAGAGCGATGCTTTCAAAGGCTGCAACGGGGAACACGGGGACAATTTACTGAGTTGTGCAGCCGTCATTACTGCCGTGCTGTGGACCACTTTCGTCACCTCAAAAATGTCCCTCACGCCCCTAGCTATCAATCCGTCCTTTCGCTAGAGCCTGACAACCAGGAATCCACTCTCTGAATATGTGGATCTACCTGTTCTGGACGATTCTCCTCAGTCATATCACACACTTTGTGTCTTTCGGTGTCTGACGCCTCTCGCTGAGCATCGTGTTCTCAGGATGCATCCAAGTGGCAGCGAGTGTCAGGGCTTAACCCTTTACCTGCACAGGGACTGAGAAAAGGAGAAAGAAAAGCAAGGAATACTGCATGCAAGTCTGGAGACAGGCGTTGCGGAAAACCAGCGGGAAGCCTCTGGCAACGGAGCGTCGTGCCCTGTGAGGCCCTGGGGCTGCTGCGAGTCTCCGTGGAGGCTCAGTAACTCACAGTCACTTCCCCAAGTGGGGCGCCGGCAATTGAGGATCTGGGACCATGACCCACTGCTCGTTCAGTCTTCTTGCAGTCAGTCCTTCGCTCTGATAGCCATGTTCTCACAGGTCACGTCGGGCAGCATGGGGACAGTTTACGGAGCTGTGCAGTCGTCCCCCTGCCGGGCTTCGGATAACTTCCATCACCCACTGAATGTCCCTAACGCACTTAGCTATCACTCCGTCCCCTCGCTAGTCCCTACCCACCAGGAACCCACTCTCTGACTACGTGGATCTACCTGTTCTGGACGTTTCTCCGCAGTGGTGTCACACCCTTTGTGTCCTTCTGTATCTGGCTTCTCTTACTGAGCACTGTGATCTCAGGACGCAGCCACGTGGCATCGTCAGGGCTTCACCCCGCTGCATCGCCTAGTGATGTAAAGAAGACAAGAGAAGAGAAAGGAAAGTTGCTTGCAAATCTGGTGACAGCCGCTGATGAGGTTCAGCGGGGAGGCTCTGGGGCCGAGGGGAACCATGAACAGTGAGGCCCTGGGGCTGCTGCCACTCTCCGTGGAGGCGCAGCATGTCCAAACGACTTCTCCACGTTGGGGGCAGCAGCTCAGTGTCTGGACCCACTGCTCGTTCAGTCTTCCTGCAGTCAGCACTTCATCCTGAGAGCGATGCTTTCAAAGGCTGCAACGGGGAACACGGGGACAGTTTACTGAGTTGTGCAGCCGTCCTTACTGCTGTGCTGTGGACCACTTCCGTCACCTCAAAAATGTCCCTCACGCCCTTAGCTATCAATCCGTCCTCTCGCTAGACCCTGACAACCAGGAATCCACTCTCTGAATATGTGGATCTACCTGTTCTGGACGATTCTCCTCAGTCATATCACACACTGTGTGTCTTTCGGTGTCTGACGCCTCTCGCTGAGCATCCTGTTCTCAGGATGCATCCAAGTGGCAGCGAGTGTCAGGGCTTCACCCTTTACCTGCACAGGGACTGAGAAAAGGAGAAAGAAAAGCAAGGAACACTGCATGCAAGTCTGGAGACAGGTGTTGAGGAAAACCAGCGGGAAGCCTCTGGCAACGGAGCGTCGTGCCCTGTGAGGCCCTGGGGCTGCTGCGAGTCTCCGTGGAGGCTCAGTAACTCACAGTCACTTCCCCAAGTGGGGCGCCGACAATTGAGGATCTGGGACCATGACCCACTGCTCGTTCAGTCTTCTTGCAGTCAGCCCTTCGATCTTACTGCCATGTTCTCACAAGGCACGTCGGGCAGCATGGGGACAGTTTACTGAGCTGTGCAGTCGTCCCCACTGCCGTGCTTCGGATAACTTCCATCTCCCACTAAATGTCCCTAACGCATTTAGCTATCACTCCGTCACCTCGCTAGACCCTACCCACCAGGAACCCACTCTCTGACTTCGTGGATCTACCTGTTCTGGACGTTTCTCCGCAGTGGTGTCACACACTGTGCTTTCTTCTGTATCTGGCTTCTCTCACTGAGCACTGTGATCTCAGGACGGAACCAATTGGCAGCGTCAGGGCTTCACGCCGCGGCGTCGCCTAGTGATGTAAAGAAGACAAGAGAGAGAAAAGAAAGTTGCTTGCAAGTCTGGTTACAGCCGCTGATGAGGTTCAGCGGGGAGGCTCTGGGGCCGAGGGGAACAATGAACAGTGAGGCCCTGGGGCTGCTGCAAGTCTCCGTGGAGGCGCAGCAAGTCCAAACGACTTCTCCACGTTGGGGGCAGCAGCTCAGTGTCTGGACCCAGGACCCACTGCTCGTTCAGTCTTCCTGCACTCAGCACTTCATCCTGAGAGCGATGCTTTCAAAGGCTGCAACGGGGAACACGGGGACAGTTTACTGAGTTGTGCAGCCGTCATTACTGCCGTGCTGTGGACCACTTCCGTCACCTCAAAAATGTCCCTCACGCCCTTAGCTATCAATCCGTCCTGTCGCTAGAGCCTGACAACCAGGAATCCACTCTCTGAATATGTGGATCTACCTGTTCTGGACGATTCTCCTCAGTGATATCACACACTGTGTGTCTTTCGGTGTCTGACGCCTCTCGCTGAGCATCGTGTTCTCAGGATGCATCCAAGTGGCAGCGAGTGTCAGGGCTTCACCCTTTACCTGCACAGGGACTGAGAAAAGGAGAAAGAAAAGCAAGGAACACTGCATGCAAGTCTGGAGACAGGCGTTGAGGAAAACCAGCGGGAAGCCTCTTGCAACGGAGCATCGTGCCCTGTGAGGCCCTGGGGCTGCTGCGAGTCTCCGTGGAGGCTCAATAACTCACAGTCACTTCCCCAAGTGGGGCGCCGGCAATTGAGGATCTGGGACCATGACCCACTGCTCGTTCAGTCTTCTTGCAGTCAGCCCTTCGCTCTTACTGCCATGTTCTCAGAAGGCACGTCGGGCAGCATGGGGACAGTTTACTGAGCTGTGCAATCGTCCCCCTTGCCGTGCTTCGGATAACTTCCATCACCCACTGAATGTCCCTAACGGACTGAGCTATCACTCCGTTCCCTCGCTAGCCCCTACCCACCAGGAACCCACTCTCAGACTATGTGGGTCTACCTGTTCTGGACGATTCTCCTCAGTGATATAACACACTGTGTGTCTTTCGGTGTCTGACGCCTCTCGCTGAGCATCGTGTTCTCAGGATGCATCCAAGTGGCAGTGAGTGTCAGGGCTTCACCCTTTACCTTCACAGGGACTGAGAAAAGGAGAAAGAAAAGCAAGGAACACTGCATGCAAGTCTGGAGACAGGCGTTGAGGAAAACCAACGGGAAGCCTCTGGCAACGGAGCGTCGTGCCCTGTGAGGCCCTGGGGCTGCTGCGAGTCTCCGTGGAGGCTCAGTAACTCACAGTCACTTCCCCAAGAGGGGCGCCGGCAATTGAGGATCTGGGACCATGACCCACTGCTCGTTCAGTCTTCTTGCAGTCAGCCCTTCGCTCTTACTGCCATGTTCTTAGAAGGCACGTCGGGCAGCATGGGGACAGTTTACTGAGCTGTGCAGTCGTCCCCCTTGCCGTGCTTCGGATAACTTCCATCACACACTGAATGTCCCTAACGGACTGAGCTATCACTCCGTTCCCTCGCTAGCCCCTACCCACCAGGAACCCACCCTCAGACTATGTGGGTCTACCTGTTCTGGACGATTCTCCTCAGTGATATAACACACTGTGTGTCTTTCGGTGTCTGACGCCTCTCGCTGAGCATCGTGTTCTCAGGATGCATCCAAGTGGCAGTGAGTGTCAGGGCTTCACCCTTTACCTGCACAGGGACTGGGAAAAGGAGAAAGAAAAGCAAGGAACACTGCATGCAAGTCTGGAGACAGGCGTTGAGGAAAACCAGCGGGAAGCCTCTGGCAACGGAGCGTCGTGCCCTGTGAGGCCCTGGGGCTGCTGCGAGTCTCCGTGGAGGCTCAGTAACTCACAGTCACTTCCCCAAGTGGGGCGCCGGCAATTGAGGATCTCGGACCATGACCCACTGCTCGTTCAGTCTTCTTGCAGTCAGCCCTTCGCTCTTACTGCCATGTTCTCAGAAGGCACGTCGGGCAGCATGGGGACAGTTTACTGAGCTGTGCAGTCGTCCCCCTTGCCGTGCTTCGGATAACTTCCATCACACACTGAATGTCCCTAACGGACTGAGCTATCACTCCGTCCCCTCGCTAGCCCCTATCCACCAGGAACCCACTCTCAGACTATGTGGATCTACCTGTTCTGGACGATTCTCCTCAGTCATATCACACACTGTGTGTCTTTCGGTGTCTGACGCCTCTCGCTGAGCATCGTGTTCTCAGGATGCATCCAAGGGGCAGCGAGTGTCAGGGCTTCACCCTTTACCTGCACAGGGACTGAGAAAAGAAGAAAGAAAAGCAAGGAACACTGCATGCAAGTCTGGAGACAGGCGTTGAGGAAAATCAGCGGGAAGCCTCTGGCACCGGGGCGACGTGCCCTGTGAGGCCCTGGGGCTGCTGCGAGTCTCCGTGGAGGCTCAGTAACTCACAGTCACTTCCCCAAGTGGGGCGCCGGCAATTGAGGATCTGGGACCATGACCCACTGCTCGTTCACTCTTCTTGCAGTCAGCCCTTCGCTCTTACTGCCATGTTCTCACAAGGCACGTCGGGCAGCATGGGGACAGTTTACTGAGCTGTGCAGTCGTCCCCACTGCCGTGCTTCGGATAACTTCCATCACCCACTAAATGTCCCTAACGCATTTAGCTATCACTCCGTCACCTCGCTAGACCCTACCCACCAGGAACCCACTCTCTGACTTCGTGGATCTACCTGTTCTGGACGTTTCTCCGCAGTGGTGTCACACCCTGTGTGTTCTTTTTTATCTGGCTTCTCTCACTGAGCACTGTGATCTCAGGACGCAACCAATTGGCAGCGTCAGGGCTTCACGCCGCGGCGTCGCCTAGTGATGTAAAGAAGACAAGAGAAGAGAAAGGAAAGTTGCTTGCAAGTCTGGTTACAGCCGCTGATGAGGTTCAGCGGGGAGGCTCTGGGGCCGAGGGGAACAATGAACAGTGAGGCCCTGGGGCTGCTGCAAGTCTCCGTGGAGGCGCAGCAAGTCCAAACGACTTCTCCACGTTGGGGGCAGCAGCTCAGTGTCTGGACCCAGGACCCACTGCTCGTTCAGTCTTCCTGCAGTCAGCACTTCATCCTGAGAGCGATGCTTTCAAAGGCTGCAACGGGGAACACGGGGACAGTTTACTGAGTTGTGCAGCCGTCATTACTGCCATGCTGTGGACCACTATCGTCACCTCAAAAATGTCCCTCACGCCCCTAGCTATCAATCCGTCCTTTCGCTAGAGCCTGACAACCAGGAATCCACTCTCTGAATATGTGGATCTACCTGTTCTGGACGATTCTCCTCAGTCATATCACACACTGTGTGTCTTTCGGTGTCTGACGCCTCTCGCTGAGCATCGTGTTCTCAGGATGCATCCAAGTGGCAGCGAGTGTCAGGGCTTCACCCTTTACCTGCACAGGGACTGAGAAAAGGAGAAAGAAAAGCAAGGAACACTGCATGCAAGTCTGGAGACAGGCGTTGAGGAAAACCAGCGGGAAGCCTCTTGCAACGGAGCATCGTGCCCTGTGAGGCCCTGGGGCTGCTGCGAGTCTCCGTGGAGGCTCAATAACTCACAGTCACTTCCCCAAGTGGGGCGCCGGCAATTGAGGATCTGGGACCATGACCCACTGCTCGTTCAGTCTTCTTGCAGTCAGCCCTTCGCTCTTACTGCCATGTTCTCAGAAGGCACGTCGGGCAGCATGGGGACAGTTTACTGAGCTGTGCAATCGTCCCCCTTGCCGTGCTTCGGATAACTTCCATCACCCACTGAATGTCCCTAACGGACTGAGCTATCACTCCGTTCCCTCGCTAGCCCCTACCCACCAGGAACCCACTCTCAGACTATGTGGGTCTACCTGTTCTGGACGATTCTCCTCAGTGATATAACACACTGTGTGTCTTTCGGTGTCTGACGCCTCTCGCTGAGCATCGTGTTCTCAGGATGCATCCAAGTGGCAGTGAGTGTCAGGGCTTCACCCTTTACCTTCACAGGGACTGAGAAAAGGAGAAAGAAAAGCAAGGAACACTGCATGCAAGTCTGGAGACAGGCGTTGAGGAAAACCAACGGGAAGCCTCTGGCAACGGAGCGTCGTGCCCTGTGAGGCCCTGGGGCTGCTGCGAGTCTCCGTGGAGGCTCAGTAACTCACAGTCACTTCCCCAAGAGGGGCGCCGGCAATTGAGGATCTGGGACCATGACCCACTGCTCGTTCAGTCTTCTTGCAGTCAGCCCTTCGCTCTTACTGCCATGTTCTCAGAAGGCACGTCGGGCAGCATGGGGACAGTTTACTGAGCTGTGCAGTCGTCCCCCTTGCCGTGCTTCGGATAACTTCCATCACACACTGAATGTCCCTAACGGACTGAGCTATCACTCCGTTCCCTCGCTAGCCCCTACCCACCAGGAACCCACCCTCAGACTATGTGGGTCTACCTGTTCTGGACGATTCTCCTCAGTGATATAACACACTGTGTGTCTTTCGGTGTCTGACGCCTCTCGCTGAGCATCGTGTTCTCAGGATGCATCCAAGTGGCAGTGAGTGTCAGGGCTTCACCCTTTACCTGCACAGGGACTGGGAAAAGGAGAAAGAAAAGCAAGGAACACTGCATGCAAGTCTGGAGACAGGCGTTGAGGAAAACCAGCGGGAAGCCTCTGGCAACGGAGCGTCGTGCCCTGTGAGACCCTGGGGCTGCTGCGAGTCTCCGTGGAGGCTCAGTAACTCACAGTCACTTCCCCAAGTGGGGCGCCGGCAATTGAGGATCTCGGACCATGACCCACTGCTCGTTCAGTCTTCTTGCAGTCAGCCCTTCGCTCTTACTGCCATGTTCTCAGAAGGCACGTCGGGCAGCATGGGGACAGTTTACTGAGCTGTGCAGTCGTCCCCCTTGCCGTGCTTCGGATAACTTCCATCACACACTGAATGTCCCTAACGGACTGAGCTATCACTCCGTCCCCTCGCTAGCCCCTATCCACCAGGAACCCACTCTCAGACTATGTGGATCTACCTGTTCTGGACGATTCTCCTCAGTCATATCACACACTGTGTGTCTTTCGGTGTCTGACGCCTCTCGCTGAGCATCGTGTTCTCAGGATGCATCCAAGGGGCAGCGAGTGTCAGGGCTTCACCCTTTACCTGCACAGGGACTGAGAAAAGAAGAAAGAAAAGCAAGGAACACTGCATGCAAGTCTGGAGACAGGCGTTGAGGAAAATCAGCGGGAAGCCTCTGGCACCGGGGCGTCGTGCCCTGTGAGGCCCTGGGGCTGCTGCGAGTCTCCGTGGAGGCTCAGTAACTCACAGTCACTTCCCCAAGTGGGGCGCCGGCAATTGAGGATCTGGGACCATGACCCACTGCTCGTTCACTCTTCTTGCAGTCAGCCCTTCGCTCTGACAGCCATGTTCTCACAGGTCACGTCGGGCAGCATGGGGACAGTTTACGGAGCTGTGCAGTCGTCCCCCTGCCGGGCTTCGGATAACTTCCATCACCCACTGAATGTCCCTAACGCACTTAGCTATCACTCCGTCCCCTCGCTAGTCCCTACCCACCAGGAACCCACTCTCTGACTACGTGGATCTACCTGTTCTGGACGTTTCTCCGGAGTGGTGTCACACCCTTTGTGTCCTTCTGTATCTGGCTTCTCTTACTGAGCACTGTGATCTCAGGACGCAGCCACGTGGCATCGTCAGGGCTTCACCCCGCTGCATCGCCTAGTGATGTAAAGAAGACAAGAGAAGAGAAAGGAAAGTTGCTTGCAAGTCTGGTTACAGCCGCTGATGAGGTTCAGCGGGGAGGCTCTGGGGCCGAGGGGAACAATGAACAGTGAGGCCCTGGGGCTGCTGCAAGTCTCCGTGGAGGCGCAGCAAGTCCAAACGACTTCTCCACGTTGGGGGCAGCAGCTCAGTGTCTGGACCCAGGACCCACTGCTCGTTCAGTCTTCCTGCAGTCAGCACTTCATCCTGAGAGCGATGCTTTCAAAGGCTGCAACGGGGAACACGGGGACAGTTTACTGAGTTGTGCAGCCGTCATTACTGCCGTGCTGTGGACCACTATCGTCACCTCAAAAATGTCCCTCACGCCCCTAGCTATCAATCCGTCCTTTCGCTAGAGCCTGACAACCAGGAATCCACTCTCTGAATATGTGGATCTACCTGTTCTGGACGATTCTCCTCAGTCATATCACACACTGTGTGTCTTTCGGTGTCTGACGCCTCTCGCTGAGCATCGTGTTCTCAGGATGCATCCAAGTGGCAGCGAGTGTCAGGGCTTCACCCTTTGCCTGCACAGGGACTGAGAAAAGGAGAAAGAAAAGCAAGGAACACTGCATGCAAGTCTGGAGACAGGCGTTGAGGAAAACCAGCGGGAAGCCTCTGGCAACGGAGCATCGTGCCCTGTGAGGCCCTGGGGCGGCTGCGAGTCTCCGTGGAGGCTCAATAACTCACAGTCACTTCCCCAAGTGGGGCGCCGGCAATTGAGGATCTGGGACCATGACCCACTGCTCGTTCAGTCTTCTTGCAGTCAGCCCTTCGCTCTTACTGCCATGTTCTCACAAGGCACGTCGGGCAGCATGGGGACAGTTTACTGAGCTGTGCAGTCGTCCCCCTTGCCGTGCTTCGGATAACTTCCATCACCCACTGAATGTCCCTAACGGACTGAGCTATCACTCCGTTCCCTCGCTAGCCCCTACCCACCAGGAACCCACTCTCAGACTATGTGGGTCTACCTGTTCTGGACGATTCTCCTCAGTGATATAACACACTGTGTGTCTTTCGGTGTCTGACGCCTCTCGCTGAGCATCGTGTTCTCAGGATGCATCCAAGTGGCAGTGAGTGTCAGGGCTTCACCCTTTACCTGCACAGGGACTGAGAAAAGGAGAAAGAAAAGCAAGGAACACTGCATGCAAGTCTGGAGACAGGCGTTGAGGAAAAGCAACGGGAAGCCTCTGGCAACGGAGCGTCGTGCCCTGTGAGGCCCTGGGGCTGCTGCGAGTCTCCGTGGAGGCTCAGTAACTCACAGTCACTTCCCCAAGTGGGGCGCCGGCAATTGAGGATCTGGGACCATGACCCACTGCTCGTTCAGTCTTCTTGCAGTCAGTCCTTCGCTCTGATAGCCATGTTCTCACAGGTCACGTCGGGCAGCATGGGGACAGTTTACGGAGCTGTGCAGTCGTCCCCCTGCCGGGCTTCGGATAACTTCCATCACCCACTGAATGTCCCTAACGCACTTAGCTATCACTCCGTCCCCTCGCTAGTCCCTACCCACCAGGAACCCACTCTCTGACTACGTGGATCTACCTGTTCTGGACGTTTCTCCGCAGTGGTGTCACACCCTTTGTGTCCTTCTGTATCTGGCTTCTCTTACTGAGCACTGTGATCTCAGGACGCAGCCACGTGGCATCGTCAGGGCTTCACCCCGCTGCATCGCCTAGTGATGTAAAGAAGACAAGAGAAGAGAAAGGAAAGTTGCTTGCAAATCTGGTGACAGCCGCTGATGAGGTTCAGCGGGGAGGCTCTGGGGCCGAGGGGAACCATGAACAGTGAGGCCCTGGGGCTGCTGCCACTCTCCGTGGAGGCGCAGCATGTCCAAACGACTTCTCCACGTTGGGGGCAGCAGCTCAGTGTCTGGACCCACTGCTCGTTCAGTCTTCCTGCAGTCAGCACTTCATCCTGAGAGCGATGCTTTCAAAGGCTGCAACGGGGAACACGGGGACAGTTTACTGAGTTGTGCAGCCGTCCTTACTGCTGTGCTGTGGACCACTTCCGTCACCTCAAAAATGTCCCTCACGCCCTTAGCTATCAATCCGTCCTCTCGCTAGACCCTGACAACCAGGAATCCACTCTCTGAATATGTGGATCTACCTGTTCTGGACGATTCTCCTCAGTCATATCACACACTGTGTGTCTTTCGGTGTCTGACGCCTCTCGCTGAGCATCCTGTTCTCAGGATGCATCCAAGTGGCAGCGAGTGTCAGGGCTTCACCCTTTACCTGCACAGGGACTGAGAAAAGGAGAAAGAAAAGCAAGGAACACTGCATGCAAGTCTGGAGACAGGTGTTGAGGAAAACCAGCGGGAAGCCTCTGGCAACGGAGCGTCGTGCCCTGTGAGGCCCTGGGGCTGCTGCGAGTCTCCGTGGAGGCTCAGTAACTCACAGTCACTTCCCCAAGTGGGGCGCCGACAATTGAGGATCTGGGACCATGACCCACTGCTCGTTCAGTCTTCTTGCAGTCAGCCCTTCGATCTTACTGCCATGTTCTCACAAGGCACGTCGGGCAGCATGGGGACAGTTTACTGAGCTGTGCAGTCGTCCCCACTGCCGTGCTTCGGATAACTTCCATCTCCCACTAAATGTCCCTAACGCATTTAGCTATCACTCCGTCACCTCGCTAGACCCTACCCACCAGGAACCCACTCTCTGACTTCGTGGATCTACCTGTTCTGGACGTTTCTCCGCAGTGGTGTCACACACTGTGCTTTCTTCTGTATCTGGCTTCTCTCACTGAGCACTGTGATCTCAGGACGGAACCAATTGGCAGCGTCAGGGCTTCACGCCGCGGCGTCGCCTAGTGATGTAAAGAAGACAAGAGAGAGAAAAGAAAGTTGCTTGCAAGTCTGGTTACAGCCGCTGATGAGGTTCAGCGGGGAGGCTCTGGGGCCGAGGGGAACAATGAACAGTGAGGCCCTGGGGCTGCTGCAAGTCTCCGTGGAGGCGCAGCAAGTCCAAACGACTTCTCCACGTTGGGGGCAGCAGCTCAGTGTCTGGACCCAGGACCCACTGCTCGTTCAGTCTTCCTGCACTCAGCACTTCATCCTGAGAGCGATGCTTTCAAAGGCTGCAACGGGGAACACGGGGACAGTTTACTGAGTTGTGCAGCCGTCATTACTGCCGTGCTGTGGACCACTTCCGTCACCTCAAAAATGTCCCTCACGCCCTTAGCTATCAATCCGTCCTGTCGCTAGAGCCTGACAACCAGGAATCCACTCTCTGAATATGTGGATCTACCTGTTCTGGACGATTCTCCTCAGTGATATCACACACTGTGTGTCTTTCGGTGTCTGACGCCTCTCGCTGAGCATCGTGTTCTCAGGATGCATCCAAGTGGCAGCGAGTGTCAGGGCTTCACCCTTTACCTGCACAGGGACTGAGAAAAGGAGAAAGAAAAGCAAGGAACACTGCATGCAAGTCTGGAGACAGGCGTTGAGGAAAACCAGCGGGAAGCCTCTTGCAACGGAGCATCGTGCCCTGTGAGGCCCTGGGGCTGCTGCGAGTCTCCGTGGAGGCTCAATAACTCACAGTCACTTCCCCAAGTGGGGCGCCGGCAATTGAGGATCTGGGACCATGACCCACTGCTCGTTCAGTCTTCTTGCAGTCAGCCCTTCGCTCTTACTGCCATGTTCTCAGAAGGCACGTCGGGCAGCATGGGGACAGTTTACTGAGCTGTGCAATCGTCCCCCTTGCCGTGCTTCGGATAACTTCCATCACCCACTGAATGTCCCTAACGGACTGAGCTATCACTCCGTTCCCTCGCTAGCCCCTACCCACCAGGAACCCACTCTCAGACTATGTGGGTCTACCTGTTCTGGACGATTCTCCTCAGTGATATAACACACTGTGTGTCTTTCGGTGTCTGACGCCTCTCGCTGAGCATCGTGTTCTCAGGATGCATCCAAGTGGCAGTGAGTGTCAGGGCTTCACCCTTTACCTTCACAGGGACTGAGAAAAGGAGAAAGAAAAGCAAGGAACACTGCATGCAAGTCTGGAGACAGGCGTTGAGGAAAACCAACGGGAAGCCTCTGGCAACGGAGCGTCGTGCCCTGTGAGGCCCTGGGGCTGCTGCGAGTCTCCGTGGAGGCTCAGTAACTCACAGTCACTTCCCCAAGAGGGGCGCCGGCAATTGAGGATCTGGGACCATGACCCACTGCTCGTTCAGTCTTCTTGCAGTCAGCCCTTCGCTCTTACTGCCATGTTCTTAGAAGGCACGTCGGGCAGCATGGGGACAGTTTACTGAGCTGTGCAGTCGTCCCCCTTGCCGTGCTTCGGATAACTTCCATCACACACTGAATGTCCCTAACGGACTGAGCTATCACTCCGTTCCCTCGCTAGCCCCTACCCACCAGGAACCCACCCTCAGACTATGTGGGTCTACCTGTTCTGGACGATTCTCCTCAGTGATATAACACACTGTGTGTCTTTCGGTGTCTGACGCCTCTCGCTGAGCATCGTGTTCTCAGGATGCATCCAAGTGGCAGTGAGTGTCAGGGCTTCACCCTTTACCTGCACAGGGACTGGGAAAAGGAGAAAGAAAAGCAAGGAACACTGCATGCAAGTCTGGAGACAGGCGTTGAGGAAAACCAGCGGGAAGCCTCTGGCAACGGAGCGTCGTGCCCTGTGAGGCCCTGGGGCTGCTGCGAGTCTCCGTGGAGGCTCAGTAACTCACAGTCACTTCCCCAAGTGGGGCGCCGGCAATTGAGGATCTCGGACCATGACCCACTGCTCGTTCAGTCTTCTTGCAGTCAGCCCTTCGCTCTTACTGCCATGTTCTCAGAAGGCACGTCGGGCAGCATGGGGACAGTTTACTGAGCTGTGCAGTCGTCCCCCTTGCCGTGCTTCGGATAACTTCCATCACACACTGAATGTCCCTAACGGACTGAGCTATCACTCCGTCCCCTCGCTAGCCCCTATCCACCAGGAACCCACTCTCAGACTATGTGGATCTACCTGTTCTGGACGATTCTCCTCAGTCATATCACACACTGTGTGTCTTTCGGTGTCTGACGCCTCTCGCTGAGCATCGTGTTCTCAGGATGCATCCAAGGGGCAGCGAGTGTCAGGGCTTCACCCTTTACCTGCACAGGGACTGAGAAAAGAAGAAAGAAAAGCAAGGAACACTGCATGCAAGTCTGGAGACAGGCGTTGAGGAAAATCAGCGGGAAGCCTCTGGCACCGGGGCGACGTGCCCTGTGAGGCCCTGGGGCTGCTGCGAGTCTCCGTGGAGGCTCAGTAACTCACAGTCACTTCCCCAAGTGGGGCGCCGGCAATTGAGGATCTGGGACCATGACCCACTGCTCGTTCACTCTTCTTGCAGTCAGCCCTTCGCTCTTACTGCCATGTTCTCACAAGGCACGTCGGGCAGCATGGGGACAGTTTACTGAGCTGTGCAGTCGTCCCCACTGCCGTGCTTCGGATAACTTCCATCACCCACTAAATGTCCCTAACGCATTTAGCTATCACTCCGTCACCTCGCTAGACCCTACCCACCAGGAACCCACTCTCTGACTTCGTGGATCTACCTGTTCTGGACGTTTCTCCGCAGTGGTGTCACACCCTGTGTGTTCTTTTTTATCTGGCTTCTCTCACTGAGCACTGTGATCTCAGGACGCAACCAATTGGCAGCGTCAGGGCTTCACGCCGCGGCGTCGCCTAGTGATGTAAAGAAGACAAGAGAAGAGAAAGGAAAGTTGCTTGCAAGTCTGGTTACAGCCGCTGATGAGGTTCAGCGGGGAGGCTCTGGGGCCGAGGGGAACAATGAACAGTGAGGCCCTGGGGCTGCTGCAAGTCTCCGTGGAGGCGCAGCAAGTCCAAACGACTTCTCCACGTTGGGGGCAGCAGCTCAGTGTCTGGACCCAGGACCCACTGCTCGTTCAGTCTTCCTGCAGTCAGCACTTCATCCTGAGAGCGATGCTTTCAAAGGCTGCAACGGGGAACACGGGGACAGTTTACTGAGTTGTGCAGCCGTCATTACTGCCATGCTGTGGACCACTATCGTCACCTCAAAAATGTCCCTCACGCCCCTAGCTATCAATCCGTCCTTTCGCTAGAGCCTGACAACCAGGAATCCACTCTCTGAATATGTGGATCTACCTGTTCTGGACGATTCTCCTCAGTCATATCACACACTGTGTGTCTTTCGGTGTCTGACGCCTCTCGCTGAGCATCGTGTTCTCAGGATGCATCCAAGTGGCAGCGAGTGTCAGGGCTTCACCCTTTACCTGCACAGGGACTGAGAAAAGGAGAAAGAAAAGCAAGGAACACTGCATGCAAGTCTGGAGACAGGCGTTGAGGAAAACCAGCGGGAAGCCTCTTGCAACGGAGCATCGTGCCCTGTGAGGCCCTGGGGCTGCTGCGAGTCTCCGTGGAGGCTCAATAACTCACAGTCACTTCCCCAAGTGGGGCGCCGGCAATTGAGGATCTGGGACCATGACCCACTGCTCGTTCAGTCTTCTTGCAGTCAGCCCTTCGCTCTTACTGCCATGTTCTCAGAAGGCACGTCGGGCAGCATGGGGACAGTTTACTGAGCTGTGCAATCGTCCCCCTTGCCGTGCTTCGGATAACTTCCATCACCCACTGAATGTCCCTAACGGACTGAGCTATCACTCCGTTCCCTCGCTAGCCCCTACCCACCAGGAACCCACTCTCAGACTATGTGGGTCTACCTGTTCTGGACGATTCTCCTCAGTGATATAACACACTGTGTGTCTTTCGGTGTCTGACGCCTCTCGCTGAGCATCGTGTTCTCAGGATGCATCCAAGTGGCAGTGAGTGTCAGGGCTTCACCCTTTACCTTCACAGGGACTGAGAAAAGGAGAAAGAAAAGCAAGGAACACTGCATGCAAGTCTGGAGACAGGCGTTGAGGAAAACCAACGGGAAGCCTCTGGCAACGGAGCGTCGTGCCCTGTGAGGCCCTGGGGCTGCTGCGAGTCTCCGTGGAGGCTCAGTAACTCACAGTCACTTCCCCAAGAGGGGCGCCGGCAATTGAGGATCTGGGACCATGACCCACTGCTCGTTCAGTCTTCTTGCAGTCAGCCCTTCGCTCTTACTGCCATGTTCTCAGAAGGCACGTCGGGCAGCATGGGGACAGTTTACTGAGCTGTGCAGTCGTCCCCCTTGCCGTGCTTCGGATAACTTCCATCACACACTGAATGTCCCTAACGGACTGAGCTATCACTCCGTTCCCTCGCTAGCCCCTACCCACCAGGAACCCACCCTCAGACTATGTGGGTCTACCTGTTCTGGACGATTCTCCTCAGTGATATAACACACTGTGTGTCTTTCGGTGTCTGACGCCTCTCGCTGAGCATCGTGTTCTCAGGATGCATCCAAGTGGCAGTGAGTGTCAGGGCTTCACCCTTTACCTGCACAGGGACTGGGAAAAGGAGAAAGAAAAGCAAGGAACACTGCATGCAAGTCTGGAGACAGGCGTTGAGGAAAACCAGCGGGAAGCCTCTGGCAACGGAGCGTCGTGCCCTGTGAGACCCTGGGGCTGCTGCGAGTCTCCGTGGAGGCTCAGTAACTCACAGTCACTTCCCCAAGTGGGGCGCCGGCAATTGAGGATCTCGGACCATGACCCACTGCTCGTTCAGTCTTCTTGCAGTCAGCCCTTCGCTCTTACTGCCATGTTCTCAGAAGGCACGTCGGGCAGCATGGGGACAGTTTACTGAGCTGTGCAGTCGTCCCCCTTGCCGTGCTTCGGATAACTTCCATCACACACTGAATGTCCCTAACGGACTGAGCTATCACTCCGTCCCCTCGCTAGCCCCTATCCACCAGGAACCCACTCTCAGACTATGTGGATCTACCTGTTCTGGACGATTCTCCTCAGTCATATCACACACTGTGTGTCTTTCGGTGTCTGACGCCTCTCGCTGAGCATCGTGTTCTCAGGATGCATCCAAGGGGCAGCGAGTGTCAGGGCTTCACCCTTTACCTGCACAGGGACTGAGAAAAGAAGAAAGAAAAGCAAGGAACACTGCATGCAAGTCTGGAGACAGGCGTTGAGGAAAATCAGCGGGAAGCCTCTGGCACCGGGGCGTCGTGCCCTGTGAGGCCCTGGGGCTGCTGCGAGTCTCCGTGGAGGCTCAGTAACTCACAGTCACTTCCCCAAGTGGGGCGCCGGCAATTGAGGATCTGGGACCATGACCCACTGCTCGTTCACTCTTCTTGCAGTCAGCCCTTCGCTCTGACAGCCATGTTCTCACAGGTCACGTCGGGCAGCATGGGGACAGTTTACGGAACTGTGCAGTCGTCCCCCTGCCGGGCTTCGGATAACTTCCATCACCCACTGAATGTCCCTAACGCACTTAGCTATCACTCCGTCCCCTCGCTAGTCCCTACCCACCAGGAACCCACTCTCTGACTACGTGGATCTACCTGTTCTGGACGTTTCTCCGGAGTGGTGTCACACCCTTTGTGTCCTTCTGTATCTGGCTTCTCTTACTGAGCACTGTGATCTCAGGACGCAGCCACGTGGCATCGTCAGGGCTTCACCCCGCTGCATCGCCTAGTGATGTAAAGAAGACAAGAGAAGAGAAAGGAAAGTTGCTTGCAAGTCTGGTTACAGCCGCTGATGAGGTTCAGCGGGGAGGCTCTGGGGCCGAGGGGAACAATGAACAGTGAGGCCCTGGGGCTGCTGCAAGTCTCCGTGGAGGCGCAGCAAGTCCAAACGACTTCTCCACGTTGGGGGCAGCAGCTCAGTGTCTGGACCCAGGACCCACTGCTCGTTCAGTCTTCCTGCAGTCAGCACTTCATCCTGAGAGCGATGCTTTCAAAGGCTGCAACGGGGAACACGGGGACAGTTTACTGAGTTGTGCAGCCGTCATTACTGCCGTGCTGTGGACCACTATCGTCACCTCAAAAATGTCCCTCACGCCCCTAGCTATCAATCCGTCCTTTCGCTAGAGCCTGACAACCAGGAATCCACTCTCTGAATATGTGGATCTACCTGTTCTGGACGATTCTCCTCAGTCATATCACACACTGTGTGTCTTTCGGTGTCTGACGCCTCTCGCTGAGCATCGTGTTCTCAGGATGCATCCAAGTGGCAGCGAGTGTCAGGGCTTCACCCTTTGCCTGCACAGGGACTGAGAAAAGGAGAAAGAAAAGCAAGGAACACTGCATGCAAGTCTGGAGACAGGCGTTGAGGAAAACCAGCGGGAAGCCTCTGGCAACGGAGCATCGTGCCCTGTGAGGCCCTGGGGCGGCTGCGAGTCTCCGTGGAGGCTCAATAACTCACAGTCACTTCCCCAAGTGGGGCGCCGGCAATTGAGGATCTGGGACCATGACCCACTGCTCGTTCAGTCTTCTTGCAGTCAGCCCTTCGCTCTTACTGCCATGTTCTCACAAGGCACGTCGGGCAGCATGGGGACAGTTTACTGAGCTGTGCAGTCGTCCCCCTTGCCGTGCTTCGGATAACTTCCATCACCCACTGAATGTCCCTAACGGACTGAGCTATCACTCCGTTCCCTCGCTAGCCCCTACCCACCAGGAACCCACTCTCAGACTATGTGGGTCTACCTGTTCTGGACGATTCTCCTCAGTGATATAACACACTGTGTGTCTTTCGGTGTCTGACGCCTCTCGCTGAGCATCGTGTTCTCAGGATGCATCCAAGTGGCAGTGAGTGTCAGGGCTTCACCCTTTACCTGCACAGGGACTGAGAAAAGGAGAAAGAAAAGCAAGGAACACTGCATGCAAGTCTGGAGACAGGCGTTGAGGAAAAGCAACGGGAAGCCTCTGGCAACGGAGCGTCGTGCCCTGTGAGGCCCTGGGGCTGCTGCGAGTCTCCGTGGAGGCTCAGTAACTCACAGTCACTTCCCCAAGTGGGGCGCCGGCAATTGAGGATCTGGGACCATGACCCACTGCTCGTTCAGTCTTCTTGCAGTCAGCCCTTCGCTCTTACTGCCATGTTCTCACAAGGCACGTCGGGCAGCATGGGGACAGTTTACTGAGCTGTGCAGTCGTCCCCCTTGCCGTGCTTCGGATAACTTCCATCACACACTGAATGTCCCTAACGGACTGAGCTATCACTCCGTCCCCTCGCTAGCCCCTACCCACCAGGAACCCACTCTCAGACTATGTGGATCTACCTGTTCTGGACGATTCTCCTCAGTCATATCACACACTGTGTGTCTTTCGGTGTCTGACGCCTCTCGCTGAGCATCGTGTTCTCAGGATGCATCCAAGTGGCAGCGAGTGTCAGGGCTTCACCCTTTACCTGCACAGGGACTGAGAAAAGGAGAAAGAAAAGCAAGGAACACTGCATGCAAGTCTGTAGACAGGCGTTGAGGAAAACCAGCGGGAAGCCTCTGGCACCGGGGCGTCGTGCCCTGTGAGGCCCTGGGGCTGCTGCGAGTCTCCGTGGACGCTCAGTAACTCACAGTCACTTCCCCAAGTGGGGCGCCGGCAATTGAGGATCTGGGACCATGACCCACTGCTCGTTCACTCTTCTTGCAGTCAGCCCTTCGCTCTGACAGCCATGTTCTCACAGGTCACGTCGGGCAGCATGGGGACAGTTTACTGAGCTGTGCAGTCGTCCCCCTGCCGTGCTTCGGATAACTTCCATCACCCACTGAATGTCCCTAACGCACTTAGCTATCACTCCGTCCCCTCGCTAGCCCCTACCCACCAGGAACCCACTCTCTGACTACGTGGATCTACCTGTTCTGGACGTTTCTCCGCAGTGGTGTCACACCCTGTGTGTCCTTCTGTATCTGGCTTCTCTTACTGAGCACTGTGATCTCAGGAGGCAGCCACGTGGCATCGTCAGGGCTTCACCCCGCTGCATCGCCTAGTGATGTAAAGAAGACAAGAGAAGAGAAAGGAAAGTTGCTTGCAAATCTGGTGACAGCAGATGATGAGGTTCAGCGGGGAGGCTCTGGGGCCGAGGGGAACAATGAACAGTGAGGCCCTGGGGCTGCTGCAAGTCTCCGTGGAGGCGCAGCAAGTCCAAACGACTTCTCCACGTTGGGGGCAGCAGCTCAGTGTCTGGACCCAGGACCCACTGCTCGTTCAGTCTTCCTGCAGTCAGCACTTCATCCTGAGAGCGATGCTTTCAAAGGCTGCAACGGGGAACACGGGGACAGTTTACTGAGTTGTGCAGCCGTCATTACTGCCGTGCTGTGGACCACTTTCGTCACCTCAAAAATGTCCCTCACGCCCCTAGCTATCAATCCGTCCTTTCGCTAGAGCCTGACAACCAGGAATCCACTCTCTGAATATGTGGATCTACCTGTTCTGGACGATTCTCCTCAGTCATATCACACACTGTGTGTCTTTCGGTGTCTGACGCCTCTCGCTGAGCATCGTGTTCTCAGGATGCATCCAAGTGGCAGCGAGTGTCAGGGCTTCACCCTTTACCTGCACAGGGACTGAGAAAAGGAGAAAGAAAAGCAAGGAACACTGCATGCAAGTCTGGAGACAGGCGTTGAGGAAAACCAGCGGGAAGCCTCTGGCAACGGAGCATCGTGGCCTGTGAGGCCCTGGGGCTGCTGCGAGTCTCCGTGGAGGCTCAATAACTCACAGTCACTTCCCCAAGTGGGGCGCCGGCAATTGAGGATCTGGGACCATGACCCACTGCTCGTTCAGTCTTCTTGCAGTCAGCCCTTCGCTCTTACTGCCATGTTCTCAAAAGGCACGTCGGGCAGCATGGGGACGGTTTACTGAGCTGTGCAGTCGTCCCCACTGCCGTGCTTCGGATAACTTCCATCACCCACTGAATGTCCCTAACGGACTGAGCTATCACTCCGTTCCCTCGCTAGCCCCTACCCACCAGGAACCCACTCTCAGACTATGTGGGTCTACCTGTTCTGGACGATTCTCCTCAGTGATATAACACACTGTGTGTCTTTCGGTGTCTGACGCCTCTCGCTGAGCATCGTGTTCTCAGGATGCATCCAAGTGGCAGTGAGTGTCAGGGCTTCACCCTTTACCTGCACAGGGACTGAGAAAAGGAGAAAGAAAAGCAAGGAACACTGAATGCAAGTCTGGAGACAGGCGTTGAGGAAAACCAGCGGGAAGCCTCTGGCAACGGAGCGTCGTGCCCTGTGAGGCCCTGGGGCTGCTGCGAGTCTCCGTGGAGGCTCAGTAACTCACAGTCACTTCCCCAAGTGGGGCGCCGGCAATTGAGGATCTGGGACCATGACCCACTGCTCGTTCAGTCTTCTTGCAGTCAGCCCTTCGCTCTTACTGCCATGTTCTCAAAAGGCACGTCGGGCAGCATGGGGACGGTTTACTGAGCTGTGCAGTCGTCCCCACTGCCGTGCTTCGGATAACTTCCATCACCCACTGAATGGCCCTAACGGACTGAGCTATCACTCCGTCCCCTCGATAGCCCCTACCCACCAGGAACCCACTCTCAGACTATGTGGATCTACCTGTTCTGGACGATTCTCCTCAGTGATATAACACACTGTGTGTCTTTCGGTGTCTGACGCCTGTCGCTGAGCATCGTGTTCTCAGGATGCATCCAAGTGGCAGTGAGTGTCAGGGCTTCACCCTTTGCCTGCACAGGGACTGAGAAAAGGAGAAAGAAAAGCAAGGAACACTGCATGCAAGTCTGGAGACAGGCGTTGAGGAAAACCAGCGGGAAGCCTCTGGCAACGGAGCGTCGTGCCCTGTGAGGCCCAGGGGCTGCTGCGAGTCTCCGTGGAGGCTCAGTAACTCACAGTCACTTCCCCAAGTGGGGCGCCGGCAATTGAGGATCTGGGACCATGACCCACTGCTCGTTCAGTCTTCTTGCAGTCAGTCCTTCGCTCTTACTGCCATGTTCTCAGAAGGCACGTCGGGCAGCATGGGGACAGTTTACTGAGCTGTGCAGTCGTCCCCCTTGCCGTGCTTCGGATAACTTCCATCACCCACTGAATGTCCCTAACGGACTGAGTTATCATTCCGTCACCTCGCTAGCCCCTATCCACCAGGAACCCACTCTCAGACTATGTGGATCTACCTGTTCTGGACGATTCTCCTCAGTCATGTCACACACTGTGTGTCTTTCGGTGTCTGACGCCTCTCGCTGAGCATCGTGTTCTCAGGATGCATCCAAGTGGCAGCGAGTGTCAGGGCTTCACCCTTTACCTGCACAGGGAATGAGAAAAGGAGAAAGAAAAGCAAGGAACACTGCATGCAAGTCTGGAGACAGGCGTTGAGGAAAACCCGCGGGAAACCTCTGGCACCGGGGCGTCGTGCCCTGTGAGGCCCTGGGGCTGCTGCGAGTCTCCGTGGAGGCTCAGTAACTCACAGTCACTTCCCCAAGTGGGGCGCCGGCAATTGAGGATCTGGGACCATGACCCACTGCTCGTTCAGTCTTCTTGCAGTCAGCCCTTCGCTCTGACAGCCATGTTCTCACAGGTCACGTCGGGCAGCATGGGGACAGTTTACTGAGCTGTGCAGTCGTCCCCCTGCCGTGCTTCGGATAACTTCCATCACCCACTGAATGTCCCTAATGCACTTAGCTATCACTCCGTCCCCTCGCTAGCCCCTACCCACCAGGAACCCACTCTCTGACTACGTGGATCTACCTGTTCTGGACGTTTCTCCGCAGTGGTGTCACACCCTGTGTGTCCTTCTGTATCTGGCTTCTCTTACTGAGCACTGTGATCTCAGGACGCAGCCACGTGGCATCGTCAGGGCTTCACCCCGCTGCATCGCCTAGTGATGTAAAGAAGACAAGAGAAGAGAAAGGAAAGTTGCTTGCAAATCTGGTGACAGCCGCTGATGAGGTTCAGCGGGTAGGCTCTGGGGCCGAGGGGAACCATGAACAGTGAGGCCCTGGGGCTGCTGCAAGTCTCCGTGGAGGCGCAGCAAGTCCAAACGACTTCTCCACGTTGGGGGCAGCAGCTCAGTGTCTGGACCCACTGCTCGTTCAGTCTTCCTGCAGTCAGCACTTCATCCTGAGAGCGATTCTTTCAAAGGCTGCAACGGGGAACACGGGGACAGTTTACTGAGTTGTGCAGCCGTCATTACTGCCGTGCTGTGGACCACTTCCGTCACCTCAAAAATGTCCCTCACACCCTTAGCTATCAATCCGTCCTCTCGCTAGACCCTGACAACCAGGAATCCACTCTCTGAATATGTGGATCTACCTATTCTGGACGATTCTCCTCAGTCATATCAAACACTGTGGTCTTTCGGTGTCTGACGCCTCTCGCTGAGCATCGTGTTCTCAGGATGCATCCAAGTGGCAGCGAGTGTCAGGGCTTCACCCTTTACCTGCACAGGGACTGAGAAAAGGAGAAAGAAAAGCAAGGAACACTGCATGCAAGTCTGTAGACAGGTGTTGAGGAAAACCAGCGGGAAGCCTCTGGCAACGGAGCGTCATGCCCTGTGAGGCCCTGGGGCTGCTGCGAGTCTCCATGGAGGCTCAGTAACTCACAGTCACTTCCCCAAGTGGGGCGCCGGCAATTGAGGATCTGGGACCATGACCCACTGCTCGTTCAGTCTTCTTGCAGTCAGCCCTTCGCTCTTACTGCCATGTTCTCGCAAGGCACGTCGGGCAGCATGGGGACAGTTTACTGAGCTGTGCAGTCGTCCCCCTTGCCGTGCTTCGGATAACTTCCATCACCCACTGAATGTCCCTAACGGACTGAGCTATCACTCCGTCCCCTCGCTAGCCCCTATCCACCAGGAACCCACTCTCTGACTATGTGGATCTACCTGTTCTGGACGATTCTCCTCAGTCATATCACACACTGTGTGTCTTTCGGTGTCTGACGCCTCTCGCTGAGCATCGTGTTCTCAGGATGCATCCAAGTGGCAGCAAGTGTCACGGCTTTACCCTTTACCTGCACAGGGACTGAGAAAAGGAGAAAGAAAAGCAAGGAACACTGAATGCAAGTCTGGAGACAGGCGTTGAGGAAAACCAGCGGGAAGCCTCTGGCAACGGAGCGTCGTGCCCTGTGAGGCCCTGGGGCTGCTGCGAGTCTCCGTGGAGGCTCAGTAACTCACAGTCACTTCCCCAAGTGGGGCGCCGGCAATTGAGGATCTGCGACCATGACCCACTGCTCGTTCAGTCTTCTTGCAGTCAGCCCTTCGCTCTTACTGCCATGTTCTCAGAAGGCACGTCGGGCAGCATGGGGACAGTTTACTGAGCTGTGCAGTCGTCCCCCTTGCCGTGCTTCGGATAACTTCCATCACACACTGAATGTCCCTAACGGACTGAGCTATCACTCCGTCCCCTCGCTAGCCCCTACCCACCAGGAACCCACTCTCAGACTATGTGGATCTACCTGTTCTGGACGATTCTCCTCAGTCATATCACACACTGTGTGTCTTTCGGTGTCTGACGCCTCTCGCTGAGCATCGTGTTCTCAGGATGCATCCAAGTGGCAGCGAGTGTCAGGGCTTTACCCTTTACCTGCACAGGGACTGAGAAAAGGAGAAAGAAAAGCAAGGAACACTGCATGCAAGTCTGGAGACAGGCGTTGAGGAAAACCAGCGGGAAGCCTCTGGCACCGGGGCGTCGTGCCCTGTGAGGCCCTGGGGCTGCTGCGAGTCTCCGTGTAGGCTCAGTAACTCACAGTCACTTCCCCAAGTGGGGCGCCGGCAATTGAGGATCTGGGACCATGACCCACTGCTCGTTCGCTCTTCTTGCAGTCAGGCCTTCGCTCTGACAGCCATGTTCTCACCGGTCACGTCGGGCAGCATGGGGACGGTTTACTGAGCTCTGCAGTCGTCCCCACTGCCGTGCTTCGGATAACTTCCATCACCCACTAAATGTCCGTAACGCATTTAGCTATCACTCCGTCACCTCGCTAGACCCTACCCACCAGGAACCCACTCTCTGACTTCGTGGATCTACCTGTTCTGGACGTTTCTCCGCAGTGGTGTCACACCCTGTGTGTTTTTCTGTATCTGGCTTCTCTCACTGAGCACTGTGATCTCAGGACGCAACCAATTGGCAGCGTCAGGGCTTCACGCCGCGGCGTCGCCTAGTGATGTAAAGAAGACAAGAGAAGAGAAAGGAAAGTTGCTTGCAAGTCTGGTTACAGCCGCTGATGAGGTTCAGCGGGGAGGCTCTGGGGCCGAGGGGAACAATGAACAGTGAGGCCCTGGGGCTGCTGCAAGTCTCCGTGGAGGCGCAGCAAGTCCAAACGATTTCTCCACGTTGGGGGCAGCAGCTCAGTGTCTGGACCCAGGACCCACTGCTCGTTCAGTCTTCCTGCAGTCAGCACTTCATCCTGAGAGCGAAGCTTTCAAAGGCTGCAACGGGGAACACGGGGACAGTTTACGGAGTTGTGCAGCCGTCATTACTGCCGTGCTGTGGACCACTATCGTCACCTCAAAAATGTCCCTCACGCCCCTAGCTATCAATCCGTCCTTTCGCTAGAGCCTGACAACCAGGAATCCACTCTCTGAATATGTGGATCTGCCTGTTCTGGACGATTCTCCTCAGTCATATCACACACTGTGTGTCTTTCGGTGTCTGACGCCTCTCGCTGAGCATCGTGTTCTCAGGATGCATCCAAGTAGCAGCGAGTGTCAGGGCTTCACCCTTTACCTGCACAGGGACTGAGAAAAGGAGAAAGAAAAGCAAGGAACACTGCATGCAAGTCTGGAGACAGGCGTTGAGGAAAACCAGCGGGAAGCCTCTGGCACCGGGGCGTCGTGCCCTGTGAGGCCCTGGGGCTGCTGCGAGTCTCCGTGGAGGCTCAATAACTCACAGTCACTTCCCCAAGTGGGGCGCCGGCAATTGAGGATCTGGGACCATGACCCACTGCTCGTTCAGTCTTCTTGCAGTCAGCCCTTCGCTCTTACTGCCATGTTCTCAGAAGGCACGTCGGGCAGCATGGGGACAGTTTACTGAGCTGTGCAATCGTCCCCCTTGCCGTGCTTCGGATAACTTCCATCACCCACTGAATGTCCCTAACGGACTGAGCTATCACTCCGTTCCCTCGCTAGCCCCTACCCACCAGGAACCCACTCTCAGACTATGTGGGTCTACCTGTTCTGGACGATTCTCCTCAGTGATATAACACACTGTGTGTCTTTCGGTGTCTGACGCCTCTCGCTGAGCATCGTGTTCTCAGGATGCATCCAAGTGGCAGTGAGTGTCAGGGCTTCACCCTTTACCTTCACAGGGACTGAGAAAAGGAGAAAGAAAAGCAAGGAACACTGCATGCAAGTCTGGAGACAGGCGTTGAGGAAAACCAACGGGAAGCCTCTGGCAACGGAGCGTCGTGCCCTGTGAGGCCCTGGGGCTGCTGCGAGTCTCCGTGGAGGCTCAGTAACTCACAGTCACTTCCCCAAGTGGGGCGCCGGCAATTGAGGATCTGGGACCATGACCCACTGCTCGTTCACTCTTCTTGCAGTCAGCCCTTCGCTCTGACAGCAATGTTCTCACCGGTCACGTCGGGCAGCATGGGGACGGTTTACTGAGCTGTGCAGTCGTCCCCACTGCCGTGCTTCGGATAACTTCCATCACCCACTAAATGTCCGTAACGCATTTAGCTATCACTCCGTCACCTCGCTAGACCCTACCCACCAGGAACCCACTCTCTGACTTCGTGGGTCTACCTGTTCTGGACGTTTCTCCGCAGTGGTGTCACACCCTGTGTGTTCTTCTGTATCTGGCTTCTCTCACTGAGCACTGTGATCTCAGGACGCAACCAATTGGCAGCGTCAGGGCTTCACGCCGCGGCGTCGCCTAGTGATGTAAAGAAGACAAGAGAAGAGAAAGGAAAGTTGCTTGCAAGTCTGGTTACAGCCGCTGATGAGGTTCAGCGGGGAGGCTCTGGGGCCGAGGGGAACAATGAACAGTGAGGCCCTGGGGCTGCTGCAAGTCTCCGTGGAGGCGCAGCAAGTCCAAACGACTTCTCCACGTTGGGGGCAGCAGCTCAGTGTCTGGACCCAGGACCCACTGCTCGTTCAGTCTTCCTGCAGTCAGCACTTCATCCTGAGAGCGATGCTTTCAAAGGCTGCAACGGGGAACACGGGGACAGTTTACTGAGTTGTGCAGCCGTCATTACTGCCGTGCTGTGGACCACTATCGTCACCTCAAAAATGTCCCTCACGCCCCTAGCTATCAATCCGTCCTTTCGCTAGAGCCTGACAACCAGGAATCCACTCTCTGAATATGTGGATCTACCTGTTCTGGACGATTCTCCTCAGTCATATCACACACTGTGTGTCTTTCGGTGTCTGACGCCTCTCGCTGAGCATCGTGTTCTCAGGATGCATCCAAGTGGCAGCGAGTGTCAGGGCTTCACCCTTTACCTGCACAGGGACTGAGAAAAGGAGAAAGAAAAGCAAGGAACACTGCATGCAAGTCTGGAGACAGGCGTTGAGGAAAACCAGCGGGAAGCCTCTGGCAACGGAGCATCGTGCCCTGTGAGGCCCTGGGGCTGCTGCGAGTCTCCGTGGAGGCTCAATAACTCACAGTCACTTCCCCAAGTGGGGCGCCGGCAATTGAGGATCTGGGACCATGACCCACTGCTCGTTCAGTCTTCTTGCAGTCAGCCCTTCGCTCTTACTGCCATGTTCTCAGAAGGCACGTCGGGCAGCATGGGGACAGTTTACTGAGCTGTGCAATCGTCCCCCTTGCCGTGCTTCGGATAATTTCCATCACCCACTGAATATCCCTAACGGACTGAGCTATCACTCCGTTCCCTCGCTAGCCCCTACCCACCAGGAACCCACTCTCAGACTATGTGGGTCTACCTGTCCTGGACGATTCTCCTCAGTGATATAACACACTGTGTGTCTTTCGGTGTCTGACGCCTCTCGCTGAGCATCGTGTTCTCAGGATGCATCCAAGTGGCAGTGAGTGTCAGGGCTTCACCCTTTACCTGCACAGGGACTGAGAAAAGGAGAAAGAAAAGCAAGGAACACTGCATGCAAGTCTGGAGACAGGCGTTGAGGAAAACCAACGGGAAGCCTCTGGCAACGGAGCGTCGTGCCCTGTGAGGCCCTGGGGCTGCTGCGAGTCTCCGTGGAGGCTCAGTAACTCACAGTCACTTCCCCAAGTGGGGCGCCGGCAATTGAGGATCTGGGACCATGACCCACTGCTCGTTCACTCTTCTTGCAGTCAGCCCTTCGCTCTGACAGCCATGTTCTCACCGGTCACGTCGGGCAGCATTGGGACGGTTTACTGAGCTGTGCAGTCGTCCCCACTGCCGTGCTTCGGATAACTTCCATCACCCACTAAATGTCCGTAACGCATTTAGCTATCACTCCGTCACCTCGCTAGACCCTACCCACCAGGAACCCACTCTCTGACTTCGTGGATCTACCTGTTCTGGACGTTTCTCCGCAGTGGTGTCACACCCTGTGTGTTCTTCTGTATCTGGCTTCTCTCACTGAGCACTGTGATCTCAGGACGCAACCAATTGGCAGCGTCAGGGCTTCACGCCGCGGCGTCGCCTAGTGATGTAAAGAAGACAAGAGAAGAGAAAGGAAAGTTGCTTGCAAGTCTGGTTACAGCCGCTGATGAGGTTCAGCGGGGAGGCTCTGGGGCCGAGGGGAACAATGAACAGTGAGGCCCTGGGGCTGCTGCAAGTCTCCGTGGAGGCGCAGCAAGTCCAAACGACTTCTCCACGTTGGGGGCAGCAGCTCAGTGTCTGGACCCAGGACCCACTGCTCGTTCAGTCTTCCTGCAGTCAGCACTTCATCCTGAGAGCGATGCTTTCAAAGGCTGCAACGGGGAACACGGGGACAGTTTACTGAGTTGTGCAGCCGTCATTACTGCCGTGCTGTGGACCACTATCGTCACCTCAAAAATGTCCCTCACGCCCCTAGCTATCAATCCGTCCTTTCGCTAGAGCCTGACAACCAGGAATCCACTCTCTGAATATGTGGATCTGCCTGTTCTGGACGATTCTCCTCAGTCATATCACACACTGTGTGTCTTTCGGTGTCTGACGCCTCTCGCTGAGCATCGTGTTCTCAGGATGCATCCAAGTAGCAGCGAGTGTCAGGGCTTCACCCTTTACCTGCACAGGGACTGAGAAAAGGAGAAAGAAAAGCAAGGAACACTGCATGCATGTCTGGAGACAGGCGTTGAGGAAAACCAGCGGGAAGCCTCTGGCAACGGAGCATCGTGCCCTGTGAGGCCCTGGGGCTGCTGCGAGTCTCCGTGGAGGCTCAATAACTGACAGTCACTTCCCCAAGTGGGGCGCCGGCAATTGAGGATCTGGGACCATGACCCACTGCTCGTTCAGTCTTCTTGCAGTCAGCCCTTCGCTCTTACTGCCATGTTCTCAGAAGGCACGTCGGGCAGCATGGGGACAGTTTACTGAGCTGTGCAATCGTCCCCCTTGCCGTGCTTCGGATAACTTCCATCACCCACTGAATGTCCCTAACGGACTGAGCTATCACTCCGTTCCCTCGCTAGCCCCTACCCACCAGGAACCCACTCTCAGACTATGTGGGTCTACCTGTTCTGGACGATTCTCCTCAGTGATATAACACACTGTGTGTCTTTCGGTGTCTGACGCCTCTCGCTGAGCATCGTGTTCTCAGGATGCATCCAAGTGGCAGTGAGTGTCAGGGCTTCACCCTTTACCTTCACAGGGACTGAGAAAAGGAGAAAGAAAAGCAAGGAACACTGCATGCAAGTCTGGAGACAGGCGTTGAGGAAAACCAACGGGAAGCCTCTGGCAACGGAGCGTCGTGCCCTGTGAGGCCCTGGGGCTGCTGCGAGTCTCCGTGGAGGCTCAGTAACTCACAGTCACTTCCCCAAGTGGGGCGCCGGCAATTGAGGATCTGGGACCATGACCCACTGCTCGTTCACTCTTCTTGCAGTCAGCCCTTCGCTCTGACAGCAATGTTCTCACCGGTCACGTCGGGCAGCATGGGGACGGTTTACTGAGCTGTGCAGTCGTCCCCACTGCCGTGCTTCGGATAACTTCCATCACCCACTAAATGTCCGTAACGCATTTAGCTATCACTCCGTCACCTCGCTAGACCCTACCCACCAGGAACCCACTCTCTGACTTCGTGGATCTACCTGTTCTGGACGTTTCTCCGCAGTGGTGTCACACCCTGTGTGTTCTTCTGTATCTGGCTTCTCTCACTGAGCACTGTGATCTCAGGACGCAACCAATTGGCAGCGTCAGGGCTTCACGCCGCGGCGTCGCCTAGTGATGTAAAGAAGACAAGAGAAGAGAAAGGAAAGTTGCTTGCAAGTCTGGTTACAGCCGCTGATGAGGTTCAGCGGGGAGGCTCTGGGGCCGAGGGGAACAATGAACAGTGAGGCCCTGGGGCTGCTGCAAGTCTCCGTGGAGGCGCAGCAAGTCCAAACGACTTCTCCACGTTGGGGGCAGCAGCTCAGTGTCTGGACCCAGGACCCACTGCTCGTTCAGTCTTCCTGCAGTCAGCACTTCATCCTGAGAGCGATGCTTTCAAAGGCTGCAACGGGGAACACGGGGACAGTTTACTGAGTTGTGCAGCCGTCATTACTGCCGTGCTGTGGACCACTATCGTCACCTCAAAAATGTCCCTCACGCCCCTAGCTATCAATCCGTCCTTTCGCTAGAGCCTGACAACCAGGAATCCACTCTCTGAATATGTGGATCTACCTGTTCTGGACGATTCTCCTCAGTCATATCACACACTGTGTGTCTTTCGGTGTCTGACGCCTCTCGCTGAGCATCGTGTTCTCAGGATGCATCCAAGTGGCAGCGAGTGTCAGGGCTTCACCCTTTACCTGCACAGGGACTGAGAAAAGGAGAAAGAAAAGCAAGGAACACTGCATGCAAGTCTGGAGACAGGCGTTGAGGAAAACCAGCGGGAAGCCTCTGGCAACGGAGCATCGTGCCCTGTGAGGCCCTGGGGCTGCTGCGAGTCTCCGTGGAGGCTCAATAACTCACAGTCACTTCCCCAAGTGGGGCGCCGGCAATTGAGGATCTGGGACCATGACCCACTGCTCGTTCGCTCTTCTTGCAGTCAGGCCTTCGCTCTGACAGCCATGTTCTCACCGGTCACGTCGGGCAGCATGGGGACGGTTTACTGAGCTCTGCAGTCGTCCCCACTGCCGTGCTTCGGATAACTTCCATCACCCACTAAATGTCCGTAACGCATTTAGCTATCACTCCGTCACCTCTCTAGACCCTACCCACCAGGAACCCACTCTCTGACTTCGTGGATCTACCTGTTCTGGACGTTTCTCCGCAGTGGTGTCACACCCTGTGTGTTCTTCTGTATCTGGCTTCTCTCACTGAGCACTGTGATCTCAGGACGCAACCAATTGGCAGCGTCAGGGCTTCACGCCGCGGCGTCGCCTAGTGATGTAAAGAAGACAAGAGAAGAGAAAGGAAAGTTGCTTGCAAGTCTGGTTACAGCCGCTGATGAGGTTCAGAGGGGAGGCTCTGGGGCCGTGGGCACCATGAACTGTGAGGCCCTGGGGCTGCTGCCTCTCTCCGTGGAGGCGCAGCAAGTCCAAACGACTTCTCCAGGTTGGGGGCAGCAGCTCAGTGTCTGGACCCACTGCTCGTTCAGTCTTCCTGCAGTCAGCACTTCATCCTGAGAGCGATGCTTTCAAAGGCTGCAACGGGGAACACGGGGACAGTTTACTGAGTTGTGCAGCCGTCATTACTGCCGTGCTGTGGACCACTTCCGTCACCTCAAAAATGTCCCTCACACCCTTAGCTGTCAATCCGTCCTCTCGCTAGACCCTGACAACCAGGAATCCACTCTCTGAATATGTGGATCTACCTATTCTGGACGATTCTCTACAGTCATATCACACACTGTGGTCTTTCGGTGTCTGAAGCCTCTCGCTGAGCATCGTGTTCTCAGGATGCATCCAAGTGGCAGCGAGTGTCAGGGCTTCACCCTTTACCTGCACAGAGACTGAGAAAAGGAGAAAGAAAAGAAAGGAACACTGCATGCAAGTCTGTAGACAGGTGTTGAGGAAAACTAGCGGGAAGCCTCTGGCAACGGAGCGTCGTGCCCTGTGAGGCCCTGGGGCTGCTGCGAGTCTCCGTGGAGGCTCAGTAACTCACAGTCACTTCCCCAAGTGGGGCGCCGGCAATTGAGGATCTGGGACCATGACCCACTGCTCGTTCAGTCTTCTTGCAGTCAGCCCTTCGCTCTTACTGCCATGTTCTCACAAGGCACGTCGTGCAGCATGGGGACGGTTTACTGAGCTGTGCAGTCGTCCCCACTGCCGTGCTTCGGATAACTTCCATCACCCACTAAATGTCCGTAACGCATTTAGCTATCACTCCGTCACCTCGCTAGACCCTACCCACCAGGAACCCACTCTCTGACTTCGTGGATCTACCTGTTCTGGACGTTTCTCCGCAGTGGTGTCACACCCTGTGTGTTCTTCTGTATCTGGCTTCTCTCACTGAGCACTGTGATCTCAGGACGCAACCAATTGGCAGCGTCAGGGCTTCACGCCGCGGCGTCGCCTAGTGATGTAAAGAAGACAAGAGAAGAGAAAGGAAAGTTGCTTGCAAGTCTGGTTACAGCCGCTGATGAGGTTCAGCGGGGAGGCTCTGGGGCCGAGGGGAACAATGAACAGTGAGGCCCTGGGGCTGCTGCAAGTCTCCGTGGAGGCGCAGCAAGTCCAAACGACTTCTCCACGTTGGGGGCAGCAGCTCAGTGTCTGAACCCAGGACCCACTGCTCGTTCAGTCTTCCTGCACTCAGCACTTCATCCTGAGAGCGATGCTTTCAAAGGCTGCAACGGGGAACACGGGGACAGTTTACTGAGTTGTGCAGCCGTCATTACTGCCGTGCTGTGGACCACTATCGTCACCTCAAAAATGTCCCTCACGCCCCTAGCTATCAATCCGTCCTTTCGCTAGAGCCTGACAACCAGGAATCCACTCTCTGAATATGTGGATCTGCCTGTTCTGGTCGATTCTCCTCAGTCATAACACACACTGTGTGTCTTTCGGTGTCTGACGCCTCTCGCTGAGCATCGTGTTCTCAGGATGCATCCAAGTGGCAGCGAGTGTCAGGGCTTCACCCTTTACCTGCACAGGGACTGAGAAAAGGAGAAAGAAAAGCAAGGAACACTGCATGCAAGTCTGGAGACAGGCGTTGAGGAAAACCAGCGGGAAGCCTCTGGCAACGGAGCATCGTGCCCTGTGAGGCCCTGGGGCTGCTGCGAGTCTCCGTGGAGGCTCAATAACTCACAGTCACTTCCCCAAGCGGGGCGCCGGCAATTGAGGATCTGGGACCATGACCCACTGCTCGTTCAGTCTTCTTGCAGTCAGCCCTTCGCTCTTACTGCCATGTTCTCAGAAGGCACGTCGGGCAGCATGGGGACAGTTTACTGAGCTGTGCAATCGTCCCCCTTGCCGTGCTTCGGATAACTTCCATCACCCACTGAATGTCCCTAACGGACTGAGCTATCACTCCGTTCCCTCGCTAGCCCCTACCCACCAGGAACCCACTCTCAGACTATGTGGGTCTACCTGTTCTGGACGATTCTCCTCAGTCATATCACACACTGTGTGTCTTTCGGTGTCTGACGCCTCGCGCTGAGCATCGTGTTCTCAGGATGCATCCAAGTGGCAGCGAGTGTCAGGGCTTCACCCTTTACCTGCACAGGGACTGAGAAAATGAGAAAGAAAAGCAAGGAACACTGCATGAAGTCTGGAGACAGGCGTTGAGGAAAACCAGCGGGAAGCCTCTGGCACCGGGGCGTCGTGCCCTGTGAGGCCCTGGGGCTGCTGCGAGTCTCCGTGGAGGCTCAGTAACTCACAGTCACTTCCCCAAGTGGGGCGCCGGCAATTGAGGATCTGGGACCATGACCCACTGCTCGTTCACTCTTCTTGCAGTCAGCCCTTCGCTCTGACAGCCATGTTCTCACAGGTCACGTCGGGCAGCATGGGGACAGTTTACTGAGCTGTGCAGTCGTCGCCCTGCCGTGCTTCGGATAACTTCCATCACCCACTGAATGTCCCTAACGCACTTAGCTATCACTCCGTCCCCTCGCTAGCCCCTACCCACCAGGAACCCACTCTCTGACTACGTCGATCTACCTGTTCTGGACGTTTCTCCGCAGTGGTGTCACACCCTGTGTGTCCTTCTGTATCTGGCTTCTCTTACTGAGCACTGTGATCTCAGGACGCAGCCACGTGGCATCGTCAGGGCTTCACCCCGCTGCATCGCCTAGTGATGTAAACAAGACAAGAGAAGAGAAAGGAAAGTTGCTTGCAAATCTGGTGACAGCCGCTGATGAGGTTCAGCGGGGAGGCTCTGGGGCCAAGGGGAACCATGAACAGTGAGGCCCTGGGGCTGCTGCAAGTCTCCGTGGAGGCGCAGCAAGTCCAAACGACTTCTCCACGTTGGGAGCAGCAGCTCAGTGTCTGGACCCAGGACCCACTGCTCGTTCAGTCTTCCTGCAGTCAGCACTTCATCCTGAGAGCGATGCTTTCAAAGGCTGCAACGGGGAACACGGGGACAGTTTATTGAGTTGTGCAGCCGTCATTACTGCCGTGCTGTGGACCACTATCGTCACCTCAAAAATGTCCCTCACGCCCCTAGCTACCAATCCGTCCTTTCGCTAGAGCCTGACAACCAGGAATCCACTCTCTGAATATGTGGATCTACCTGTTCTGGACGATTCTCCTCAGTCATATCACACACTGTGTGTCTTTCGGTGTCTGACGCCTCTCGCTGAGCATCGTGTTCTCAGGATGCATCCAAGTGGCAGCGAGTGTCAGGGCTTTACCCTTTACCTGCACAGGGACTGAGAAAAGGAGAAAGAAAAGCAAGGAACACTGCATGCAAGTCTGGAGACAGGCGTTGAGGAAAACCAGCGGGAAGCCTCTGGCACCGGGGCGTCGTGCCCTGTGAGGCCCTGGGGCTGCTGCGAGTCTCCGTGTAGGCTCAGTAACTCACAGTCACTTCCCCAAGTGGGGCGCCGGCAATTGAGGATCTGGGACCATGACCCACTGCTCGTTCGCTCTTCTTGCAGTCAGGCCTTCGCTCTGACAGCCATGTTCTCACCGGTCACGTCGGGCAGCATGGGGACGGTTTACTGAGCTCTGCAGTCGTCCCCACTGCCGTGCTTCGGATAACTTCCATCACCCACTAAATGTCCGTAACGCATTTAGCTATCACTCCGTCACCTCGCTAGACCCTACCCACCAGGAACCCACTCTCTGACTTCGTGGATCTACCTGTTCTGGACGTTTCTCCGCAGTGGTGTCACACCCTGTGTGTTTTTCTGTATCTGGCTTCTCTCACTGAGCACTGTGATCTCAGGACGCAACCAATTGGCAGCGTCAGGGCTTCACGCCGCGGCGTCGCCTAGTGATGTAAAGAAGACAAGAGAAGAGAAAGGAAAGTTGCTTGCAAGTCTGGTTACAGCCGCTGATGAGGTTCAGCGGGGAGGCTCTGGGGCCGAGGGGAACAATGAACAGTGAGGCCCTGGGGCTGCTGCAAGTCTCCGTGGAGGCGCAGCAAGTCCAAACGATTTCTCCACGTTGGGGGCAGCAGCTCAGTGTCTGGACCCAGGACCCACTGCTCGTTCAGTCTTCCTGCAGTCAGCACTTCATCCTGAGAGCGATGCTTTCAAAGGCTGCAACGGGGAACACGGGGACAGTTTACTGAGTTGTGCAGCCGTCATTACTGCCGTGCTGTGGACCACTATCGTCACCTCAAAAATGTCCCTCACGCCCCTAGCTATCAATCCGTCCTTTCGCTAGAGCCTGACAACCAGGAATCCACTCTCTGAATATGTGGATCTGCCTGTTCTGGACGATTCTCCTCAGTCATATCACACACTGTGTGTCTTTCGGTGTCTGACGCCTCTCGCTGAGCATCGTGTTCTCAGGATGCATCCAAGTAGCAGCGAGTGTCAGGGCTTCACCCTTTACCTGCACAGGGACTGAGAAAAGGAGAAAGAAAAGCAAGGAACACTGCATGCATGTCTGGAGACAGGCGTTGAGGAAAACCAGTGGGAAGCCTCTGGCAACGGAGCATCGTGCCCTGTGAGGCCCTGGGGCTGCTGCGAGTCTCCGTGGAGGCTCAATAACTCACAGTCACTTCCCCAATTGGGGCGCCGGCAATTGAGGATCTGGGACCATGACCCACTGCTCGTTCAGTCTTCTTGCAGTCAGCCCTTCGCTCTTACTGCCATGTTCTCAGAAGGCACGTCGGGCAGCATGGGGACAGTTTACTGAGCTGTGCAATCGTCCCCCTTGCCGTGCTTCGGATAACTTCCATCACCCACTGAATGTCCCTAACGGACTGAGCTATCACTCCGTTCCCTCGCTAGCCCCTACCCACCAGGAACCCACTCTCAGACTATGTGGGTCTACCTGTTCTGGACGATTCTCCTCAGTCATATCACACACTGTGTGTCTTTCGGTGTCTGACGCCTCTCGCTGAGCATCGTGTTCTCAGGATGCATCCAAGTGGCAGTGAGTGTCAGGGCTTCACCCTTTACCTTCACAGGGACTGAGAAAAGGAGAAAGAAAAGCAAGGAACACTGCATGCAAGTCTGGAGACAGGCGTTGAGGAAAACCAACGGGAAGCCTCTGGCAACGGAGCGTCGTGCCCTGTGAGGCCCTGGGGCTGCTGCGAGTCTCCGTGGAGGCTCAGTAACTCACAGTCACTTCCCCAAGTGGGGCGCCGGCAATTGAGGATCTGGGACCATGACCCACTGCTCGTTCACTCTTCTTGCAGTCAGCCCTTCGCTCTGACAGCAATGTTCTCACCGGTCACGTCGGGCAGCATGGGGACGGTTTACTGAGCTGTGCAGTCGTCCCCACTGCCGTGCTTCGGATAACTTCCATCACCCACTAAATGTCCGTAACGCATTTAGCTATCACTCCGTCACCTCGCTAGACCCTACCCACCAGGAACCCACTCTCTGACTTCGTGGATCTACCTGTTCTGGACGTTTCTCCGCAGTGGTGTCACACCCTGTGTGTTCTTCTGTATCTGGCTTCTCTCACTGAGCACTGTGATCTCAGGACGCAACCAATTGGCAGCGTCAGGGCTTCACGCCGCGGCGTCGCCTAGTGATGTAAAGAAGACAAGAGAAGAGAAAGGAAAGTTGCTTGCAAGTCTGGTTACAGCCGCTGATGAGGTTCAGCGGGGAGGCTCTGGGGCCGAGGGGAACAATGAACAGTGAGGCCCTGGGGCTGCTGCAAGTCTCCGTGGAGGCGCAGCAAGTCCAAACGACTTCTCCACGTTGGGGGCAGCAGCTCAGTGTCTGGACCCAGGACCCACTGCTCGTTCAGTCTTCCTGCAGTCAGCACTTCATCCTGAGAGCGATGCTTTCAAAGGCTGCAACGGGGAACACGGGGACAGTTTACTGAGTTGTGCAGCCGTCATTACTGCCGTGCTGTGGACCACTATCGTCACCTCAAAAATGTCCCTCACGCCCCTAGCTATCAATCCGTCCTTTTGCTAGAGCCTGACAACCAGGAATCCACTCTCTGAATATGTGGATCTACCTGTTCTGGACGATTCTCCTCAGTCATATCACACACTGTGTGTCTTTCGGTGTCTGACGCCTCTCGCTGAGCATCGTGTTCTCAGGATGCATCCAAGTGGCAGCGAGTGTCAGGGCTTCAACCTTTACCTGCACAGGGACTGAGAAAAGGAGAAAGAAAAGCAAGGAACACTGCATGCAAGTCTGGAGACAGGCGTTGAGGAAAACCAGCGGGAAGCCTCTGGCAACGGAGCATCGTGCCCTGTGAGGCCCTGGGGCTGCTGCGAGTCTCCGTGGAGGCTCAATAACTCACAGTCACTTCCCCAAGTGGGGCGCCGGCAATTGAGGATCTGGGACCATGACCCACTGCTCGTTCAGTCTTCTTGCAGTCAGGCCTTCGCTCTGAAAGCCATGTTCTCACCGGTCACGTCGGGCAGCATGGGGACGGTTTACTGAGCTCTGCAGTCGTCCCCACTGCCGTGCTTCGGATAACTTCCATCACCCACTAAATGTCCGTAACGCATTTAGCTATCACTCCGTCACCTCTCTAGACCCTACCCACCAGGAACCCACTCTCTGACTTCGTGGATCTACCTGTTCTGGACGTTTCTCCGCAGTGGTGTCACACCCTGTGTGTTCTTCTGTATCTGGCTTCTCTCACTGAGCACTGTGATCTCAGGACGCAACCAATTGGCAGCGTCAGGGCTTCACGCCGCGGCGTCGCCTAGTGATGTAAAGAAGACAAGAGAAGAGAAAGGAAAGTTGCTTGCAAGTCTGGTTACAGCCGCTGATGAGGTTCAGAGGGGAGGCTCTGGGGCCGTGGGCACCATGAACTGTGAGGCCCTGGGGCTGCTGCCTCTCTCCGTGGAGGCGCAGCAAGTCCAAACGACTTCTCCAGGTTGGGGGCAGCAGCTCAGTGTCTGGACCCACTGCTCGTTCAGTCTTCCTGCAGTCAGCACTTCATCCTGAGAGCGATGCTTTCAAAGGCTGCAACGGGGAACACGGGGACAGTTTACTGAGTTGTGCAGCCGTCATTACTGCCGTGCTGTGGACCACTTCCGTCACCTCAAAAATGTCCCTCACACCCTTAGCTGTCAATCCGTCCTCTCGCTAGACCCTGACAACCAGGAATCCACTCTCTGAATATGTGGATCTACCTATTCTGGACGATTCTCTACAGTCATATCACACACTGTGGTCTTTCGGTGTCTGAAGCCTCTCGCTGAGCATCGTGTTCTCAGGATGCATCCAAGTGGCAGCGAGTGTCAGGGCTTCACCCTTTACCTGCACAGAGACTGAGAAAAGGAGAAAGAAAAGAAAGGAACACTGCATGCAAGTCTGTAGACAGGTGTTGAGGAAAACTAGCGGGAAGCCTCTGGCAACGGAGCGTCGTGCCCTGTGAGGCCCTGGGGCTGCTGCGAGTCTCCGTGGAGGCTCAGTAACTCACAGTCACTTCCCCAAGTGGGGCGCCGGCAATTGAGGATCTGGGACCATGACTCACTGCTCGTTCAGTCTTCTTGCAGTCAGCCCTTCGCTCTTACTGCCATGTTCTCACAAGGCACGTCGGGCAGCATGGGGACGGTTTACTGAGCTGTGCAGTCGTCCCCACTGCCGTGCTTCGGATAACTTCCATCACCCACTAAATGTCCGTAACGCATTTAGCTATCACTCCGTCACCTCGCTAGACCCTACCCACCAGGAACCCACTCTCTGACTTCGTGGATCTACCTGTTCTGGACGTTTCTCCGCAGTGGTGTCACACCCTGTGTGTTCTTCTGTATCTGGCTTCTCTCACTGAGCACTGTGATCTCAGGACGCAACCAATTGGCAGCGTCAGGGCTTCACGCCGCGGCGTCGCCTAGTGATGTAAAGAAGACAAGAGAAGAGAAAGGAAAGTTGCTTGCAAGTCTGGTTACAGCCGCTGATGAGGTTCAGCGGGGAGGCTCTGGGGCCGAGGGGAACAATGAACAGTGAGGCCCTGGGGCTGCTGCAAGTCTCCGTGGAGGCGCAGCAAGTCCAAACGACTTCTCCACGTTGGGGGCAGCAGCTCAGTGTCTGAACCCAGGACCCACTGCTCGTTCAGTCTTCCTGCACTCAGCACTTCATCCTGAGAGCGATGCTTTCAAAGGCTGCAACGGGGAACACGGGGACAGTTTACTGAGTTGTGCAGCCGTCATTACTGCCGTGCTGTGGACCACTATCGTCACCTCAAAAATGTCCCTCACGCCCCTAGCTATCAATCCGTCCTTTCGCTAGAGCCTGACAACCAGGAATCCACTCTCTGAATATGTGGATCTGCCTGTTCTGGTCGATTCTCCTCAGTCATATCACACACTGTGTGTCTTTCGGTGTCTGACGCCTCTCGCTGAGCATCGTGTTCTCAGGATGCATCCAAGTGGCAGCGAGTGTCAGGGCTTCACCCTTTACCTGCACAGGGACTGAGAAAAGGAGAAAGAAAAGCAAGGAACACTGCATGCAAGTCTGGAGACAGGCGTTGAGGAAAACCAGCGGGAAGCCTCTGGCAACGGAGCATCGTGCCCTGTGAGGCCCTGGGGCTGCTGCGAGTCTCCGTGGAGGCTCAGTAACTCACAGTCACTTCCCCAAGTGGGGCGCCGGCAATTGAGGATCTGGGACCATGACCCACTGCTCGTTCAGTCTTCTTGCAGTCAGCCCTTCGCTCTTACTGCCATGTTCTCAGAAGGCACGTCGGGCAGCATGGGGACAGTTTACTGAGCTGTGCAATCGTCCCCCTTGCCGTGCTTCGGATAACTTCCATCACCCACTGAATGTCCCTAACGGACTGAGCTATCACTCCGTTCCCTCGCTAGCCCCTACCCACCAGGAACCCACTCTCAGACTATGTGGGTCTACCTGTTCTGGACGATTCTCCTCAGTCATATCACACACTGTGTGTCTTTCGGTGTCTGACGCCTCGCGCTGAGCATCGTGTTCTCAGGATGCATCCAAGTGGCAGCGAGTGTCAGGGCTTCACCCTTTACCTGCACAGGGACTGAGAAAAGGAGAAAGAAAAGCAAGGAACACTGCATGAAGTCTGGAGACAGGCGTTGAGGAAAACCAGCGGGAAGCCTCTGGCACCGGGGCGTCGTGCCCTGTGAGGCCCTGGGGCTGCTGCGAGTCTCCGTGGAGGCTCAGTAACTCACAGTCACTTCCCCAAGTGGGGCGCCGGCAATTGAGGATCTGGGACCATGACCCACTGCTCGTTCACTCTTCTTGCAGTCAGCCCTTCGCTCTGACAGCCATGTTCTCACAGGTCACGTCGGGCAGCATGGGGACAGTTTACTGAGCTGTGCAGTCGTCGCACTGCCGTGCTTCGGATAACTTCCATCACCCACTGAATGTCCCTAACGCACTTAGCTATCACTCCGTCCCCTCGCTAGCCCCTACCCACCAGGAACCCACTCTCTGACTACGTCGATCTACCTGTTCTGGACGTTTCTCCGCAGTGGTGTCACACCCTGTGTGTCCTTCTGTATCTGGCTTCTCTTACTGAGCACTGTGATCTCAGGACGCAGCCACGTGGCATCGTCAGGGCTTCACCCCGCTGCATCGCCTAGTGATGTAAAGAAGACAAGAGAAGAGAAAGGAAAGTTGCTTGCAAATCTGGTGACAGCCGCTGATGAGGTTCAGCGGGGAGGCTCTGGGGCCAAGGGGAACCATGAACAGTGAGGCCCTGGGGCTGCTGCAAGTCTCCGTGGAGGCGCAGCAAGTCCAAACGACTTCTCCACGTTGGGAGCAGCAGCTCAGTGTCTGGACCCAGGACCCACTGCTCGTTCAGTCTTCCTGCAGTCAGCACTTCATCCTGAGAGCGATGCTTTCAAAGGCTGCAACGGGGAACACGGGGACAGTTTATTGAGTTGTGCAGCCGTCATTACTGCCGTGCTGTGGACCACTATCGTCACCTCAAAAATGTCCCTCACGCCCCTAGCTACCAATCCGTCCTTTCGCTAGAGCCTGACAACCAGGAATCCACTCTCTGAATATGTGGATCTACCTGTTCTGGACGATTCTCCTCAGTCATATCACACACTGTGTGTCTTTCGGTGTCTGACGCCTCTCGCTGAGCATCGTGTTCTCAGGATGCATCCAAGTGGCAGCGAGTGTCAGGGCTTTACCCTTTACCTGCACAGGGACTGAGAAAAGGAGAAAGAAAAGCAAGGAACACTGCATGCAAGTCTGGAGACAGGCGTTGAGGAAAACCAGCGGGAAGCCTCTGGCACCGGGGCGTCGTGCCCTGTGAGGCCCTGGGGCTGCTGCGAGTCTCCGTGTAGGCTCAGTAACTCACAGTCACTTCCCCAAGTGGGGCGCCGGCAATTGAGGATCTGGGACCATGACCCACTGCTCGTTCGCTCTTCTTGCAGTCAGGCCTTCGCTCTGACAGCCATGTTCTCACCGGTCACGTCGGGCAGCATGGGGACGGTTTACTGAGCTCTGCAGTCGTCCCCACTGCCGTGCTTCGGATAACTTCCATCACCCACTAAATGTCCGTAACGCATTTAGCTATCACTCCGTCACCTCGCTAGACCCTACCCACCAGGAACCCACTCTCTGACTTCGTGGATCTACCTGTTCTGGACGTTTCTCCGCAGTGGTGTCACACCCTGTGTGTTTTTCTGTATCTGGCTTCTCTCACTGAGCACTGTGATCTCAGGACGCAACCAATTGGCAGCGTCAGGGCTTCACGCCGCGGCGTCGCCTAGTGATGTAAAGAAGACAAGAGAAGAGAAAGGAAAGTTGCTTGCAAGTCTGGTTACAGCCGCTGATGAGGTTCAGCGGGGAGGCTCTGGGGCCGAGGGGAACAATGAACAGTGAGGCCCTGGGGCTGCTGCAAGTCTCCGTGGAGGCGCAGCAAGTCCAAACGATTTCTCCACGTTGGGGGCAGCAGCTCAGTGTCTGGACCCAGGACCCACTGCTCGTTCAGTCTTCCTGCAGTCAGCACTTCATCCTGAGAGCGATGCTTTCAAAGGCTGCAACGGGGAACACGGGGACAGTTTACTGAGTTGTGCAGCCGTCATTACTGCCGTGCTGTGGACCACTATCGTCACCTCAAAAATGTCCCTCACGCCCCTAGCTATCAATCCGTCCTTTCGCTAGAGCCTGACAACCAGGAATCCACTCTCTGAATATGTGGATCTGCCTGTTCTGGACGATTCTCCTCAGTCATATCACACACTGTGTGTCTTTCGGTGTCTGACGCCTCTCGCTGAGCATCGTGTTCTCAGGATGCATCCAAGTAGCAGCGAGTGTCAGGGCTTCACCCTTTACCTGCACAGGGACTGAGAAAAGGAGAAAGAAAAGCAAGGAACACTGCATGCATGTCTGGAGACAGGCGTTGAGGAAAACCAGCGGGAAGCCTCTGGCAACGGAGCATCGTGCCCTGTGAGGCCCTGGGGCTGCTGCGAGTCTCCGTGGAGGCTCAATAACTCACAGTCACTTCCCCAAGTGGGGCGCCGGCAATTGAGGATCTGGGACCATGACCCACTGCTCGTTCAGTCTTCTTGCAGTCAGCCCTTCGCTCTTACTGCCATGTTCTCAGAAGGCACGTCGGGCAGCATGGGGACAGTTTACTGAGCTGTGCAATCGTCCCCCTTGCCGTGCTTCGGATAACTTCCATCACCCACTGAATGTCCCTAACGGACTGAGCTATCACTCCGTTCCCTCGCTAGCCCCTACCCACCAGGAACCCACTCTCAGACTATGTGGGTCTACCTGTTCTGGACGATTCTCCTCAGTGATATAACACACTGTGTGTCTTTCGGTGTCTGACGCCTCTCGCTGAGCATCGTGTTCTCAGGATGCATCCAAGTGGCAGTGAGTGTCAGGGCTTCACCCTTTACCTTCACAGGGACTGAGAAAAGGAGAAAGAAAAGCAAGGAACACTGCATGCAAGTCTGGAGACAGGCGTTGAGGAAAACCAACGGGAAGCCTCTGGCAACGGAGCGTCGTGCCCTGTGAGGCCCTGGGGCTGCTGCGAGTCTCCGTGGAGGCTCAGTAACTCACAGTCACTTCCCCAAGTGGGGCGCCGGCAATTGAGGATCTGGGACCATGACCCACTGCTCGTTCACTCTTCTTGCAGTCAGCCCTTCGCTCTGACAGCAATGTTCTCACCGGTCACGTCGGGCAGCATGGGGACGGTTTACTGAGCTGTGCAGTCGTCCCCACTGCCGTGCTTCGGATAACTTCCATCACCCACTAAATGTCCGTAACGCATTTAGCTATCACTCCGTCACCTCGCTAGACCCTACCCACCAGGAACCCACTCTCTGACTTCGTGGATCTACCTGTTCTGGACGTTTCTCCGCAGTGGTGTCACACCCTGTGTGTTCTTCTGTATCTGGCTTCTCTCACTGAGCACTGTGATCTCAGGACGCAACCAATTGGCAGCGTCAGGGCTTCACGCCGCGGCGTCGCCTAGTGATGTAAAGAAGACAAGAGAAGAGAAAGGAAAGTTGCTTGCAAGTCTGGTTACAGCCGCTGATGAGGTTCAGCGGGGAGGCTCTGGGGCCGAGGGGAACAATGAACAGTGAGGCCCTGGGGCTGCTGCAAGTCTCCGTGGAGGCGCAGCAAGTCCAAACGACTTCTCCACGTTGGGGGCAGCAGCTCAGTGTCTGAACCCAGGACCCACTGCTCGTTCAGTCTTCCTGCAGTCAGCACTTCATCCTGAGAGCGATGCTTTCAAAGGCTGCAACGGGGAACACGGGGACAGTTTACTGAGTTGTGCAGCCGTCATTACTGCCGTGCTGTGGACCACTATCGTCACCTCAAAAATGTCCCTCACGCCCCTAGCTATCAATCCGTCCTTTCGCTAGAGCCTGACAACCAGGAATCCACTCTCTGAATATGTGGATCTACCTGTTCTGGACGATTCTCCTCAGTCATATCACACACTGTGTGTCTTTCGGTGTCTGACGCCTCTCGCTGAGCATCGTGTTCTCAGGATGCATCCAAGTGGCAGCGAGTGTCAGGGCTTCACCCTTTACCTGCACAGGGACTGAGAAAAGGAGAAAGAAAAGCAAGGAACACTGCATGCAAGTCTGGAGACAGGCGTTGAGGAAAACCAGCGGGAAGCCTCTGGCAACGGAGCATCGTGCCCTGTGAGGCCCTGGGGCTGCTGCGAGTCTCCGTGGAGGCTCAATAACTCACAGTCACTTCCCCAAGTGGGGCGCCGGCAATTGAGGATCTGGGACCATGACCCACTGCTCGTTCAGTCTTCTTGCAGTCAGCCCTTCGCTCTTACTGCCATGTTCTCAGAAGGCACGTCGGGCAGCATGGGGACAGTTTACTGAGCTGTGCAATCGTCCCCCTTGCCGTGCTTCGGATAATTTCCATCACCCACTGAATATCCCTAACGGACTGAGCTATCACTCCGTTCCCTCGCTAGCCCCTACCCACCAGGAACCCACTCTCAGACTATGTGGGTCTACCTGTTCTGGACGATTCTCCTCAGTGATATAACACACTGTGTGTCTTTCGGTGTCTGACGCCTCTCGCTGAGCATCGTGTTCTCAGGATGCATCCAAGTGGCAGTGAGTGTCAGGGCTTCACCCTTTACCTGCACAGGGACTGAGAAAAGGAGAAAGAAAAGCAAGGAACACTGCATGCAAGTCTGGAGACAGGCGTTGAGGAAAACCAGCGGGAAGCCTCTGGCAACGGAGCATCGTGCCCTGTGAGGCCCTGGGGCTGCTGCGAGTCTCCGTGGAGGCTCAATAACTCACAGTCACTTCCCCAAGTGGGGCGCCGGCAATTGAGGATCTGGGACCATGACCCACTGCTCGTTCAGTCTTCTTGCAGTCAGGCCTTCGCTCTGAAAGCCATGTTCTCACCGGTCACGTCGGGCAGCATGGGGACGGTTTACTGAGCTCTGCAGTCGTCCCCACTGCCGTGCTTCGGATAACTTCCATCACCCACTAAATGTCCGTAACGCATTTAGCTATCACTCCGTCACCTCTCTAGACCCTACCCACCAGGAACCCACTCTCTGACTTCGTGGATCTACCTGTTCTGGACGTTTCTCCGCAGTGGTGTCACACCCTGTGTGTTCTTCTGTATCTGGCTTCTCTCACTGAGCACTGTGATCTCAGGACGCAACCAATTGGCAGCGTCAGGGCTTCACGCCGCGGCGTCGCCTAGTGATGTAAAGAAGACAAGAGAAGAGAAAGGAAAGTTGCTTGCAAGTCTGGTTACAGCCGCTGATGAGGTTCAGAGGGGAGGCTCTGGGGCCGTGGGCACCATGAACTGTGAGGCCCTGGGGCTGCTGCCTCTCTCCGTGGAGGCGCAGCAAGTCCAAACGACTTCTCCAGGTTGGGGGCAGCAGCTCAGTGTCTGGACCCACTGCTCGTTCAGTCTTCCTGCAGTCAGCACTTCATCCTGAGAGCGATGCTTTCAAAGGCTGCAACGGGGAACACGGGGACAGTTTACTGAGTTGTGCAGCCGTCATTACTGCCGTGCTGTGGACCACTTCCGTCACCTCAAAAATGTCCCTCACACCCTTAGCTGTCAATCCGTCCTCTCGCTAGACCCTGACAACCAGGAATCCACTCTCTGAATATGTGGATCTACCTATTCTGGACGATTCTCTACAGTCATATCACACACTGTGGTCTTTCGGTGTCTGAAGCCTCTCGCTGAGCATCGTGTTCTCAGGATGCATCCAAGTGGCAGCGAGTGTCAGGGCTTCACCCTTTACCTGCACAGAGACTGAGAAAAGGAGAAAGAAAAGAAAGGAACACTGCATGCAAGTCTGTAGACAGGTGTTGAGGAAAACTAGCGGGAAGCCTCTGGCAACGGAGCGTCGTGCCCTGTGAGGCCCTGGGGCTGCTGCGAGTCTCCGTGGAGGCTCAGTAACTCACAGTCACTTCCCCAAGTGGGGCGCCGGCAATTGAGGATCTGGGACCATGACCCACTGCTCGTTCACTCTTCTTGCAGTCAGCCCTTCGCTCTGACAGCAATGTTCTCACCGGTCACGTCGGGCAGCATGGGGACGGTTTACTGAGCTGTGCAGTCGTCCCCACTGCCGTGCTTCGGATAACTTCCATCACCCACTAAATGTCCGTAACGCATTTAGCTATCACTCCGTCACCTCGCTAGACCCTACCCACCAGGAACCCACTCTCTGACTTCGTGGATCTACCTGTTCTGGACGTTTCTCCGCAGTGGTGTCACACCCTGTGTGTTCTTCTGTATCTGGCTTCTCTCACTGAGCACTGTGATCTCAGGACGCAACCAATTGGCAGCGTCAGGGCTTCACGCCGCGGCGTCGCCTAGTGATGTAAAGAAGACAAGAGAAGAGAAAGGAAAGTTGCTTGCAAGTCTGGTTACAGCCGCTGATGAGGTTCAGCGGGGAGGCTCTGGGGCCGAGGGGAACAATGAACAGTGAGGCCCTGGGGCTGCTGCAAGTCTCCGTGGAGGCGCAGCAAGTCCAAACGACTTCTCCACGTTGGGGGCAGCAGCTCAGTGTCTGAACCCAGGACCCACTGCTCGTTCAGTCTTCCTGCAGTCAGCACTTCATCCTGAGAGCGATGCTTTCAAAGGCTGCAACGGGGAACACGGGGACAGTTTACTGAGTTGTGCAGCCGTCATTACTGCCGTGCTGTGGACCACTATCGTCACCTCAAAAATGTCCCTCACGCCCCTAGCTATCAATCCGTCCTTTCGCTAGAGCCTGACAACCAGGAATCCACTCTCTGAATATGTGGATCTACCTGTTCTGGACGATTCTCCTCAGTCATATCACACACTGTGTGTCTTTCGGTGTCTGACGCCTCTCGCTGAGCATCGTGTTCTCAGGATGCATCCAAGTGGCAGCGAGTGTCAGGGCTTCACCCTTTACCTGCACAGGGACTGAGAAAAGGAGAAAGAAAAGCAAGGAACACTGCATGCAAGTCTGGAGACAGGCGTTGAGGAAAACCAGCGGGAAGCCTCTGGCAACGGAGCATCGTGCCCTGTGAGGCCCTGGGGCTGCTGCGAGTCTCCGTGGAGGCTCAATAACTCACAGTCACTTCCCCAAGTGGGGCGCCGGCAATTGAGGATCTGGGACCATGACCCACTGCTCGTTCAGTCTTCTTGCAGTCAGCCCTTCGCTCTTACTGCCATGTTCTCAGAAGGCACGTCGGGCAGCATGGGGACAGTTTACTGAGCTGTGCAATCGTCCCCCTTGCCGTGCTTCGGATAATTTCCATCACCCACTGAATATCCCTAACGGACTGAGCTATCACTCCGTTCCCTCGCTAGCCCCTACCCACCAGGAACCCACTCTCAGACTATGTGGGTCTACCTGTTCTGGACGATTCTCCTCAGTGATATAACACACTGTGTGTCTTTCGGTGTCTGACGCCTCTCGCTGAGCATCGTGTTCTCAGGATGCATCCAAGTGGCAGTGAGTGTCAGGGCTTCACCCTTTACCTGCACAGGGACTGAGAAAAGGAGAAAGAAAAGCAAGGAACACTGCATGCAAGTCTGGAGACAGGCGTTGAGGAAAACCAGCGGGAAGCCTCTGGCAACGGAGCATCGTGCCCTGTGAGGCCCTGGGGCTGCTGCGAGTCTCCGTGGAGGCTCAATAACTCACAGTCACTTCCCCAAGTGGGGCGCCGGCAATTGAGGATCTGGGACCATGACCCACTGCTCGTTCAGTCTTCTTGCAGTCAGGCCTTCGCTCTGAAAGCCATGTTCTCACCGGTCACGTCGGGCAGCATGGGGACGGTTTACTGAGCTCTGCAGTCGTCCCCACTGCCGTGCTTCGGATAACTTCCATCACCCACTAAATGTCCGTAACGCATTTAGCTATCACTCCGTCACCTCTCTAGACCCTACCCACCAGGAACCCACTCTCTGACTTCGTGGATCTACCTGTTCTGGACGTTTCTCCGCAGTGGTGTCACACCCTGTGTGTTCTTCTGTATCTGGCTTCTCTCACTGAGCACTGTGATCTCAGGACGCAACCAATTGGCAGCGTCAGGGCTTCACGCCGCGGCGTCGCCTAGTGATGTAAAGAAGACAAGAGAAGAGAAAGGAAAGTTGCTTGCAAGTCTGGTTACAGCCGCTGATGAGGTTCAGAGGGGAGGCTCTGGGGCCGTGGGCACCATGAACTGTGAGGCCCTGGGGCTGCTGCCTCTCTCCGTGGAGGCGCAGCAAGTCCAAACGACTTCTCCAGGTTGGGGGCAGCAGCTCAGTGTCTGGACCCACTGCTCGTTCAGTCTTCCTGCAGTCAGCACTTCATCCTGAGAGCGATGCTTTCAAAGGCTGCAACGGGGAACACGGGGACAGTTTACTGAGTTGTGCAGCCGTCATTACTGCCGTGCTGTGGACCACTTCCGTCACCTCAAAAATGTCCCTCACACCCTTAGCTGTCAATCCGTCCTCTCGCTAGACCCTGACAACCAGGAATCCACTCTCTGAATATGTGGATCTACCTATTCTGGACGATTCTCTACAGTCATATCACACACTGTGGTCTTTCGGTGTCTGAAGCCTCTCGCTGAGCATCGTGTTCTCAGGATGCATCCAAGTGGCAGCGAGTGTCAGGGCTTCACCCTTTACCTGCACAGAGACTGAGAAAAGGAGAAAGAAAAGAAAGGAACACTGCATGCAAGTCTGTAGACAGGTGTTGAGGAAAACTAGCGGGAAGCCTCTGGCAACGGAGCGTCGTGCCCTGTGAGGCCCTGGGGCTGCTGCGAGTCTCCGTGGAGGCTCAGTAACTCACAGTCACTTCCCCAAGTGGGGCGCCGGCAATTGAGGATCTGGGACCATGACCCACTGCTCGTTCAGTCTTCTTGCAGTCAGCCCTTCGCTCTTACTGCCATGTTCTCACAAGGCACGTCGGGCAGCATGGGGACGGTTTACTGAGCTGTGCAGTCGTCCCCACTGCCGTGCTTCGGATAACTTCCATCACCCACTAAATGTCCGTAACGCATTTAGCTATCACTCCGTCACCTCGC